>NW_022146261.1:1712268-1892691 GCF_002938485.1 Sitophilus oryzae | reverse complement strand
TCGGCGCCTTCCGTTCAGTTGGCGTGCTGGCGCTGGTTTCTTTCTGTTGATGGAAACCTGGCGGCAGTGCGCGCCAGTATGCGTAACGTTCCATAAAGAGAGTTAGCCACCGTGTGAGTTATGCCCGTGGTATGCGTTATGGGCATTCCGGGCAGCTGACTGACCAGATCCCGCCATTTTCTTCGGGAACATACAAACCGTATCCATCAAACCATTAGCATTCCATTTCATGTTCATTTTCTTTGTGTTTTTACTTTTACATTACAAATTAAATTAATAAATATTTTTAATTCATAATTTTCTTCAATCCTCGAATTTTATTATCACCTAAGAATCAATGTTGAGTCGGCAATTAAGGTATTTTATGAGGGCCGAGGTCAGAGACAAGATCTCTGAGTAGTAGTCCCGATTTGAAATATTTCTAAAGTCTTTCCACCAGAAAATAATAAGCAAACAATTTTAATATTGAAATTAAGTTGGAGCTTTTTTCTTTGTAATTTTAACTAATATAAAAAAAAAAAATATTATTCAAAATTTTATAATATTTAAAATTTTTTTTTTTTTTTTTTTTTTTTATTAAAAATAAAACACATATTTTTTTTTTAAATCGTATATATTTAAAATAAATCTACATTTATTATAGTTAAATAATAATAATAATCTTTACTTCAAGGAATGTAACATACAAATGTAAAAATACAAAATAGTATATACAGAAAATGAAATGATGTCACACAATATTTATTGACTTGTCTACAGAAAATCTGCGAGATATGGCTCTATATCAAATTAACAAATTTTTCAATTGTGCAACTACTCTTTACTTCTGTCTCAAACTACTCTTTACTTCTATTAACTTGACTTGAGTGGCAACCTATTAAACAACTTTACACTCATGTACCAAGGACCCTTCTCATAGAGGCTCAGTTGATATCTTAGGATTTGCACAGAAGTGCAATCCTTGTCGTGTATTTGGGTTTATCGTCTTCTATCTCAGACGATTTAAATTGAATAAAGTTGATTAACAATTGGAGGATTATGAAAATTCACTGGTCGATTTTCATCTTTTATAGCAACATACCAAACCAAACTAAAAATAAAAATACTTTATACGCTTGTATATACCTTAGTATAAATAACAAACCTCTGATTAATTTTTAAATCTTTTTCTTAATCTGCCAAATCTAGAAGATGACTTGTAGGGTTGAAGACAGGAAGTAGTTGGGAGACAGGAAGAATATCCCAAATTTTGGTTGAATTAGACTTATCCTCTAACATAATTCGTCTTAAAAACAAAAACGTATTTTTCGCTAATTTAAACTCAATAAATGATAATTTTGCAAAACGGACTTACCAGTTATAAAGTCTTTGGAACAAATTCGTTTCTTTTTAATCTTGCTTTCATACAGGGGCCTTTCATTTCAAAGCTTTTAACCACACTTCTCTTCGAACATTAGATAATGCATTTAAATTATTTCCTCTGTTGGTCAAAGCAGCATGATTTGGGAAAAATTAGACATTATCACGCATTAAACACTTAATAACACAACGAAAATGAGGCATTTTTCACTGTTTTAAGTTCGTTTAAACCTTGGATTATTTTGTTTACATATGGACAACGTGAAAATTAATTGGTTTGTGTGCCTTCCAGCAAATTTTGCGAACTGTCAGTGACGTCATTCTGGAATGGACTATTGGTCCAAATTAGTCGTGCCATAACCACAAATAAAAATAAACTGAGTGGGAGGATCGAGCGCCACGCGTCGCTGCAGAGCAGAAGCCGTTAGATCAGGTGTAACAGAAAAGTTAGGTACGCCACCTATCCTTAACTTAAGGTAACTTTTTTAAAAATAATTTTATGCGTTGCTTTGTACTTTGTCCAACAGATGGCATTTGGGGCCAATTATAATTATAATTTTTTAGTTTACCTTACAAAATAGAAACTTTTAGATAAACCAGGGAATTTCAATATTGCGGATTATTTCTCCAGGCTGTGTAAATTAGACGAAGGAAAATCATTCGACCACGCAGGAGAATTTCATGTATTTACACTGATTGAAAGAAAAAGCCAAGAACATATCAGAAGATATGTTCATCTTCATATATAAAAAGCGGAATCTACAAGAACCCGCTAGTACGAGTTAAAATTCGAGACAAACTCACACGAACATCATTTAATATAAGTTGGGCCTGCAACATTTTCCTATATACTTCCTATATACTGACGAGCCGCCACTGCCTCTTCCGAATCGGTTTGTTCATTGTATTCCTCCAACTCAACCTCGGTGCGTTGATCTTCCTCAAAAAACTCGGTTTCTTCCGAGGAATTCGAGTTGGGTGACGCCGGGCGCTCCACTCTTTCAGTTTCCAAACTGAACATACACGAAGACGAATCTGACATGGTTGTTAGTGGTCCCAAGAATCTGAGCTTTGAGCTTCGTGTTTTTTTTCCCTTTCGGTCCTTGGTTCAATCCCCGGTAATGGTGGTTTTTCAAAATTTACTTTTTTTATTTTTATGCTTTCTTTTACAAAGAAAGTATTTTTTTTATCTATAGAATATATCACATAAAAATAAGTTAAACGGGGGGTTCTAATATTTTTTTATACAAGAAAAACGTTTAAAATTTTTAATTTATAAATTTATTAACTATATACCAAATATTATTACACTATTACAATACTATTATACAAAACTATACGTATTACTATATATAAAAAAATATACAAAATTATATTATATACAAAACTATACATAAAAAATTATTATTGTTCAATAAATAACGCCGCTAAAGCTTCCTTTTCGGATGCTGATTTTTTTTTGAGTATCAAGCTCCAATTTAACGTGCTTTAGGGCTTCCTCTGCCTTCCTCACTACCGCTTCAGCCATTGCCACCGCTGCTGCACCATCATCTTGTGTTTACATGTATGCCTTCATCCATGCCTGAATGTGCTGCGCCAAACCAAACTCCTCCAAAGGTGATGGTGGAACACGATGTTCAACAATGCAGCAGATGTTGTTCATGATGAAAATACGGAGAGACTGTTCTCTTTCTTCGCTTCTCTATATTATTTTCAGCCATCGTCAACATTCGCTTTAGATTTGGCAGTGCTGAGCCGGATGAATGTTGTTCCTTCGATATTCTTGATTCTCCTTCTTCTTGATCTTTCCTTTTTTGTTCTTCTTTTCTCCCCTTTCGTTTTGAATAATATCTTCAATATCTTCAATATCTCTGAATCGTTTTGATCTTCGCAATCCGGAAGGGAATTTAAGACTTCGTCACCATTAAGATTGTGTTAATTCGTCCAAGGTTCATGTCTTCAATATGCAACTGACCCAGTTTTTCAACTATGCTGACTACACTTCAAAATATTAGCTACAACAGCTATTTTATTTGAAAGATATTGTCTGCTTATATTTCCAAAGGGGTAATTTTTATTTCTCATACAAGGAGAAATTTCAAGATGATTTTGTTGACTTAAAAGACATTTTCTTGATGAAATATATCAAGGGTACCTTAACGAAGCCACAGATGAATTATTACAGATTTTCCAGTAAGACGGAGGACCTAAATTAAAGAAGGATGCATTCGGTCCCTTTAAATCACCGATTTAAAAGGACCGAATTCAAAGCGCATGCGAATGATCAATGGAACCAACACAACAACTGTGTGTTTTAATAAAAATATGCGACGAATGCACTTTTTTTCGGAGTTGAAATCGAAAAAAAAACAAGAACTGCGAAAAGAAATATTGTTAGAAAATGTTTTTTACTTTTTTTAGCAGCATAGCTTTGCTTGTGTTGGACCTTTGTCGGTATTAGTTCATTCATTATTTTTTCCTTATCTATAGCTGGCCTATGTAAATATTGAATTTTTGTTTTTGTACAGAAGGCGACAAAGCTAAACTGGTTCGATATAATGTAAACATGTTTTCTATATATTTTAATAAAAATATTCTTTTAACAGTCAGCCTTTTTAGAAGAAAGACATGTTCCGGTTTTACGACAAAAAAACTTTATTCACTTGTGAAAATATAATTATGGTGTGTTTTTATTACCTTTCTGGACTGTTTGTGTTTATTTTTTATCGTATATATTAGTGGATGTGTATATAATGTATGTAAATAATGTAATTAATTAATATGGATAGTTACGAAAAAACTGATGGAGTTTTTTTATATAAATACTTTCCCCAAATGTTAATTTTCCCCAGAAAGTGGAGTAAAATTTTTTGTAGTGTCAAAATACACAGTAAGTACCTACTTAACTACTTTTTTATGATAGGTAGACCTCGATTTTCTACAGATTTTCTGGCTGTTTACTATAGAAGGCAAAAAATGTAAAGAAACATGAAAAAAGTTGGAAATGTGTTTTAATTTGTAGCTTGCTGAGTTGTATGATGGCATAACTTCCATTTATTTTACTCCTGCATTAGAAATTATTACTACAGGCTGATTAATTAACTTTTTTTACGTCCTGTATTTTTCTCATAAAACTTCCGATTTAAATTAAAAAACAGAAATGCAAATCATATTGCGGTCTCGTCGACTTTAGGGACAGTGGATTTTTAAGAAACAAAATTCTAATATACTCAACTTTTTATAGTAAAACTTGCTATACTCAACTATTATTAAGACATAAAAACTCTGGCTTTTTTTTAATAATAAATAGTTATTTATGATATAAGTGCTAAAAGTGGTATTTTTTCGAAGGGAAGCGACGGTACACTCCGCCTTCGGCGTGTCCCAAGCTTCCCTTCTCACAAAATAAAATCACTTTTAGCACACATATCATACACTATTTTTTCTACAAACAAATTTATGCTCGTATACAGGGTTGTTCACCACATACGACACGGAGTATTGTAGCTAAATGATTAGATTTTTACAAATTGTAAGTTTTGGGTTCGTCGAAGGACTATTAGAGTTACAATTTAAAAATATTTTTACAAGATACAGAGTGTCCCAAATAAATAAAAAATATCAAAGTTGTATTTTTTTTAAATGGAACACCCTGTATATTATTACATTTTTAGTTTCTACGATTAAAATAATGGTAAATTTGATTAAGGTTTATTACACTTTAACCTTACTGTTTTTGAAATATTTTCAATTTTGTGAAATTGCAGTAAAAATTTTAAGGCTTCATTTCTCCAAGGGTATCAAAGTTTTTAATACTAAATATTAGCTAAAGTTTATTTATTGATCAGTTATTGTGTTGCAATAATAAAAATAATACTACCTCATAGAGAGTGTCTAAAAATTTATTTTAAATTATTTCTAGATTTAAACGTCAATAAGTTATTTAATTTAAATGGAATGCTCTGTATATTTTAGGAAAATCAGATGTACAATTTAATTGTCTATCAAATTGTATTATATCACTTTTTTCCTATCCCTTCAAGTTTTCGTAGAAAATGCATTTTCTTATAATTTAGACCTCATTTATCAATATACCCATGGAATATTGACATTTTAGATTGTTTTTAAAGGAACAAATGTACAAATTGTACAGGCTAGTAATATTATCGTTTTTAGCAAAATAATATTACTAGCCCATTTGTATGCAAAGAAAAAACTATTTAAATCTTTATAAAAGTGTATACCATTAAATACCACCATTATTTCCGCCCAAATACTAATTAATTAGATACTTAATTATGTTCGTTAATAAATTATTCTAAATAAATGTGGATTTGAATCAGAAATCAATATAATAGTAAGTTATGAAAATGAATGTCTGTTATAAATAAGCATTTCTCAAAAAATGAAATATCATTTTTACCCCTGGTGTTTTCAGGTACGGATAGCGTGTTATAATCTGCCAGATATATTTAATTTGATGGATAGCAGAAAAACGCGTATCTTCACCTATAGATAACAGTATCTATTAGATAAATTAAACTTATCTCCCAGATATCCTATCTGGCGCCCGAATTGCCAAATAGTGCTTTATTTGTCGGATAAAAATTTGACGCATGAGCAAAGGCATGAGGAGATATTGATTTTATTTGATATTTGACAAAATTGCTTAACATAACTAAGACATTGTTATCATTGAAGATTTCGTTTATTCCAATAAATTCGATTTTAGATTATTTGGAAAAGACTTACCTATTCTGAGTATGTAGGCTATAATCATTTTAGAACGTATGGGGTATAAACACCAATAAACACATTGAAATGGTGCAAAAACTATTGTTGCTAGTGCCGGACTTTATAAGGACTGTTACAAAATAAAGAGAGTCTCTGTTCTGTTAGAGCATCAGAACGAAGAGAATGCATTAAGTTAGGATAATAGTGATAAAACAGTAATTTATAAATTATTTTATTTAAATCCTTTCAATTATAAACCATTACTACATATTATATAAAATGCTAATATTTATCTGTGTGTCGTCTCTACTGAAGTAACGACTTGCCCTAGAAAGTTGCTTTTTTTACTAAAAGATAGCTAAATGGCTCTTCTAAAAACTGTCGTCGCCGGATTTTTTGTTTTTCATTTAATTAAAAAAAAATAAAAAGTATTTTTTTTCCTGATCTCGTGGCGGATGCGCCAGGCTTCAACTAGTTTTTAATAAAGCTCTAAAGTAGGTAAAAAATAAATAAAACTTTTTAAATCAAACTATTTATTTCATTTTTAATTCGCATATCTTAATTCATTAATATTATAACAGGAACCTTATAAAACCTGTTATTCAACTCACATTTGCTTTTATTTCTTTTGTGTTACAATTTTAGTTTAATTTCTTGCACTATGTACCTTATACCGTATGATCAAAAAAAAACGGCGTCCAGTTGGCTGGGAAATGATGATCGATGATATTTCCCATACAAATTTACATATGAAATGACAGCAATCTTTATTTCATAGCCTTTGCTGACGCCGTTTTTTTCGATCATACGGTACATCTCTTCTCCATGCTGTTTTTTAAGTAACTCTCTAGCTAAACTTTGCTAAAAGACCTTCATTGTGGTCCTTTGAATTCCAGTTAGTTCAACTTTGTTTAGACAAGCTTTTTCCTTTATTTTTTCTTTTTTTTTGAAGTTCCATCACTTGGAGTTCTTAAAAATAAAAGTAATATGACAAAATTGTTTTTATTTAATTTTTTTATTAAATAATTTGTACATATAATGTCTAAATGTAACAATTATTAAAGGTACTATTCATTTATTATTATTAAGACAAAAGTATAAGTGCATTTATCTATTTTATAAAATAAAAACTCACCTTAATTACTATCATTGATGCTATCCTACCTATTTCTTTACTATGAGAAGCCCTAGAACAACATATTTGTTATTACTAACAGTCTTAGTAGTAGTTTTGTTTTACGGCCACAGCTCCAGGACTATCCGGCCGTACTAACAGTCTTATGCTATTTTTAATTTTCAATATTAATAACTTACCAGATGGTGGTTTTAGGATTGGTTTATAAATCTCTGCTTGCACTTCACCAGCTTCTTCCATATCTTCTATTATCAATTGTACTAAAATATTAATATAATAAATATAACAGTAATATCATGTAATTAAACTATAAATTACTTACAGATTATTTTTTCTTGTTTTAATTTCTTATAAATCGCATTCCATCAATAGATCTATTGCACCACCACCACTGCTGAAATTGAATTATCTTTCCCTTTTTCCATAAAGGTAAATTTAAATAGCCTATACCATAATAGGACTAGTTGGAGTTGGAGAGAACACAAAATATATTTTAGTTGAATTTTATTGTTTTTATTTTCATTTTGACGATCTTTTGACAACTGAACAATAACCTCACATTTTAATCTAACGATTTGAAATTCCGAGTTTTTGTCTCTGTCTGTTGTATCGACTTTTCATATATAACCATCTCAATTTCAGATATCTTATATTGGCAACACTTTCTCTACGAAGTGTCTACCAGGCGGCCGTCCTCCAAATTGTTATCTATTGGATTATTTTGTATGAAAATACCCAAATGTTATATCCTATAGATATCAGGCTCTAGATTGTTTATCTTTTAGATGGTTATTTGTTAGATAAAAGTTATTTATTTGTAACTGAAGAGACCGCGCCTTAAGGTGTTACTTTTTACCACATTATCTAATACACATACGAAATTCAGTTTTTTGGTATTTGGAGCAATTATTATTAATCAATGCAAACAGTCAATTAATGTAGTTTGAATATTGGAATCATATTATTTGATGATTATAAATTGATGCTCTTATCTACTTAAAATTATCAAAACTATCTCGACAATATTAGTATCTGTGCTCTTTAAAAAGTTGGTATATCTTTAAAAATAATCTAAAATGTCAGTATTCCATGGGTATATTGATAAATGAGTTCTAAATTACAAGAAAATGCATTTTCTGCGGAAACTTGAAGAATTAGGTAAAAAATGGTATAATATAATTTGATAGACAATTAAATTGTGCATCTGGTTCTCATAAAATATACAGGGTGTTCCATTTAAATTAAACAAGTTATTGCCGTTTAAAACTAGTAATTATTTAAAATAAAATTTTAGACACTCTGTTTAAGGTAGCATAATTTTTATTATTGCAACACAATAACTGATCAATAAATAAACTTCAGTAAATATTTAGTATTAAAAACTTTAATACCTTTGGAGAAATGAAGCCTTAAAATTTTGACTGCAATTTCATAAAATTGAAAATAATTCAAAAACGGTAAGGTTTAAGTGTAATAAACCTTTATCAAATTTACCTTTATTTTAATCGTAGAAACTAAAAATGTAATAATATACAGGGTGTTCCATTTAAACAAATACAACTTTGATATTTTTTATTTATTTGGGACACTCTTTATCTTGTAAAAATATTTTTAAATTGTAGCTCTAACAGTCCTTCAAAAAACCCAAAACTTACAATTTGTAAAAATCTAATCCTTTAGCTACAATACTCCGTGTCGTATGTGGTGAACAATCCTGTATATTAAGGTATTATTACTTTTTACATTAATGAATAATTCATAATATGTCATTCTGAAATCAAATTAATTATGAAGTTTATGATTGCTAGGGTAATTGAAAGATTCCAAACATTCGATCATTTGTTGTCAACTAATGTCAAAATTATCGCTTCAGTGTTAAAAGTAAATCACGTGACTTACTTTTAGCACCAGTGCTAAAAATAAATGACTTTTACTATCAGTGACATAATGGGCGCGTTCAGGGAACACAGCCGCTGACATTTAGCGTAGAATTTTGCTGACCAGCAGCTTACGATATTCCCTAAACGGCACAAAGCAGCAGAAAGAACAAGAAACAGTAGCTGTCTCATGCGCTCTCTGTCTGCTATAAAAATTTGAGAGAAATATAAATAAATCGTCTTCGTCAAATCGGTCTATAATCGATCTTTAGTCTTTAGAATAAAAATTATTTTGAAAAAAGAATTATTATACTGGCTGGGGGGGGGGGATCATTTAATAATTGAAAATATATTATTTGACAATACAATATTAAACATTAAATTTCTATAAAATAACAGTTTATAAAAATAATTTTACCAATAAACGTAAACAAAACAACTTAAAATAACGGGAACTGGCAGTTCGACCAAGTCACCTTTTACGCATTTTTTTTCGATGGTATGGTACAAATAAAATTACTGAAGGTGTAAATACCCTACAATAAAAAAAAACGATGTCAGGGATGATGTGGAGGTGGAAATTGCTGTTACTTTATAAGTAAACTTATATAGGGAATATTATCGATCGTTATTTCTAAGCCAATTAGGCGCATTTTTTTTTTCGATCAGACGGTATTATAATTACAATCAAAAGTTATTTATGCTGATATAGATTTTTTTCAGAAAGTAGTACTTTTTCTTAATTTTATTGTATTTAGAAAATTCGACAAGGTTGAATTTTCTTTATTTCTTTAACTTCTTCGATCTCTATTTACAAGTCTTTTTCGAACGTTTTAGATTAACCTACTGCTTTGTAACTTTTTTGGCAACAAATATCTCCTATTTTTTAAAGAATCGATTAACTACGATTGACTACAAACTTCAACAAACCATAAAAAGTAAACAATAAACTGAGAAAATGAAAGTTATTTTTAGTTATTTTACATTAGTTGACCACAAATAAGAAAATAGATTACGGCTGACTTTTCTCAGCCTAAATATTTACCGCTGAAAATTTTGCACAGCGCAGCGGCTCACTGTTGCTGTTCGTCAGAATAGACCATTTAGGGAAATTGCTTACTCAGCCACTCAGCCGCTGACCGTCCCTGAACGCGCCCAATGTCACATTTTAGTGTCAGTGCCTGCGTTAAAAATTACATTTTTACTGACGTTTGTAGAAAATAGTTATTTATGATATAAGTGGTATTTTATTAAATAAAATCACTTTTAGCAAAAATAAAATCACTTTTAGCACACAAATCGTACACTATTTTTTCTACAAACAAGTTTATGCTCGTATATATCAAGGTATTATTACTTTTTACGTTAATGAATGAATCATAATATCGGACACATCCCGAAGAAAACCGTATTGAGTAGTAAAATTATAATTTTTCATGTTTTGTCAAAAACAACACTTTTTAGGGTTCTACTTTACCCCAACAAGCCAACAAAGCTCTTATTTCATGTTTTATGTGCTAGATGGCGCTAGGTAAAACGGCAAATTGTCAAAATTGTGTTGGTCGCCCGTTGAAAACAGTATTATTTCGGCGTGCTACGCGGGCTTTTCTGATTTTCCGAAGAAAAGTGTATTAAGTGTTAAGATTGTGTACTGTGCTTACTGTGTGTGTATAAATTTCTTATAATTTTCCGAAGAAAAGGGTATTATTTGTCTTTGATACGCTCTTCCTTCAATTGTCAAGGTAAGAAAATTCTATTTTATCAGTAGAAGACCGTATTATTCTAGTTTAATACAGTTTTGCGGGGGTATTATTAAAATTTTTATGATTTTTTTTTATGGATAGGTGTATTATATTAGGATAATGCGTTATTCTTCAATTATGTTCGCGGGTGGGTAGTATTATCCTAGATTGATACCTTTTTCTATCAAATAATTTTTTTATAATATGAAATTTTAAATTTGAAAAAGGTGGTATAAGATCTTAATACATTTTTTCAGTAAAAAAGTTAAATTTTTCTTAATTTAATACAGATAGGTATTGGTTTTATGGTTACCTTTTTTCAAGATTTGGTGAGCTTTTTTAATAGTTTAAAAGGGGATAATGTATGATTTCAGATGTCAACACGCATCCCTTGTTATAACACTAGAACGGAACGCATTATGGCTTCATTGCGTGAAAGAATGATGCAAATAAAAATACTGAAACTCTGCCTGCTTGCAATTTTCAAAAATTTGAAGATAACTATGTTGATTTTGAAAATAAAGAAAATTTTATGGCAGATGATGCGAAAATCCCAGAAAAGAGATCCAGTCCTGATTTTTTCTTTATTGAGCCATTTGATGAACCAGAGTTTGGCTTACCATCAGATCTGTACAGAAATTTAAATCACACTTCTCAGAATACGGATACGGATTTAGCAACGAGTCACTACTCTACTGTTGAGACGATAATTGATTCATCTGAAACCAGCAACATTACTGATATGCAACAACATAGTTTGGCCATCGAGTTTGAAAGTGTTGCGAATACCCGTACTAATAATAATAATAATTGCAACAAGTATGAAAGTGGCAACTCATTGTCTGAATTTGAAGAGGATATTGACGATAACGTAGGAGATCCTAATTTTGTAAACTCCTCGTCTTCCTCGGGTTCAAGTTGTAGTACCTGCTACTAAGAAAAGGCTTGTGACAAAAGCAAAATAAGTGGAAAATTTATAGTTGCCTGTTTTGATATGCAGGCGGTTTTGCCTCTACCAAAAGGAGAGATATCTATCAGAGATATATATCATGGAGTATAAGCTTGGCTATGGCTAGTTAAACAGCGATTTGTACGAGCTCACGGTTTAGTTGGCATTTTAACGGTTGTTTTGATGTTTGTTCCCTGAAAGTTGAATAGAAATAGAAGGTAAAGTTGACAGACTTAAGGGAGAAAAAAGTTGAATACCTGGTTTGATTGTATTAGTTGAATATTTGCTTCGTTAATATTTTCGAGATTCCGAGGTTGCCAGATCTTCATTTGGATTTAACATGAGTAAAGGAACTAGAAGTGCGTCAGTGTCCAATCCCCATGATGATAACCAACTAGAGACGATAATAACTAAGCTCGTCCCAAAATTGAATCAAAGAATTGAGAATCAGTTGGAAAACTTAAGTAACAGATTTGAAAAAATAGAAAACAGTGTTGGGAGTATTATGGAGAAACTTAATACAATAGAAAGTATGACCCAGTCCAATAGACAGTCTATAATAAAGATGGAAGGAAGAATGGATAACCTCGAATATAAAATCAGACAAAATTCTTTAAGAGTTGTTGGTTTGGAAGATGGCTCAGACGAAAACTTAGTGTCTAAAATGCTTACTCTACTCAATGATGCTGTAAGGGTGAAATGTTGTTTGCAAGAAATTAACAATGTTTATAGAATGGGTAAAATGGAAATTGGGAAATCAAGAGTAACAATAGTTTCATTCACATCAGTCTTAAAACGCAATGAAGTTTTTAATAACAGAAGAAATCTTAAGGGGACAGGCATTTACATTAACGAGGACCTGACAGCAAAGCAACATCAAGTATTGCTGGCAGCAAGAAGGAAATATGGCATGAGAAACGCATGGTCGACATATGGAAGAATTTTGGTTAATGATGGCAACAGCGTACAAGCGTTTAAAGAGGCAGACAATGTTTAAAATCCATGTTGGCTTTTTTGCGAAATACATATCCTTTTTTTTTCTCTACCAGCACTGGTGTCTATTTTTATAATTTATTTAATGTGAATATATTTAATACCTTGGAATATTTTTACTCTCTTTTTTGCGATTACAATGTATGATTACTAATAACTAATCGAAATTAATATTTTTTTACATATACATATATATATTTGCCTGCGTATAGGTACCTGCAAAGGACTATAGTACTATTGTGATTCTTTAACTATAAAATTTTCATTTTTTCTCGCTGTAGAGAATTTATTCGACAAAAAATGTTAGATATTTCTTTTTTGTTTCTATGGTCTCATTGCTAAAAAAACAATATAATGATAGAATATTTTTACTTCGTTATAAGTTCATCAGATATGTACTGTTTTATTACCTTGTTTTTGATTATACCGTTGTATGCTTGATTTATTTTTATTTTTTTTTAATCTAATATCTGATGGGCTCGTATTTATTCGCTGAACGAGAATTATATCTCATTATTGTAGATCTATTTCTCTTTTAAATTTTCTGTGCACATTACTTTTGTTTAGCGTCTTATATGGCTTCGGCGAGCAGTAATAAAAATAAATTTTATTTTTCTCATTTTAATATAAGATAACTATGTTCAGATTTCGACAGTTTTTCTGATTATGTGGCGATAGAGGCGTTTGATATTTATGGTCTCTCGGAAACATGGTTGAGTGAGCCTTTGAGTAGCAACAATTTTAAAATACATAACTATAATCTCGTTCGCAAAGACAGAGATGGCCGTGGTGGCGGAGTGGCATTTTATGTTGTCAATTCTTTAAAATTTCAGGTAATCGATACATCTGCCCAGCAGAGTGCCCTGGAACAACTTTGGATACGTACTAAAATAAATGGTAAAATTATTTGCTTCGGGACATTATATCGACCCCCATGGCCAATTTGACATCTTCTCTGGATGATCTGGAGAATGCCATTGTTAGTTTTTTTTGCCTGATTGCGATGTTGTCATGTTTGGCGGTGACTTGAATGTGGATATGTTGGAAGCGGGAAGCCCTGGGTGCTGTGCCATTAATCAGTTCTTCAATAAATATAATTTAACGCAATTAGTGCAGTCGCCCACTGTATTTCTCAATTCGGGGGTAAATTAATTGATGTTTTGGTTACATCTAACCCAAAACTAATATCAGATGTGCAGGTTATTAATATGGATAATATATCTGACCATCATCTAGTATTAACAGATTTAGATCTTCAAAAAATCGTGTGCCCATTTCCTATCGCACTTATCGTGATTATTCACATTTTGTTCTTACAGATTTTGTGAATGATCTTTTTAACGTGAACTGGCAAAACATATTTAATATGACTAATATTGATCAGATGATTACTTTTTTCAAAAAATATAACAGACGTATTTAATATACATGCACCACTTAAAACATCTAGGTTTTTCTAAACCCCCGCTCCCTGGATTACCGATAATATCAAATTTATGATGAAGCTGCGCCAGAAGGCTCTCACAAGATATAAAAAGTTAAAAACTGATACCTCTCTATATGAATACAAGCAGCTTCGTAATCTGGTAACAAGTGCTGTACGGAACGAAAAAAAACCTTATCTTGAATATAAATTTAGACTAGATCCTGCTTCTTTTTGGAAAACTTTAAATAACCTTAACATTACTTTTAAAAGCTCCGATGCATCTGCCTTGCTCCAGACCTCTGATGCGGCTGATCAGCTTAGTTCTTTTTTCATTAGCAGCATTCCTCAAATAGGAGTGAGTGCACTGACAAATAATAATCAATTTATAGATAAATATTCTAATAAAATTCATTTTTTTTCCAAATGTTCACAATGCTTTTAAATTTGAAGAAGTTAATGAAGCTGAAGTTGAAAGAATCATATATTCAATTAAAACATCTTCTGTTGGCTCTGATTGCATCGACATAAAAATGATTACTTTATTGATTCCATATTTGACACACTACATAACTTATATCATTAATAAAGCTCTTTCTTCAAACGCATTTCCATTAAGCTGGAAAATGGCAGATATAATACCGGTGCCAAAAAATGACGTTCCTGGTGAACTTTCTCATTATCGTCCTATAAGTATTCTACCCATTTTCTCTAAAATATTAGAACGAATTATGTTTACACAACAATGAATTTGTTCTAAATAATTCTATAATACCCGTGACACAATCTGGGTTTCGAGCGCGGCATGGCACCACAACAGCGCTCTTGCATGTTTGTGATGATATTTTTCGTTCATTAGACAGTGGAAATGTGACTGCACTTGTACTGTTGGACTACAGCAAAGCGTTTGATACCCTTGATCATAATTTACTTCTCACCAAGCTAAAATATTTTGGTCTCCATGATTCCGCTCTTATACTTTTTAATAATTATTTAAGTAATAGGAAACAACGAGTACGGCTGGCATTTACGTTTTCTGAGTACACAGATGTCAACAGGATGTCCCGCAGGGTAGTATACTAGGACCTTTATTATTTTCTTTTGTACACCTGCGACTTTAAGCGGAATTTTTAACTGTTTGTAAATCTCATCAATACGCTGATGACACCCAAATGTACCACTCTTTTCAATTATCTAATGTCAATAATGCCTTAAGAAATATTAATTCAGATCTTGATACGATTGTTAAGGTGTCTAAATCTCACAAGCTGGCACTCAATGGAAGCAAATCCAAATTGTTGTTATTTGGCATGCCTGATCATCAATGTATGGAAGTTATTATTGATGGCACACTAGTTGTACCTTCAAGCTGTGAAAAAAACTTAGGCATATTGTTGGATAACCAACTTAAATTTGAAAATCATGTGTCCAGCGTCCTGCAAAAAGCTTATTATAAATTAAAAGTACTTTACATGCATGCAAATATTCTATCTACTGATATTAAGTTAAGGTTAACTAATTCTTTGGTGTTATCTATGATCTCCTATAGTGATGTTTTATTCAGCCATTACACAAAGAAATAGATATAGCCTACAAAAGCTTCAAAATGCCTGCTTAAAGTTTAGTTTTGGCAAAAGAAAATTTGACCATGTCACCCCATTGTTAGAGGCGTCCAACTGGTTAACATTGGACGAACGATTCAATGTTCACTTAGCTACCCTTGTTTATAAAGTTCGTCACAGTCAACTCCTAAATACTTATATGACAAATTAATTACTAATAATAGTATCCACGGTCGGGCAACGCGTAACTCCCGAAATTTTGTTTGTACCTAAACATAGAACTTCCAAGTTTCAGAGGCTCATTTTTAGTTATTCTGCTGTAAAAGTATTTAATGGTTTACCAAATAGTGTATTATGCAGGCCCTCTGTTGGCTCATTCAGGAAGGCTGTCAAGCGTCATTATGTGAATGAGAGAAGTATTTAATTTCGTCGAGAGTATTATTTTAAAATAACTTATAATTATTTCTGTTTTTAGTTTGTTCATTTAATGCTCGCCTTTGCTATCATATTATTGTTTTCTATAATCTTTTAGTGTCATTAGTTACTGCTCACGAAAAAACTTAGACTTAGAATTTAGTTGTTAAGCTTATTTTTAACAGTGCGGTTAGATGGAGTAGCATTGTGCTAGATCTCGCCGCATCTTTTATTATGATATTTTGTATTTGTTTCTCTTGGGTACTAAATAAAGACATTTATTATTATTATTATTATTATTATTATTATATCAATATTTTATTATAAATCCAAAATAAATGTAATGAATTTAACTGTAACCGAAATTGAAAGTGAAGACTCCTGTTGTTTTGTTTGGCACGAAGGAGGAGGAAAAGGTGCTACTGAAGTAACGTCTTGCATTTTTAAGTACTTAGAAGAGAAGGCAAATACCGTCAATAACGAAGACTTGGAAATTACTTTTTATAGTGATAACTGCGGAGCTCAGAATAAAAACAAGTAAGTACTTTTAATTTTGTGAACAAATAAACATTAAATGGTGTTTATTTTGTTTCAGATACATGATTGCTCTTTTCATGTATGCAGTACAAATACTCAAGATAAAGTGCATTTCTCATAAATACCTTATTGCCGGGCACACCCAAAATGAAGGAGACAGCACACATTCAACAATTAGAAAAGAGGTATTTTTCTATAAAACTGTTCTCGAAAACTTCCGAAACTTACGTAAAATTATACTTTATTAGAATGATTCTCTTTTTAGTTGCAAAAATCCGTAAGGCGCCATCCAATATACACACCTGATCAGTTTATCAGCGTTATAAGAAATTCAAGAAAACAGAAAAAAAACATTTGCCATTAAAGAATTAACTCACAAAGACTTTATAGATGTCAAACAATTAACAACAGTTATTGGCAATAATTTCGATAAAAATGTCGAAAATGAACAGGTTTACTTATCCCAGATTAAAATTTTAAAAATAGAAAAGGAACGGTCTTTCATGTTTTTTTATAAACAGTCATATTCTGATAGCCAATGGAAGTGTGTTAATGTTAAACAAAAAAAAAACAACGAGAAAATCTGGATCTGCGGCATCTTCTTTGCCAGCAGAACTCAAACTTAAAAAAGCCTATAATTGAAAACGCCCAATTAATGAGAATAAAAAAAAAGGATTTAAAATTCCTTCTTGAAAAGCATTTTATACCAGATTTTTACAAACATTTTTACGAGCCTCTGTTTTAATGGTTTTAAGAAAATGTTTCTTTATGACTTAAATTAAATTTTAAAATTGTGTTAACCTAAATGTTAATATAATGGTTAGAAATAAATGCCTTTTTGCGTTATTTGTTTGTTTCAATTCACCTTTCATCGACAATTCGGAAAAAAATAAATTATATTTTTTGGAGAAAACCGTATTAAGTCAACAAAATCAAAGTTTTTTGGCGTTTTTGAAAACCTGACCGAAATATCATTTTACATTTTGCAAATCCTTATTATAGTTAACAAAAATAAAGCAATATAACAAATATCATAAAATTAATAAAACTGTGGGAACAAATGTATTATATCAATTCTTTAAATGCTCCTCCTATAAAATTGTTAATTAGGCACTTAATACAGCTTTCTTTGGGATGTGCAATATGTCATTCTGAAATCAAATTAATTATGAAGTTTATGGTTGCTAGGGTAATTGTTATCCCTTCAGTGTTAAAAGTAAATCACGTGACTTATTTTTAGCACTGGTGCTAAAAGTAAGTTGAATGATAAAATGACTTTTACCATCAGTAACATACTGTCACATTTTAGGCACTGCCAGCATGCGTTAAAAATTACATTTTTACTGACGTTTGTAGAAAAAGACATTATCTGATCAGTTGGTTGTTTTTTTAGTATTCATAAAAAATCTTCATTCGTCAACCAATTTTATTTTTATAATTTTTAAACTAATACCTGTTTTGTCTCTTGATGTTTACGCTTTTACCAAGTGACAATATAAAGAAATATTACCCTACGAATTGGTATTTCCTTGTAAGAAGATTTTAGTCGCAACCTGAAACTATTGTAGGTAGCTACAGCATAAAATCTCCACGTTTTCAGCTAGTGTGTGAACATTGTGTGCTATTTTTGTAGCCTGGTCTGATACTACCTTCACTCATCACAATGATATTATTCAATTCAGTGGCGTTTCATAGTTTTTTAAAAACTATTATTTTAACTAAAAATACAGAAACGCAATGGGTATCAATGCATGACAGGGGGCAAAAGATTCCCTGGCCCCAACCTGGCTACGCGCGTCTACTGATTTTATTAGAAACTTTTGTCATTAAAAAAAATCAGTTGTTTCTTTTAGTGCAGCCTCTATTTTTTGGTAGATTTCATTTGAAAAGGCACGAAAATGATGAGTTGCATAAAAAAATGCTCGAGCAGCTCAAAGCACTCCAAGTATCACAAAAGTGTTACAGAATAAAGACACCAACAAATGTTTAGAGAAGAATGTGAAAATAGCAGAAATTAAACTTTGTTGTTACCTGTGTGAACAAAATTTGCCCCTGCTTCTAAAGGATATTTTGCAAGAATTAACAAAACTGACTTTTCCAGATTCTGACATTGCAAAAAAAGTTACTATTAAGAGAGGCAAAGCCACAAAAATTATAACAGGTATCTTAGGTCCATCTTTAAGAGCAGATATAGTCAAAGAACTAAAATATGTGGCTTTTCACTGATAATAGATAAAACCACAGATGTCAGCACAAAAATCACTAGCTATAATCGGTCGTTTTTGGAGTGAGGGGCAAAATAAAATTTTAGATAGATTCATTGATCTAGTAGAAGTTGAAAATGCTAGTGCGGATGCTATTTTTAATATTTTAAAAAGATTTTTGGATGAAAATTTAATTTCCTACGAAAATATTATAGGTTTTGGGGGCGATAATGCTAGTGTTATCGCTTAATTCTGTAGTGGTATATTCTATTAACTCCTACAAAAAAGACAAAGTGCTTAAATTAAAAATGATGCTGACGTCACGGTCTGTGGGCCTAGCGATTCTAACACGAATTCGGCAAGACAAAGAAAGAGCGTCTCTCTTTCCTTGTTTAACTGCGAAATACTCGAAAGTTGAAACGCGCAACCGCAATCACGAAAACCTCGGAAGCATTCGGATCCTACACGGAGAGTTCGGTTTTGTTCGGCGAGAAGCGCTTTGCGTGAATTTTGAACATTATGAATAATTTTTTGAACTTAATGAGTATTTTTTGTATGATTTAAAAATACAGAAATGCTGATGAGTTTTTAACTTTGTTTTTAAATAGGGCCATAATTTACTCTGATATTTATAAAAGTCCATCAGCGGTAAAGTTCAGCTGAGTTTGACGTAAACCGCGGTTGCGCGGTTCAGCTTCCGAGTATTTTGTCCTTAGAGAAGGAAAGAGAGACTCTCGTTATGAATAATTTTTTGAACTTAATGAGTATTTTTTGTATGATTTAAAAATACAGAAATGCTGATGAGTTTTAACTTTGTTTTTAAATAGGGCCATAATTTACTCTGATATTTATAAAAGTCCATCAGCGGTAAAGTTCAGCTGAGTTTGACGTAAACCGCGGTTGCGCGGTTCAGCTTCCAGTATTTTGTCCTTAGAGAAGGAAAGAGACTCTCGTTATGAATAATTTTTTTGAACTTAATGAGTATTTTTGTATGATTTAAAAATACAGAAATGCTGATGAGTTTTTAACTTTGTTTTTAAATAGGGCCATAATTTACTCTGATATTTATAAAAGTCCATCAGCGGTAAAGTTCAGCTGAGTTTGACGTAAACCGCGGTTGCGCGGTTCAGCTTCCGAGTATTTTGTCCTTAGAGAAGGAAGAGAGACTCTCGTTATGAATAATTTTTTTTGAACTTAATGTGTATTTTTATGTATGATTTAAAATACAGAAATGCTGATGAGTTTTTAACTTTGTTTTTAAATAGGGCCATAATTTACTCTGATATTTATAAAAGTCCATCAGCGGTAAAGTTCAGCTGAGTTTGACGTAAACCGCGGTTGCGCGGTTCAGCTTCCGAGTATTTTGTCCTTAGAGAAGGAAAGAGAGACTCTCGTTATGAATAATTTTTTGAACTTAATGAGTATTTTTTGTATGATTTAAAAATACAGAAATGCTGATGAGTTTTTAACTTTGTTTTTAAATAGGGCCATAATTTACTCTGATATTTATAAAAGTCCATCAGCGGTAAAGTTCAGCTGAGTTTGACGTAAACCGCGGTTGCGCGGTTCAGCTTCCGAGTATTTTGTCCTTAGAGAAGGAAAGAGAGACTCTCGTTATGAATAATTTTTGAACTTAATGAGTATTTTTGTATGATTTAAAAATACAGAAATGCTGATGAGTTTTTAACTTTGTTTTTAAATAGGGCCATAATTTACTCTGATATTTATAAAGTCCATCAGCGGTAAAGTTCAGCTGAGTTTGACGTAAACCGCGGTTGCGCGGTTCAGCTTCCGAGTATTTTGTCCTTAGAGAAGGAAAGAGAGACTCTCGTTATGAATAATTTTTTGAACTTAATGAGTATTTTTTGTATGATTTAAAAATACAGAAATGCTGATGAGTTTTTAACTTTGTTTTTAAATAGGGCCATAATTTACTCTGATATTTATAAAAGTCCATCAGCGGTAAAGTTCAGCTGAGTTTGACGTAAACCGCGGTTGCGCGGTTCAGCTTCCGAGTATTTTGTCCTTAGAGAAGGAAAGAGAGACTCTCTTTCCTTTGTCTAGATAGACGCCGCGTTTATTTTTGTTGGGTCAATGAATTCGCTCGATTTTATCGATTAGGTATTATTGAACGGACTATTTGATGTGTTTTTTGTACTTTTAACAAATTTAGATAGTGTAGTGTTTGTAGTGATTTATATGTTGTTCCATAATTGTGTCCCAGGTTGTAATTTTATGCTAGCGGTACAAAAGTTCGGGTGTTTCGGTTTCCCAGAGACAAAAAACTTCGCAAAAAATGGTTAACTGCAATTCCTCGCGAAAATTTGGGCCAAATAACAATAATCGGGTGTGTGATAATCGGGTGTGTGACCGAATAACAATAATGGTATGGTGAGTGCCATTTTGAAAAGGAGGATTTTATTTATGAAATTTCCCAACAGGATACAAAAACCGGTGAGATCGTTTCAGTTAATTTAACTTTGCCCCGATTAAAAGAAACTAGCGTACCATGTAAATTTCCGAATTGCCCCAAATATTTATCAAAAAAGATATCATATCGGAAAAGCAAAGACAAAAAAATTAACGAATTAGATCAAATTCATTTTCAGCAAGCAATTGAACAAAGCAAACAAGAATATTTAACACATGAGGAACTTAAACCATTATTTCAGTCATTTAATTTAACTTGGTTGGTTTTTCATTATTAACGAGAATGGTTTATCCATATTCAAAGTAGAATACACTCTGGGGCCTACAATTACTTGGGCTGTTGTAACTGCCGATAACTTAAAAGTAAATACATATTTATATGGTCAGGTAATAACTTCAGAAGTAAATAATATAAAGACTCCTTTTTTTCCAGTAATTTGGACGAAATAGGAAATTTACTTGATACAATTGTTTGAACTGATAGTTCGATGATGACTTTTTCGTTAGACACCAACGAGGATACTAAACATGACAATTCCAATACCGACTGTGACAATCTTAACGAGTATCAAGAAAATAAAACAGATATGACAAATTTACCAGGTTTTGGACTTTATATCCAATTTACTTAAAAACCTAAAAATAGAGGATGAAAATTTGTCACAAGGAATTGAATTTATTTCTGATCAACTAAAATTGTGAACATTAGCAAAAGAACGCTATAGATATTCTACCAGCACTATGATTTTTTATTCAATTTTACTTGCTTTGGTTGCCATACTCACTCTGTAAAAACCATTCTTCATATTTTACTGAGTTGTATTTCCAATACACTAATTAAAAACTACTGTGGTAAAAAAATGACCGCTTAGGTAAGGGTAATAAAAAAAATCAAAACCTACTTAAAATCAATGTATAGAGTATAGAGTTAGCTAATTATATCCACGTAGCTGGGTACGTCACACGCCTTTGACGTCACTGCTACCTCAGCAGTAGAAGCTTATAAATATAAGTTACAATTATATTTTCTCATCTTTTTGTTAGTACTGTTCAACCAAACATATTAATAAACTTATCAAGTCTCTGTGTTGTTTTTTAAAAAGTAATTGTCCCGGTCACGAAAGAAAACTGGCGCAGTCGGTAGGATTTGCCAAGCCATCTAACAAAAATCGTAGTTGGTGCCCGTTACGCGGATTAAATTGGTAAAACCCAAAAAACGGACGGATCGAGACAGTGAAAAGCAAGAAACAGCCCAAAGGCATTGGGAACAGAGGACAAGCATCATGAAAGTCCAACACCTGAAGACAAGCATCCCAGCAAAGAAACCAGCTTAGAATAAGGACCTGGTCAAGACAAACATAAGCAACACCAGTTAGGTTAAGAAGAAACAAAACGAAGCAACGAAAAACGAAGCAACGAAAAACGAAAAACGAAAAACCACCCGAAAAACCGAGCCATCGCGAAAAACGAAATCATCAACGAAAATCATCCCCAAAAACATCGCACTCAATGAACATGTAGCTAGACTCCTGTACATCTCTCTACTGTAAGTGTCGTATTTTTCTATTCTGCTTATTAGTATCTGCGTATTTTTGTTTACTTTTTTATTTTATTTTAAAACTATTTTTCGTATTTTGCTTTTTTTCCATATATATCCATTTCCATTTTATTTTTCTTTTTTAATTTTATTCGTAAAGAAACGATTTGATTAAGTTTATTTTATGTTAATAGGTGAAATCGAGGAAACTGGCAATTTGGGCTTCAAAATTTAAGTTCTAGACATTTGAAAAGAGAATGGTTTTTGAACAAAGTCTCAGATATAGAACTATTTCTGATTCAATTATTAACTCTGAATAGAAAATATTTTAGATCAAGTAATGGCTACTTCAAATCAATCTCAAATCTCAAATCAGTCTCAAAATCCAGGTCAAATTAATTATTCATTTAAGATTATATATTGATACAATTTGTGTAAGATGGCAATCCACATACTTTAAATATTTTATTGATACGTGTCAAGAAGTAACAAACTTTATAGAGAAGGAAACAGATGGACACTGCTTTCTTTTATAATGAATTACGTAATGGAAGATTATCAGGCAGGCATTATGTTTAATTGGTTCTCGTATTCATGAATTAAATTCATGGGATCAAATTAAAAACTTATTAAATCTCAGCTTTGGTGACCAACGGAAATCTAGATTGTCTTGTTCAAGATTTGATTATCCACAAAACAATAATAACGAAACTCCATATAATTTTGGAATGAGGTGAACGCACGTTCATAATCTTTTCAAAATTAAATATATTAGTCTAAAACTAGCTGTTTTTCATAAAAATAGCAAATTATGAGAAGAACTAGCATTAAAACTTTATTAGAGGCTTAAGTGGTCAATTGCAAAAATAATATTCGATTAAGACCAAAAACTTTAGAAAAAAGCTATGAGTTTGGTAATCGAGAAAATTTTCTTTATGAAGCCAAAATAAACAAAAATTTGGTAAATAACAATCAAACTTTTCTTCAGATCAAAGTTTACACCTGTAGATAATCTTTCAGTAAACCAATTAATTTTAAAATGTGTTCAATCTCTCTTTCCCAAAAGTACATGTGTCCTTTTCAGAATAATCCTTTTCTGAATAATCCTTTCAAGTAATCCATTTCAACAAAATAGTCCAAAAAACCTTTATTTTCACCTTATAATAATTTTAAAAATAATTCTCAACAAAATTTATTTAGACCTAATAATCAATCATTTAATAACAGACAAATTCTAACCAATTTCCATTGAGATCAAATGTATTTCAGACCAACTTTTCAACCTTTTAATAGACAAATGATTATCCTCAAAAGGGTAATTTTACAACAAATTTTAATCAAAAATCCAAAACCATTTTTAAAATCTGATAAGTTATAAAAATCAAATTTACAAAAACCAGAACCCATGGAGGTATCATCCGGTAGAAATGCAGTCATGCATCCCAAGCAAATTATTATTTCTCAAAACATTAATGATGACCCAGAATGATTATCCTAATGGAAACCTTTGATTGTTCTCAATATTATTGTGAAGAATATCAGACTATGCTGACCAAGAATATTATAATTATTATTGTAACAATGAAAATGCAAGTTCTAATAATTATATCTCGACGACATATGACACACAAGAATATAATGAACAATTGAATAATGAACAATTTAATAATGAGTGTTTGTTTCCCAATAATAACACAGACACAGATAATGTAAATTTTCCTTTGACTCCACCTATGAAGGAAATAACTTAATTAATATTAATGCACTTAATAGAAAAAATCTACCTCATATTTTTATTCCGGAACTTAATGCTAATTTTTTAATAGATACAGGTAGTTCAAAAAGTTTAATTTCTCCTAAATTAGTAAAACAATTTTATCCGAATTCTATATTTTTTGAAGATTTTCAAATTCAATCAGCTCATATGATATCCTATCATAATGAAGTTATTGTCATACCTATTTTTAATATTTTTAATGAAAATCAAAAACACAAATTTTATGTTTTTAAATTCAGTGACAAATATGATGGTATTATTGGTACAAATCTATTAGAGCAAATTAAAGCTATAATTGATATGAACCGTAAATTATTGATAACACCCCGTATAAAAATACCTATTATTTATGAATGTGACGATAGTACATATAATATAACAATTAATCCAAGATCGAAACAAATCGTTAAAATTCCCGTTAATATTGAAAAAGGTACAGTATTATTAAATTACACAAATTTTGGAAAATCTGTGGAAACACCAGAAGCAATTGTCAACGTAGAAAATTATTTTGCTTTAACAACAGTAACCAACAGCAACATAGTTCCTATCGAAATAACTTTTAACGAGCCTATGGAATGTGAAATATTGAATATCCAAGAAATAAACTGCTTAGAAAAAATGGAAATTGATGAACCACTATCCAATAATCAAGATAACATTTTAAAATCAAATTTAAAACAGTTACGCCTAGAACATTGTAACCAAGAAGAAAAAAAAGCAATTAGAGAACTTTGCTTTGAATACAGAGATATATTTTATTGTGAAAAAATACCCTTAACTTTTACGAACCAAATCCAGCACAAAATAAATCTAAAAAATGAAACACCAATATATACGAAGACATACAGATATCCAGAAGTCCATAAAGAAGAAGTACGTAACCAAATCAATAAAATGATGGATCAAGGTATTATTCAAGATTCTATATCACCATGGTCCAGCCCAATTTGGATAGTCCCGAAAAAACTGGACGCATCAGGAAAAAGAAAATGGCGATTAGTAGTGGACTACAGAAAATTAAATGAAGAAACAATAGATGACAAATATCCGCTACCTAATATATCTGATATATTAGACAAGTTAGGACGCAGCCAATATTTTACAACATTGGACTTAGCAAATGGATTTCACCAGATAGAAATGTGTTCCGAAGATATATGTAAAACGGCGTTTTCAACCGAAAATGGGCATTATGAATTTAAAAGAATGCCCTTTGGACTCAAAAATGCGCCCTCGACGTTTCAAAGAGTTATGGATAACGTCTTGAGAGGAATACAAAACGAAGAATGCCTAGTTTACCTAGATGACATCGTAATATTTAGTACATCATTACAAGAACACCTAGAAAGACTAAGAAAAGTGTTTGAACGATTAAGAAAAGCCAATTTCAAAGTACAGTTAGATAAAAGCGAATTTTTACGTAAAGAAGTAAATTATTTAGGACATGTCATAACGTCTCAAGGAGTAAAACCCAACCCTGACAAGATAGAAGCAATTAAAAAATTTCCAATACCTACTACACCTAAAGAAATAAAAAGTTTTCTCGGATTAGTGGGATATTATCGAAAATTTATTCAAAACTTTGCTAAAATTACGAAACCCTTAACAAAATGCCTAAAGAAAAATTCGAAGATTATTCATAATCAAGAATTTATTTCAGCTTTTAATACTTGTAAAAATTTATTAATTAACGCACCTATTTTACAATATCCAGATTTCAAAAAACCATTTATATTGACAACAGACGCTTCAAATGTGGCCTTAGGAGCAGTCTTATCTCAAGGACAAATAGGTTCTGATAACCAATAACTTTCCTTCAAGAACATTAAATGAACAGAAGCTTTGGTATAGTACAATCGAAAAATTACTTGCGATTGTATGGGTATCAATATTTCCGACCATATTTATTTGGACGAAAATTCACCATTTACACTGACCACCGACCATTGATATGGCTATTTAATAGCAGAAAGAACAAATGAAACTAGTAAGATGGCGCTTAAAATTAGAAAATTTGATTGAGCATAATGTACAAAAAAATAAACACGAATGCAGACGCACTTTCAAGAATTCAAATAAATGCTCTAGAAAATGAATCGATGATAAATCACCCTGGAGACACAGAAGAACAAGGATTCGACCCTATTGATTATCTAAGAGACCTAGCAGAAAATGTTGACCGTGAAGAACAACCCTCAACAAGCCAAAAGAACACAGATAAAACTAAAGAAAAAGAAAAGATAAAAATTCTCCAAGATATACAAATTAGATCACCAAGAACTAGGAAAGAAGTTCAGAAAAAAGAGTTACAACAAAAAGAAGAACAAGAGCAAAAACATGAAGATATACAAGAAAAAGAACAAGAGGATTTAACTACACAACATTCTAACGTCATGGAAACTACCAATGATGGAATTTCAATATTGGAAGAGATTATAAACAACAAAACAAATCAAATATTAGTTTTTCCACATCTTCATAATAAATTAATTGTTAATCAAGAAAACTATCAACATCATAAAATAATTAATGTCAAAATTCCCAAAACTAATAACTATAATTTAATATTTGAATTTTTAAGGGATTATACAGTGGAAAGTAAAACTTATCACATGTATTTTCATTTAGATGAATTTTATAAACAATTTAATAAAGTTTATCTTGAACGCTTTCAGAGAAGGGATAAAAATTAATACGTTGCACTAAATTAATAAATACAGTAATAGATAAAGAAGAACAAATTTTACTAATCAAAAATCATCATGAAGGGAAAACAAATCATAGGGGCATAAGTGAAACTCTCGAATATTTAAAAAGAAATTATTTTTGGATAGGCATGAAAAAAGAAATTACAAATTATATTAATTGTTGCGACATCTGTCAACGCGCAAAATATTGTAGGAAAAAACCTTATTCACCTTTAATGTTAACTGAAACAGCTTCTAAGCCTTTTCAAAATGTTCATATTGACGTATTCTATTATAATTCAAAAATGTATTTAACTCTAGTTGACGCATTTTCAAAATATGCACAAGCAATTGAAATACCTGGAAAAAATGCAATAAACATCGCAAATGCCTTAATTAAATATATTGCTTTTGCGGGAATACCAGAAAAAATAATTTTAGACAATGGGGCAGAATTTAAGAACGAAACTGTCAAAGAACTTTTAAATTTACATAAAATTAAAGTACATTTTACCACCCCCTTACATCACGAATCAAACAGTGTAGTTGAAAGATTTCACTCCACAATTATAGAACACCTAAGATTACTGAAAGAAAGTTTCCCTACTGAAACTGAAGGATTGATGGATTATGCTATTATTGCCTATAATAATACAATACATAGCTCAACAAAATATACACCATTTGAACTAACTTTTGGTCATACGAACTCAAGAGAGCCAAATGAGATATTTAATCTAAAAGAATATTTTACAGATTATACCCAAAATCATAAACAAAAACTAGAAAAAGTTTATGAAAAAGTAAAGGAAGATCTAAATAAACAAAAAGAGAAAGTTGTTTCTAAACACAATGTAAAAGGAAACACAAATGATGAATTTAAATTAGGACAGACGGTATATAAATTAAACCCTTTAAAAAGGAATAAATCAAAAAATAAATTCTTGGGACCATATACTATAACAAAAATGTTAGAAAGGAATCGAGTGGAAATAACTCGGAAAAAAGATCCGAATAAAAAAGAAATACTACATATTCAAGAATTGAGGAAACCACCTGTTTCAGATTAACCCAGGAATACTACCTGTTCGGATTTTATGATTTCTGTAATATGAATCGCCTCGGGATTCAAGAGGTTTCGAAGAGAGGGCGCTACCGTAGTCGGTCGACAAGGGTCGATTTCGCTTGCGACGCTTAAAAAAGAAGATGGCTGCGAACCTCAGCAAGAAAGACATTTTCAGTTAAAAGTAAATTTGTTGTTAAATTTACAAGTAAAAATAAAGAATTATCTATGGTCCTTCAGGCGGCTATCATTTTAAGGTGACCCCAACCGCAACATTTTTGGTCATCGAGCCGGATAAGTGCCATTTTGATCATTTTAAAAACTGGATATTGCCGGGCTAGAAACGAGCCTTTTGTCACGAACTGGAAGAACATCCATGGTGGCCGGCTAGCAACAAAACGCAAGAAGTGAGTCTGTCCCTATCTATTTCCTTATTTTCCTATTCATGCATGCTGTGCTCGACTAATAATGTTTATAATATATTCATAGTAAATTCAGTAGTTTTTCAAGTTAATAAAGACTAAAGACGATAAAGTTATATAGTTATACAGATCGGTATACGTAGATTTGTCATAAATAATTGATCAAGGTTATTTTCTTAAGAGTTTTAATACGGGAGATTTTATTAAGAGTCCCACTACTACGGGATATTCTCTTAAGGGTCTCACTACTACGAGATATTTTATCAACGGCTTCATTACATATTTAACAAAAGAATCATATTGTATAATTTAATTTAAGGGTATTTTTTAAGTTTAAGGTACCACAGAAATAATATTTAGTAACTTAACGATTTATTGTGAGTGTAATTGAAAAAACAAATTGATAATAAGATAACATTGCTATAAATTTAGTAAAAAGAATATACTGCAACAGAAGAAGCTATAGAATTGTGTTAAATATTATAATTTATATTGCAATAGGTAAGATTTGAAATGGCTGAAGCAATAGATCTCAGAAGGTTAAGAACTAGGCGAGGTCAGTTGAGAGGCATAGCCACTCGGTTTCAAAGTTTTATGTCTAACATGCAGGATGTTCTAGAAGTAAAAACTAGGTTGGAAAAAGTAGAGTCCGCGTTTGTAGAGTTCGATCAAGTTCAGTCCGAATTAGAGCTATTAGATGAAGAAGAAACAGAAGTTAGAGAAGAAATAGAAAATGTATTTTACAAAGCTATTTCTACAGGTAAAAATGCATGCGTTGATGCTAATATTAATTCACAAATATTACATACACCTCAAAATCCAGTAAGTAACATAAAGCTACATCCTATAAATTTTCCTATTTTTAGCGGAGGTTATGAGAATTGGATTAATTTTAAGGATACTTTTAATTCCTTAATAGATAATAATGTATCATTAGATGCGATTCAAAAATTTCATTATCTGAAATCTTGTCTTCGAGAAGACGCAGCTCAGATTATAAGTTCTTTAGAGGTAACTAGTAGCAATTATTCAATAGCTTGGAAATTGTTACAAGAACGTTATGAAAATCAAAGATTAATAATTCATAATTACATTAAAACTTTATTTGAAATATCTCCAGTTCAGAAAGAATCTTGTAAAGATTTAAGAAATTTATTAGACACGTTTTTGAAAAATATTAGAGCCTTACATTCACTAGGACAACCCACAGATCAATGGGATACACTCTTAATTTATTTATTAACATCTAAACTCGATTATAACACAAGAAAAGAGTGGGAATGTTCATTAAAGAGTAACAATTTGCCTACTATGGTCAACTTAACGGATTTTCTAAAGCAAAGATGTATGATATTAGAAACAATAAATGTAAACAAAACAAAATCAGATATATCTATTTCATACAGAAAAGGCCATGATAATAAGAGTCATTCTTTTGCCACAACTCAAAACTCCAGTTTTTCATGCTATTATTGTAATCAACCTCATCCTATTTATAGATGTCAATCATTTTTTAAACTTAATTTAGAGAATAAACATAAAGAAATTAAAAAATTAAAATTATGTGCAAACTGTTTAAAACCAAATCACGCTACAGATCAGTGTCAATCTCTTAGAACATGTTTTAAATGTAACCTAAAACATCATACGTTATTACATGACTATTCGAGTAACAAAACAAATGTAACTTCCTGTTCTCATTGCGCATGTAATAATAAAATACCAACTGAAGTTTCTGAAAATGAAAAAGATAATAGTGAGAATCAATCTTCATTAAATTTATCTTCTACTGCTGCTCATTCTTTATCAAATTATGTCATGTTATCGACAGCTGTTATATATATAAAAGATAAATTTGGAAATTTGCATACCTGTCGTGCTCTTTTAGACTCAGGTAGCCAAAGTAATTTTATTACAAAGTCATTAGCAGAAAAATTACAGTTAGATCAAAATCATACTAACATTTCAATATCTTGTATTGGTAAAAATAATACTAATATTTCAAAAGCAGTAAATTCTACAATAAAGTCAATGTACGGTTCATTTACAACTAATTTAAGTTTTTTCATAATTTCTCAGATTACTGAAGAGATACCTCAAATAAAATTTGATATAAGTCATATTAAAATTCCAGATAATATACAACTGGCTGATCCAAAATTTAATATTCCAAATAATATAGATATTCTTATAGGCGCTTCAATATTTTATGACTTAATAATGGGCGAATCAATAAGTTTAGGTACAAAACAGCCTACATTAAGAAAAACTAAGTTAGGTTGGATATTGTCAGGTATCATTCACAATAAACAAGTAAATAAACAAATATGTAATTTATCTTTAAATAAACAATTGACACGATTCTGGGAAATAGAAGAAGTACCATTTAAAAAACATTTTTCCCTTGAAGAACAATATTGTGAATCATACTTTAAAGAAACTACCACACGTAACGAAGATGGTAGATTTATTGTCAAGCTACCACATAATGATTCAGTTAATAAACTTGGGGATTCTAAGGCCATCGCTTTAAAAAGATTAAATCAAATCGAATTGAAATTTGAAAAGGATCAAACATATAAAACACTTTATAATGAATTTTTAAAAGAATATTTAGATATGGAGCATATGACACTAGTAAACACAGATTCAGATAATATTGATCATTGTTTTTATTTACCTCATCATGCTGTTAGAAAGGAAGACAGCAGTACCACAAAATTAAGAGTAGTTTTCGATGGTAGTGCGATTACAAATACAGGAATATCATTGAATAATTGTTTGCATGTAGGCCCAACTATACAGGATGATTTATTTGATATAGTAATTCGGTTTAGAACGTATCCTATAGTATTTACTGGTGACATCGCGAAAATGTATCGCATGGTTTTAGTACATCCTGAGCATAGGAATCTACAAAGAATTCTTTGGCGTGAAAATGATAATGAACCTGTTCAATCTTATACGTTAAATACTTTAACTTACGGTACAGCTCCAGCATCATTTTTAGCCATTCGATGTCTCCATGAATTAGCATATCAAAATCAACATAGATATCCTGAAGCTTGCAATAAGATACTTAAAGATTTTTACGTAGATGACTTACTAACCGGTACTAATACGGTAAAGGATGCACTTAAATTAAAAAACGAGATATATGAGATTTTAAAGTCCGGTGGATTTGAATTACGAAAATGGTCATCAAATTCACGAGCCTTTGTTGAAGATATAAATTCTAATTCTACTCATTTATTTTCAGATAAAACAGATTTTAAGTTACTAGGTTTAATTTGGGATTCAAAAACAGATATACTACGATACTCAGTAAACGTGAACTATAATAAAACAAATATTACTAAAAGGCAAATTTTATCATTAATATCACAAATATATGATCCTCTGGGATTGATTGGCCCAGCTACTATAAAAGCTAAGATTATTATGCAAAATTTGTGGCAATGTGAGATAAATTGGGACGATCCAATTCCATCAGACATAGCTGAAATCTGGCAAGATTTTAGTAAACAATTAAATTCATTAAATGATATTTCAGTGCCTAGACATGTATTATGTAATTCTTCAAATTATGTTGAACTTCACGGTTTTTGTGACGCCTCCGAGAGTGCATATGGCTGTTGTATCTACCTACGATCATTAACTAATTTCGGAGAATGTACAGTGAGATTATTGTGTGCAAAATCAAAAGTAGCACCACTCAAACGAATAACTTTACCTAAATTGGAATTGTGTGGAGCTTTACTTCTGGCTAAGTTAACAAAACGAGTTCTTAGATCTTTAACGGTAAACATAGAAAAAACATTTCTTTTTACTGATTCCAGCATTGTATTATCATGGATATCGACAGAACCATGTTATTTAAAAACATTCGTCGCCAATCGAATTGCGGAAATTACCGAATTAACGTCAAAAGATAAATGGTATCATGTAAAGTCAGAATTAAATCCTGCTGATATTATTTCGCGAGGCACAAATCCAAACATTTTAAAAGATAAAAAATTATGGTGGTGCGGTCCTAATTTTTTAAATGATAATGCCAAGCCGTTCTCAAGCAGAACTCCTGACTACAGAGATAGTAATGTACCAGAAATGAAAAGAACTGTAGCTTTAGTTTCAAATACTGCTGAGATATCTAATATCTTTACTAAATTTTCTTCCCTAACAAAGCTTAAACGCGTAATTGCATATGTTTTACGTTTTAAAAACAACGCTTTATGTAAAGATAATAAAATTTCAGGTCCTCTTAGAGTAAATGAGTTAAACAAAGCTATGACTATTCTAATTAAGATTGTACAATTTCAAGAGTTTGCTGACGATATAAAAAATCTTACTTCTAAAATTAAACTGTCCAATTCTAGCAAGCTGTTGAATTTGAATCCATTTTTAGATGAAGATGGTATTATTAGAGTCGGCGGAAGATTAAAACATTCGCATTTAAGTTATAATCAGAAGCATCCGACAATATTACCTACAAAGCACACCTTCACAGAACTGTTAATATTACACACTCATTTACGATATTTACATATGGGTACTCAAGCACTTCTAGCTACAATTCGTTTAGAATATTGGCCATTATCAGGGAAAGTTGCCGTCAAGCGCATCTTGCGGAAATGTATTAAATGCTTTAGAGCTAAACCAAAGTCTGTAACTCAAATAATGGGAGATTTACCTTCCGATCGTTTTTCAACATTAAGACCATTTTATAAGTGCGGTGTAGATTACGCAGGTCCTTTATATATTAAAAATAGTACTTCTAGAAAAGCAAAAAATGTAAAAGCTTATATATGTTTATTTATTTGCCTATCAACAAAGGCAGTTCATATTGAACTAGTGCGTGATCTCTCAACTGATGCTTTTATAAATTCTTTAAAACGGTTTATATCACGAAGAGGTAAACCTTCTGACATCTATTCAGACAATGGAACAAATTTTCGAGGTGCAGCTAGAGAGTTGCAACAATTATATAGTTTCCTTTCTGATAAGTCAGTTAATGAAGAAATTTTGAATTTCTTGGGACAGGATAAAATTTCATGGCATTTCATTCCGTCAAATTCGCCGCATATGGGAGGTATTTGGGAGGCCGCGATCAAATCAGCCAAGTATCATATAAAACGCATATTATCTCAAGCATATTTAACTTTTGAAGATATGTACACATTATTGGTTGAAGTTGAAGCATGTCTGAATTCTAGACCCCTTACCCAAATATCCAATGATCCCCTAGATTTCTCCTTGCTTACCCCAAGTCACTTTCTTATTGGAGACTCTTTATTGGCCATACCTGAAACCAACATCATTGAAGCAAATGTTTCACGTTTGAATCATTACCAAAGGTTGAAACAAATTCATCAACACTTTTGGCAAAGATGGTCACGAGAGTATTTGTCTACATTACAAACCAGATCCAAATGGAAGACCAGTCAACAAAATAATCTAAATATTGGGCGTTTGGTCATCCTGAAGGAAGAGTCATCACCACCTTTACAATGGACGAGAGGCCGAATAGTCGACATTCATCCAGGATCCGATGGACTTGTGCGCGTCGTTTCTGTGAAAGTGCCGAACGGTCGCATAGTTAAGCGGTCTATTGCTAAAGTTTGTTTAATGCCAGTCGATTAAAAGTTCGAAACTTTTAAGGTGGCCGGTATGTTCGGATTTTATGATTTCTGTAATATGAATCGCCTCGGGATTCAAGAGGTTTCGAAGAGAGGGCGCTACCGTAGTCGGTCGACAAGGGTCGATTTCGCTTGCGACGCTTGAAAAAGAAGATGGCTGCGAACCTCAGCAAGAAAGACATTTTTTCAGTTAAAAGTAAAAATTTGTTGTTAATTTACAAGTAAAATAAAGAATTATCTATGGTCCTTCGAGCTATCATTTTAGGTGACCCCAACCGCAACACTACCATAAGAATGAAAGCGCTTGCCCAAATAAAATCGACATGGAAATTTATACAGAAGTATTTGAGTATAACTAATTTCGAACAATTTAATGAAATTCAAAATCAATATTTTAGAATAAAAATTGCTTTTGAAAATAATACCTAATGTTTCAAAAACATACAAATATAATTTTTATAATACATAATTTAGCAAATTTATTGCAAACTAAATAAATATTCAAATTAAACAAATTAATCCTTTGCTATAGTGCTAATAATAATGAAATATAAACATGGTTTAATTGATGGACTGGGGATCGATAATCAAATCAATAACTGGTAATTTAGATCAGTATGATGCTGAAAAATATAATAAAGCCATTGAAAATCTTTCCTGACAATCAGTTAAAAATAAAAACTATTATTAAAAATCCAATTTCAATGTTTGACAAATCAATTGAAAGTTTCAAAATATTCTATCTAATAATCAAATAATAAATTAAACATCGTATTGACATGTTAGAAACAATTCTTTATAATACTGAAGCATATTTTCTTGACACATATCAATATTTACTATTACAAATTACTCTTTCACAAATAATCAATGAATATCAGATTATTTATGATATATTAGAAAATCAGAAACTGCCATAAGTTTTGCTAAGATAAGCGTATTTCACAATTCTATTGTTCGAGTGACGAATTGTTCGAGAGTAAATTCTGTTTTCACGAGGAAATTTTAAAGAACTCCTAAACTACAACACCCAAACCTGAACTTATAAATTTAATACTTTTTGAAAAACTATAAATATTAAAAGTTATAGTGAGACAAATAAAATAATTTTTATTTTAAGAAATACCCTATTAGTAAAATAATAGTTATAATTTATATCATCTTTACCCATTTCCTGTAAAAATAATCACTCCCTAAATGTAATAATACTAATGCAAAATGTATATTTAATGAACAGAATTACACTTCTGGACAATAAATGTGAAGAAGTGACTCAAGTGAATTTATTTGCAAAAGACTCTAATATAGTTAAGATATCTCAAAATAATCCATGTGAAGTGAACTTTTAAAATATAATAGAAATTTATTTCCTAGTGTTCATTTAACACCTGTTGAAATTTTAGAAAATAGTTAAAAAAATTGAACAAAATAAATGGATAATTATATGTCCTAAACAAACTATTGCAGTTCAGTATTATCAAAGTAATCATGAAAATATACCTTTACTAGGAAGTTACATTATTGAATTAAATTCTGATTGCAGAAATAAGAAAATCAAAACCGACATAATGATTAAAAATTAGAGTGATACAGGGAATTTAATTATAAAAATATTCAATTGCCAAAATTAAATTTTACAAAGATGTCAGAAAAATCTATAAATAAATTAAAACCATTAAATCTAGATTCTATTGATTTAAATAATATACATCCTATTAGAAATATCATAGAAAATGATTTAGATCAGCGGTCGCCAACCTGTCGATCGCGAGCTACCGGTAGCTCGCGGATGCAATTCTGGTAGCTCTCACAATTTTAAAAACACAAACTGCAAAAATCAGAGAAGCTTCCGAAAATTCCACAAAAAAATGTAATTGTCATAATATTAAACATAAACAGCGGCAACGTTGCGGTGAGCGATGCCGCTGACGCCATCAAGCTAGAAGCGGCTAGAACCGACCGGCCGGACCAGCGCGTTAGTGTTCGAGAGAGAACGGTCTGGATTGCTTTGAACGGTATAAATACGCACGGTGCGGCGACATTGCGCTTAGTTTAAAACTGAACCTGAACGCATAACCAACGTCCAGCGGTTGGGTTAGTAGAGAACAACAAAAAAGAATATTATGGCAAGCAGTAGTAAGAAGGTAAAGACATACCACTTTCATTCGGAATGGGAAGAACAGTACTTTTTTACAGAAGTTAAAGGTAAAAATGTGTGTTTGTTATGTAATACTTCGGTCTCCGTTGCTAAAAAAGGAAATATTGAGAGACATCATACAACTGTACATTCTAATTTTGAAAAATCATTCCCACTACATTCTGTCGCCAGAAAGGAGAAACTGAAACAGTTAAAAAATCAGTTAATCGGACAACAATCAATATTTTTAAGAACAGTCGACAAAAATAAGGCTGCAACTGAAGCATCGTACCGTGTGTCCCAGATAATTGCACAAAAAAAGAAACCTTATGAAGACGGGGAAATGATAAAACAGGCGTTTTTAGAAGCTGCTGATTCGTTATTTGCCAACTTTAGAAATAAAGACGAGATACTTTCAGCTATAAAATCTATGCAACTTTCTGCTAATACAGTGATGAGACGTGTAGAAGTAATGAGCAATGATATTTTTTTACAGTTAAGAACTGACTTAGATAACTGTGTTTATTTTTCACTTCAACTGGATGAATCAACAGATGTGGTTGAGACTGCCCAGATGGCCGTGTTCGTCAGGATGGTTTTTAGTGATTTTACGATTAAAGAAGATCTTTTGAAGTTTATTCCACTGAAAGGATACACTACTGGACAGGAGTTGTTTTCTCATTTAAAAAATATTATTTCTTCCGAGAAAATTCCAATATCGAAAATGGTAGGCTTGACAACCGATGGCGCTCCAGCTATGGTGGGTTGTGATAAGGGTCTGGTGGCGTTATGTCGTAAAGATGAAACTTTTCCGCAATTTCTCTCTTACCACTGCATTATCCATCAGCAAGCATTATGTGGAAATTTTCTGAAACTAAACAACGTTATGAAACTGGTGGTAAAAATTGTGAACAAGATTAGAGCTCAAGCATTACAAAGAAGATTATTCAAAACTTTGGCCGATGAAGTCGACTGTCAATACGGGGACCTACTCCTTCACTCTGGAGTCCGATGGCTAAGTAGAGGACGAGTGCTGAAACGTTTTAATGATGTCCTATCTGGCATAGTTCAATTTTTCAAACAACGCGATGAACCGATTCCGGAACTAGAAAATTCAATCTGGCTTCGGGATTTTGGTTTTCTCGTGGACATTACAGAGAAATTAAACGAACTTAATTTGCAGCTTCAGGGGAGAGACAAAGAACTAGCGGAAATGATTTCTGATATAAAAGCATTTATCAGAAAGCTGGAGTTTTGGGAACAAAACCTAATTAACAGCGATGCCAAGCATTTTCCTATTCTTTCAGAAAAGATATCTCAAAATCCATTAGAACCCTATGACAGCAAATATCATGTAGAAATAGTTTCTACCTTGAAGAATAACTTCAAAAATCGTTTTAAGGACTTCGACGAAATGGCTTTAGTAGCGCAGTTTGTTGGTTCACCCTTTATGGAAATTGATATCCAACAGTTTGCAACTTGTGTTATGCAGAACTTTGGCGAAGACATCGCTGCAACAGAAATGGAAGTAATTGAGTTTCAAAATGATTTAGCCTTAAAATCGTTAGTCTCAAGTACCAAATGTATCTGGTCTATTGTAAGCAAAGACAAATATTCAGTTCTATGCCGTGTTGCCTTGAAAGTGAAAGCATTATTCAGTTCAACCTATTTGTGTGAATCTTCTTTTTCCAATATGAAGTTTATTAAGAACAAATATCGCAATCGACTTACAGATGAACATTTGGATAATTGTATTCGAATGGCTGTATCAAATTATACTGCAAACATTAAAAAAATTATCGATGAGTCTGAGTGTCAGCCTTCCCATTGAACGTGCTTTTTTATTTCTCAATGTTTATGTTTATGATAGTGCGTTACTTTTTTGTTGATATTAATAACAATTTTTAAATCTTACGTGACATGCCGTTGTGGCTGGATAAAAGTTTGTGTTTATTTTTCAAACACCTTCGTTTGGTAGGTAGGAATGTAGCTATGAACAAGTACGTACTAGTAATATTAGTTGTTTTGTTATTAGTTTATTATTAGTACCTATGACATGTATTATGTATTACCAGTTAAATAGTAAAATAAATACATATAATGATAAATTAACTCTGGATTATTTCATTTACGTTGCGTTACGTGGCTTCCGTGTGGGTAGCTCACTGTTTATTCCAAAATTAACATAGTAGCTCAACACATTGAAGAGGTTGGCGACCAGATAATCGATTAATCGATAGAGATAATCGATTAAACCATTTATTTTTGAAACTAGTATTAATATTTGGGTTATTATAATGTATGTTTTATTTATATTTGTTTTAATTTATATATTGTATAAATGTCAGATATTTAACAAATTTAAAAGAAGAATTTTAGAAGAAAAAGAACTGACCTAGACAGCAGGGACTTTCCTAGTACCCGGAACAAGCAGTTAATAAATGAGGGCATTCCGGTCAGGCAAAGATACAAGGAGAGCACTATATGCCAGTCCCTGTTAAAGTCCAATTAGCCCAATTATTAATCAAGTTCCTCCAATGGGTTCAGATGAGGTAGAAGTTATGCCATTAACTGAGATCATGAGGAAAACAATGGAGGAGTCAGGTGTCTCACTTGAGGCGCAATATGTGTTAGGAGAAAAAATTAATGCAAGTGACAGCTCAGATAAGTAATTCAGAGAATAACATTTCCTTGAAGATATGGAGTTGGAAGTACTTCCGGGAGTTCACGGCATACACCTTAAAGGTACCTAATGATCCAGTTAACAAATTAAGTATCATACACTGGAATAATAAAAGTTTACTGGCTTATTCTGAATTAATAATTTTACTCGATTTATAAACTTCAAACGTAGTGTCTTAATGAAACATGGCTAGTCCGCACATCAAAAGTTATTATCCCATCATACAGTATTGTAAGGAAAGACGAACCAGGATGGAAGGAATAAGCCATTCTGGTCAGCTCTTCACTGCCATTTGCCAGTGCAATACTAAGCAGTAATATAGACTGGAGGGTTCAGTATTTAGAATTTCCATAAAATTTGTCGATCTTTGCATATTGCCCTCCGGACATTCATCTAACGAGAGAGAGAATATCAGGTTTATGGACAAATGGACAAATAAACATTTTTTGGGGAGACAGCAATGGACAACACAGTAATTTGGGGCTCTTCCGCAATAACTACACAGGAAGAACATCTTAGCTAAATGCTCTGAAATATGATATATTGATAGCAAATGACGGGTCAGCGACCAGGATTACTCCCCAGACCAAGGGAAAAGTTGTGGATATCACCTTAATGACGGCAGAACTAGGACCAAACATCTCATGGAAATTGTGGGCGCCCAGGCATGAGTGATCACTTTCTAACGAGGGGTATTTATTGATTCTAACTTGTTCATAAACAGTACATAACCCTATAAGTAGATGGAACACAAGAAGGCGGAGACGGATACTTTAAAAGCGAGCTTCAATCAGGGTGTGTAAACTCTTATCCTAAGTCTGGTAGAGGAGATCAATAAGCATTGGGACATATCCCAAAAACGCGTCATTCCAAAGGGCAAAGAAAAGCAACTCCCCAAACCAAGGTGGTGCCAGGATGATATTATGCATGTCGCGTGGCAGTGGATGAACGGAGCAGGGTACTTCGGGCATGAAGTATCAGCAGATGTAATATCTGGAATTACAAAAGAAGAAAGCGGCTGTAACAAAATTGATCATGGACGAAAGAAAAAGAAGAAGCTTTAGAAAATTTACAAGAAAGCCTTGATAAAAGACACCCATGGTACCATACTATGGAAAGTGGTCAGGTATGCTCAATGGTTATATACAAGTTAGTTTTCTTTCAGAAAGGTTAAATAATAAGGCATAAGCTAATCATACCATAATAAGCTGGGCATTTAACAAACTATATTTCAAGAATAGTACCATAGCATGATTCATGCCTTAAAAATAGGGAAGGAATATTGTCAGGAAAATGTGCAGTTGAATAGTTTTCAAATACATTCTGAGGCTTGAAGATGACTGATGAAAACATTTGGTGAATCATGGGAGGTGTCTTATCAAGTCTCTGTGTTGTTTTTTAAAAAGTAATTGTCCCGGTCACGAAAAGAAAACTAGCTAACTACTATAGATGCAAACTTCGGAAAATCAAAATTTGATTCGAAAAATTCACATTCGTGAGACATGATACTTACTAAATATAATTTATTAATGTTATGAGTATCTTGCTGTCTGAAATTCAAAAATAAGCATTCTTAAATTTGGATTCTACCTAGTGTATTCGAACAGTTAAGTGCACGTACATATATTTATTACCTATACCTGCTTACGTACTTAACTACCATTTAAATTGTTTGTGTTTTTTATAGATCCTTGCTGTTATTATATGTTTAGATTTATTATTACATTAATCCCTAAAGCTATACCTAAATCGTATAAATCGACTTCAAACGTAGAAAACTCCACAAAACCCCTTAGAACCATTTAGAACTCGTAGGCCGACGGTCGATGACGTCACGCGGCAGCACTTTGTCTTTGGTATTATAGGAGTTAATGTATATTCCCATTTGAAATTTGCAACAAAAGACGACATTTTTAATCTTTATACTGAAGTTGTATAGCTTTTATTATTGCATGGCAGTAGCTAAAATCTAGTGCCTTTATGCAAGACAGTGACGACAATGCTTGGTCAATTTGGCCGCCATTTTGAATGGATATAGAAGATTATTTTTACCCTAACACTGTCTTGTATAAAGTCACTGTACTAAAATCTACAGTGACTTTATACAAGACAGTGACGCCAATAAGAATTTGGCCACTATTTTGAGGGCCGATGGGGTCCGTTTCACTGATCTATAGAACATGGATATCAATAATATCATATTACCGAAGTGGAAAGTTTCGTGGCAAATCTAATATGATTACAAATCGGTCCAATGAAGAAGTAATTACTTTATTTTTTATCAAGGTTAAAGAAAAGTTGGGAAAAGCTCTCCAACCACACGTCTTTATGTCAGACATGGCACAAAGCTATTACAATGCGTGGATCTAAGTTATGTATCCAGCCACATTTAGGTAAAACACTTGTACAGCTAGCACATACCTATTCTTTTTATTTACCATTTATTCAAAATTTAGACTGTTTTGTACGTGGCATGTTGACCGAGCATGGAGATCTAATTTGGATAAGATGATGGTAAAGAACAGAAGGTACTTAAACTCAAAATTTAATTTCAACCTATTTCATAGATAAATTATTTTTTATTATATTTTATCAATTTTTCTAGGTTTTTGTATACAAAAAAAATAGTACATTATTGCAAGAGACTGATGTTACTGCACTTAAGTATGTTAGAAAATTTTGTTATCACTTTATCAAACTCACCTGAAACACGTGATTTTGGAAATTATTTTAAGAAATTCTATCTCAGCAATAGAAAATCATGGGCTTATTGTTATCGGTTACATGCAGGAATCAACACCAATATGAGCATAGAAAGAATGCACCAGTTAATAAAATACTTATATTTGAATGGGAAGCAAGTGAAGCGCCTTGATAAAACTATCAATATGTTAATGAAAGTAATTAGAGATAAGATCTTTAACCGACTTATTACTTTGGAAAAGGGAAAACTTTCTAGTAAAATCAGAGAATTACGACGAAGATACAAAACCAGTCATGTTTTGGACATGGAAACTGTCGTCTCCTCGAGCTCACAAAATGGTGTGTATATAGTCCAAAATCATAAGGCCAATTTTGACTGTAAATTAGTTTGTACCTCATGCTTGCCTACACTCTTATACTTGCTCTTGTTTGGATAACAGCATACGGATGAACATGTGTAAACATGTTCATCAAACATACATCTAGTTTGTCAGTATCTGAAAGGCTATAAAATGAATGAACGTATGTATTGCAATGTTTTATTGTTATTATTATTATTTACTACTATTATTATCCATTTCTTTTTGACCACAGCGCAGCAGGCACAAAACTCTTCAACTTAAAATATTATGTCAGTACTGTGCCTCTTGGGGGAATTTTTTTGCTGGCTAATAAATTATACTTAGTAAGTTCAGATTGATTTTATTCTGACCATTATTTTCTAAAAGGCGGTGGGTGCTTTTATAATATATTAGCATGGTGTTTATTTTTAATTTATGATATTATTATCCTTTAATAAATGCAGAAGAATTTCACGAATAGTTGCTTTCTATGGTATCATTGGAAAGCATTTTTTAAGAGCTGTGATTTTAATTTAATTTAAATTTATAAATATGCCACTTACAGACGAAGAAATTAGAGCAGTCATCGATGAGTCAAAAACATCTCAGGGACGCGTTCAGCAACTTGAACAAATGCTGACAGCTAATTTAGCAGGTTCTCGTGTAGACAACTATCGTACACCTAAAAAAATTCCAACCTTCTTTAGGACTGATTGGGCATTATGGTTTATGTAGGTTGACATTTCACTGCGAAATGCCACAATCACTTCAGAATCAACAAAGGTTGACATTATGCTGGCTGCACTTGATGTGGAGGTACTGGGCAGCGTCAAAGATATTATCGCAGCGTCACCGCAACCTTCGGATATTTTTACCAAGCTCAAAGAGCTTAATTAAAACTTTTGCTGGGTCTAACGAGGCAAAGTTAAGACAGCTTTTAAAGGGTCAAGTGCTGACCGATGGTAAACCCTCGCTAATTTTAAGCCGGTTAAGAAACCTCAATGTAAATAATGCCTGTCGATGATTCCATTCTAAAATCCCTTTTTCTAGAATAATTGCCCGAACAACATCGGGGCATTGTTAAGTCCAACTCAAATACGCTCGACGCCATGGCCGAATTAGCCGACCAATTGGCAGACCTTTCTGGCGCATCTTTTTCGCCGCAAATAAATGTGGTCACCACGGAATTATCTGCCTCACAAGCAGATATTCAGTTGCTGATTAAAAGCGCTCAGGATCTTAGGTTAAATTCGATGCTTTGGAAAAAAATCGCGTTCCCGCAGTACATCTCGCGCGCGTAACAAATCCAACTCCAGGGAAAACCCGATTTTGTTCTAAGCACACCAAAAATTTCCAGACAACCCGACATCCTGTCGAAGTTGGTGTAAGGAATACCCAAATTTCAAACAAAAAAACTAGTACCACCTCCGCGTATAGAGATAGCGACGGAGGTTGCCAGTGCGTCTTGTCGTCTCCACTTGCGTGATAGAAAGACTGGGCAGAACATTTTCTTGTCGATTCGCGAGCCGAAGTTTCCGTAGTTCCCGCAAATCCAAAATTTAAGCTTGCGCCTACCAAAAATCAACTTTTTGCAGCGAACGGTACGCCCATAGATACTTATGGCGAATCCCGTCGCGAACTGGATCTCGGTTTGCGTCGTCCAATTAAATGGAATTTTTATATTGCTGCTGTTGATTCTCGTTATGGTATAATTGGTGCGGATCTCTTAAAACATTATAGCGTACTAGTCGATTTATAAGTTAAGTTTTTTTTTAATTTAAGTTTTTTTTCTTTTGTCCTTGGGCTGAGAAATCAACTCAAAAGGCGGATGAACTACAGCAAGTAGTGAACGGCATAAGGATGCAGAAGGCAAATTGGAAAACCACTGCATTAAAGATCACATAGCGATATTCCCTGCATTATCATCATGGCTGAAGTCAGGACTAAATATAATTCCGGAGTAATCCTCCGATCGGATCTCCGGGAAGGACAGTTGTGACTGATATGAGTAATGCAACCGATACGAAAAATACCCTACTACGAAAACCAATAAAGATAGGAACATGGAATGTTCAGAGCATGTTCACTCGAGGGAAAACACACAATGTAATTCTGGAAATGAATAGATTGAACATCAAAATAATGGGAATCAGTGAAGCTCGCTGGATAAACTGGCGGACATAGTAGACTTCAAGACAAAATTATTTATTACTCAGGAGGCAGTGACAGTCAACATCGTCACGGAGTTGCGGTCATTCTTGATGAGAGTCTTCAGAGATCGGTGAGGAACTTCGTGCCTTTTTCTCCTTGCGTTTTGCTTTTACAACTTAAGTCATACTGTGGTACACTCAATCTGATTCAGGTCTACGCTCCAACAGCGGATAGTGACGACGAGGAGGTGGAATAGTTATACAAAGAGATTGATGACTTCATGAAATTAACTAAAAACAAAGACGTCACTTTGCTCCTGGGCGACATGAATGCAAAGATTGGACAAGGTTCATTTGGAAAATGGATTGGGCGGTATGGACTGAGCGAACGTAATGAGCGAGGAGATCGCCTTCTACAATATTGCCAAGAAAACTCCATGATAATAACTAATACGTTCTTCAAACTAACAAAACGTCGCCTATACACATGGAAATCGCCACGAGATAGTGAGAACCGCATAGTTCGAAACCAAATTGATTATATTATCCTCAATCACAGATATAGGAATGCAGTGAAAAGTGTCAAAGCATACCCAGGAGCAGATGTAGGCTCGGACCACAACCTTCTGGTGACGGAGATTATAGTGAAGCTTGTAACGTTTTTAGTTCGTTACATGTCTTTGTATATGATATATGATGTCTGGCGTATCATCACCGGATTCCCTATCGTTCAGGTCGGATAATTTATTTGACGCGCTTGGCGTAATTTTTACGTTCTCTAGTCCACAACCCTGTTATCGTTTGACACAACCCTGTTATCGCTCTGTGGAGGCGCTGTCAACATCGCTTCTGTCAACTCTCTGCGTGGTGGACTCACTTTTGCTTTTGCCGCTCTGTAGACATCACCAACACACCATCGCGGCTTGTAGAAATGGTAATTATTTAAATCTTGCTGTATAATCTGAATCAGCTGCTATTTCGAAGCTACAAGGTAGAGTTTTGGATGTCCCAACTTAACTTGTATTTGTATTTTGCTGGCACGTTGGCGTCCCTTTTCTTTTGTCCTCAAGAATATTACATGGTAGAAAGCACAGTTCTTTGGTTTATTATTGAGCCCTCGGAAGTGTTTCGAGGGTCCAAGGTATGGGCAGGTGTCCCATATATAAGAATTGATATGTATGATATATAAGTTTTGTCGAGCCTACTAGGAAGTAATAACGCGAAAGTGAAGGTGTACCAAGGCATAAATGAAAACCTAAGTAAATTGATAAATTGCTGTTCGGCAACACAGAGCCAACCTGAACACATGTGGCAAAGTTTAGGACTATTTACAAATTTACAACCTAACCTATTCTCCTAAAATTTTCCAAAATATTGCTTCTGTCTGTGTCGGTTCTGTTTGGTGCGCGGAGTCTAATGTAGTGGTGGAGAACTATCGATAGTTTTAACTATCGAAATTATGTCGATAGTGAGAACATATTATCGATAGTTTTCGATAGTCGCCTCTATAGACCAGGCACTCGGCAGCAATTGACAATTTGATATCGTTTCTTCGTTTCTGTTTTTGTTTGACTTGCACTTGCACTTTTTTTACTTAACTTTTTTAACGGGTGATAGCAATAGGATAGTTTATTTTATTAGTTATTGATATTTGTTATTTCACTTGTTTCCCGGTAAAAGGGCCTTATGAAATTACGGACAAATTGGACAAGTTCATCATTTATAATTAACCAGGAACGAGTAAGTTGGAACTTGAATACTTGAAAATCATCATGCCTTTGTCTCTGATTCTAACTTTCAGTTTTTTAAATATAAATTTATATTTTTATTGTGGTTTGTCTTTGTAAGTACTACAACCTAACCAGTACTGCTACTATTGCTACTACTGTCAGCAGCAATACCATAATAAGTGATGACGAAGAAAGTAGTAACGAAAGACGAGTTACTACAGATAAGCTGGAATCAAGCCAATCTGTGGATGAAAAAAATTATGAAAATTGTGGAAGATCCACGAGGAAGCGACCAAAGCCAAAGATGTCCCAAGTGTGGAACTTTTTTAAAAAATATAATGACAAGAAACTAGCAAATTGCTTAAATTGTGGGCGGGAATATAAGACTAGTGGAAACACAAGTAATTTGAATGACCATCTTAAACGATATCACCCGAACCTTATTGCTAAACCTTTAGTTAGAAGTACTAATAATAGAAGTGAGGCTACCTAGGCTACAAGTGCCTCAAGCTCAGCGAGATCAAGTAATCGTTCGATAAGCCCATTTTTCAGGCGAAAAGTTCACCATGATTCAAATTCTCTCAGAAAGAAGGAGCTTGATAGGTCTTTGACTTTAATGGTGGCACGGAATTTGCGACCATATAATATTGTAAATGATGCCGGGTGTAGATCATTTGTCACCTTCCTAAATCCCAGGTATAAAAGAAATGTACACAGAGACATGCAAAGCTCTAAAAAATATTTTACAAAGTACACAGTTGCAATAACTACAGATTCATGGACTTCTCTTACTAGTGAATCTTATTTTACTGTAAAATGTCATTTTATTACAGAAAACTTTACATTAGAATCAGCTGTTTTGTCAACAAAACCTATAGAAAACGGAATAAACCATACGCCCAAAAATCTTGCTTTAAATCTAAATTATGTTTTCATGGAGTGGAATATAAAAAAATCACATGTATAGTAACTGACAATGCCTCGAATATGACCAAGACATGTGATATTTTGAAAATAAAGCATCTTCCATGTTATGCACATACTATTAATTTAGTGGTTCAGGACAGTTTAGCTTTGGCACCGGTGAAAATAATTTTGAACAGGTGTAAAGAGATTGTGCGTTTTATCAAAAGTAGCAACTAAAATGAACGGTTTCCAAGATAAAATCAAGTCATCCAAGAGGTAACTACCTTAATATAACCTTTACTTAATATAATGAAATTGTGGCCCAATGCTCTTCAAATTGATAGCAGAAATTGGACGTGATCTCGCACGTCTCGGACGTGATCTCGAAGTTTGTATGTTCTTTACATTTTAACAGATTATGCGGATTCTAATACTAAAAGAAAACTAAAGAATGCTGCTGTGCCTTCTCTTTCTTTAAATTTAACTGCAGATGATTCTAGTTTACCTTCAACTAGTTTTGAGTGTCACAATTATCCCACATTATTATTAAGTCTCATTTTCAGAAAATAGTATTGAAGAGGCTAAGACAACTAAAAAACGTTATTTGGCAAAACAAAAAATTAAGTATTTTTATATTTTGTTGTTTTATGTATATTTTTTGTTTATAAATATGTATTTACAATAGAACTGAAACAATGATAAAATAATAATTTTTTTAGAAACTCGCAGCTGAATAGCAGTTCTGGCAGTAGTTGTAAGCGCAAAAAGAGTGGTAACGAAACTGGAACAAGTACTGATAGTAGCACTAAAAAGCGACGGGTTAGATTGATTAGGACTATGCATAGTTACAGGTATGTACTTAAAAAATTTCTAAAATTTTCTGAAATATAATTTGATTTAAAATATTTTAGTGTCTCTCCGTCACACTAGAAAAGAAAATGTGAAGACTTGAAAGTATCTCAAGAAAGATATATTAAAAAAAACTTTATCAAGCACGAAGAAGTATTAATTCTTTGAAGAAAAACATAAATGATTTACAGACAATTATTGTTGGTGACTTGAAAAAGCGAGATTCACTTTCTGATGATGCTTTAGACCACTTAAATAAAACTTACAGTGATGTACCCAAACTCTTGCTAACAAGATGTCTTAAAAATATTAAAAACCAAACCACTACTCATGAAAGTTATCCACCTCCATTGAGAAGATTTGCATCAACATTGGAGTTTTACTCGTCAAAGGCTTATGAGTATGTCCGTGAATCATTTGCATTAGGTCTACCACATCAAGCAACAATTAGAAAATTGTTTACGACCCTAGTGTTCTAACAACCTCATTTGATGTCTTGAAAACTAAAGCAAAAGAAGCATCAGATCTTAATAGGGAACTTATTTGTTCCCTGATGTTCCCTGAGGTTGAGATGGCCATCAAAAAACATATTGAGTTTGATGGCAAAAAAACATGGGGCTATATAGATTCTGGAACAGAAATTGAAAATGATGGTTTGCAACTAGCAACACATCTTTTAGAAATAATGGTGGTTTCACATCAGAGCAACTGGAAGCTTCCAATTGCTTATATTTTCATTACAAATTTATCAGGCAAAGAGAAGGCAAACTTAATAGTAGAAAGCTTAAATCGTTTGCATGAAATTGGTGTAACTGTTACATCTATTACATGTGATGGACGCCAGACACATCTAACTATGCTAAAAGAATTCGGATGTGATTTGAATAATTTTCATGACATGAAAACTTGGTTTGCCCATCCATCAGACTTCTCTTTAAAAGTATTTGCCACCTTACATGTTTGTCATATGCTAAAACTGACAAGAAATGTATTAGCATCTTTAAATCAAATTATAGATCCAGATGGCAAAATTATATCATGGGAGTATCCTTAGTCAAGAATTTGAACGCATTTCAGGAAAAGCAGGTTCTCAGACTTGGAAATAAATTAAAGAGCAGTCATATTGAACGGTTTAGACAAAAAATTAAGGTAATATTGTATGTAAAACTGAAATAAATTAAAATGTTTATATATTTTTATTTTAGGTATACTTAGCAGCACAGACACCAAGCTCAAGTGTTGCTGATGCTTTAGAACTGTTAAAAAACAATGAAGTGGCAGAATTTAAAGATTCTGAAGCTACAATTGATTTTATAAGAAAAATTAATAATTTGTTTGATGTGTTGAACACCAGAAGTCCTCATGCAAGGGGATATAAAGCTGCATTACGAAAATCGAATGAACTACAATGGAGGCCAATTCTGGTTGACACTGTTAATTACCTTTTGAGATGCACTGACATACAAGGGAGGCCATTATGGGCTACTCCAAGGAAAACCCCAATAATTGGCTTTTTAGTATCAGCTCTGTCAGTTTGCGGAATATTCGATGAATTTGTAAGGAAAGATAGACTAATGTACCTTTTAGCTTATAAATGTAGTCAAGACCATTTAGACACTCATTTTACTTCAATTAGGTATAGTTCATTTATACAGGGTTGTTCATCACATACGACACGGAGTATTGTAGCTAAACGATGAGATTTTTACAAATTGTAAGTTTTGGGTTCGATGAAGGACTATTAGAGGTACAATTTAAAAATAATTTTACAAGATACAGAGTGTCCCAAATAAGTAAAAAATATCAAAGTTGTATTTTTTTAAATGGAACACCCTGTATATTATTACATTTTTAGTTTCTACGATTAAAATAAAGGTAAATTTAATTAAGATTTATTATACCGTTATTGAAATATTTTCAATTTTATAATTAAGATAACCTTACCGTTTTTGAAATATTTTCAATTTTGTGAAATTGCAGTAAAAATTTTAAGGCTTCATTTCTCCAAGGGTATCAAAGTTTTTAATACTAAATATTTACTGAAGTTTATTTACTGAAGTTATTTACTGATCAGTTATTGTGTTGCAATAATAAAAATAATACTACCTTATACAGAGTGTCTAAAAATTTATTTTAAATAATTATTAGCTTCAAACGGCAATAACTTGTTTAATTTAAATGGAACACCCTCTATATTTTACGAGAATCAGATGCACAATTTAATTGTCTATCAAATTATATTATACCATTTTTTACCTACCTCTTTAAGTTTCCGTAGAAAATGCATTTTCTTGTAATTTAGAACGTATTTATCAATATACCCATGGACCATTGATATTTTAGATTATTTTTAAAGATGTACCAAATTTTTAAAGAGTACAGATACTAATATCACAGAATATCTAGCTACGCAACAGAAAAATACTCGAAATGAAAGAGCTAAAATTGCACAAATAGAATACTAGATGGCGCGACAATATCATAATCAGAATATAATTAGAAATTTTGAACTTTCGGTTTTGGATCGACGGCTCGTCGACGGCCTTATAGCTCGGCTAAATATGCACAGTTGCCAGATTCAAAAAGACTTGAATTGGCATCCCATTCTTTTTATTGTGTATAATGCAGTATGCGTTTCTTTCTATTCTTCTTTTCTTGTCAGATACACTTATATTAATTATTCCTTTGGCTATTAAAAAGTTTTAAGTATATTATTACAAAACATATACATTTTTAATATACACTAACTTATAACGTTAACTAAGAAAATACCTTTAATTACCTTTAAAATTAATAATATACAGGGCGATTGATAGTGATATTTATTAATGCTGGAACGTTAGTAATGAAATATAAGTTTAATAATAATGGAAATAATTTATTAAAATGCAGTACAAAAAATGTTAACTGACTAAAAAATACTATAACAAATTACTTCCGTTTGCCACGTTATTTATATAGACCTAGGTAGATTTTAAAAAGTGACACAGATACAATTAATAATATATTAGTTCGGCATAAAAGTTGCTGTCACGACATCGAACAATAAATTAAAATTCGTAAAATAAATTAAAATTATAAAGATTTGTTTCTTTATAAAGAAACGCAAGTATACCAAATTTGGGCCCAATCGAACTCCAGGAAATGATATCATAATAGTGTACTATATTATGGTACCACTCGATATGCTTTAAGGTACCATAATATTGCAATGTCACCGAGATCCGTAGTATACCAAGTTTAAGCCCTATAGCCGCCATGTACCTAATATTGCTATGTCATCAAATATGGTACTATAGAAGGTACCACTTTATATGCTCCATGATACCACGATATTACAATGTCACTGAAGATATAGTATACCAAGTTTAAGCCCAATCGAACGCCATGTATCGTAGTATAGTACTATATTATGGTATCACTTGATATGCTTCTGAAAAACGGCGTCCAGTTGGCTGGAAAAAGGACGATCGATGACATTTCATATAAATTTACATATAAAATGACAGTGATATTCATTTCATAGCTATCGCTAACGCCGTTTTTTCCCGATTATACAATATGAACTTGGTATGAACACAATCGAACGTCAGGAAGTGGTATAATAGTAGAACAAACTTATTATATTGTCGCCGAATTACAATGAAAATTCAGGATTCAATTTATACAATCAAACGTCAGGAAGTGATTGTAATTTTAGCTCATAAGTTTTAATTCCAAATAACATGGCAAACTGAAAAAAAACAGCTCTGATCTATTTTAATATGTTTAAATGATGTAGCAAATTTGAAGGTAGGCTTTATCAGGAAGTATTACGATATGAATTACACAATGGCAACACTGCACAAAATTCTTTTAAATTTTGTTTGTAGAAAACTGTTTTCTTTTAAATTTATTGCCCTCTATTATTAAGTAGCGAAACTACCACATCAAAATATCTGATTTGGAGACAGACTTTTAAAGCCTGTCTCCTTTTGCTACCTACAATTTTATACATGTAACGAGGCTTCTGTTGCGTAGCTAGATATTCTGTGCTAATATTGTCGATATAATTCGTTTATTTCATTAAAAAATAAAAAAAACTGTTTAAATATTTGTTAAAGAGGACCAATTAATATGATTCCAGTATTCAAACCACATTAACTGACTGTTTGCGTTGATTAATAATAATTGCTCCAAATACTAAAAAACTGAATTTTGTATGGGCATTAGACGTGTGATAAAAAGTAACACCTTAAAAATGATATTTCATTTTTTAATAAATGCTTATTTATAACAACAGAGACTTTAATTTGATAACTTATTATTATATTGATTTCTAACTCAAAAATCCACATTTATTTATAATAATTTATTAACGAACACAATTAAGTATGTAACTAATTAGTATATGGGCGGAAATAATGGTGTTATATTTAATTAATGGTATACTCTTTTATAAAGATTTAAATAGTTTTCTTTTTGCATACAAATGGGCTAGTAATATTATCGGTTTGCTAAAAACGATAATATTACTAGTCTGTACAGAGTAGTTCATATCGAACAGTCATACGAGACGGTCGTGCTTTCGTTTCGTTTGTGGACCGCCGGTATTGAACGTTTGTTTTGTTTTGTTTTGTTTGGATTTGTCGTGTGTTGTTATTCGGTCTTGACCCGACCCGGTTCAGTTCGCTAGTTTTCGCTGAACGTGCGTTTCTGCTTTATTTTATATAATTTTTTTTACATAGATCTTTATTTTTTAAACGTGACCTAGCTTCGTTGACATTGACACTGTTTTATTATTGAACTATACTGTCTTGTTTAATTTAATATTTTCCGATTTTGCTGTTCCTTTACACTTCCAAATGGCAGATTTTAAGTGTGATTCGTGTAAAAACCATCTCGGAAAAGGACAAATATAGACTTCGTTGTAGTGGGGAGTGCCGCCGCAACTTTTGTATGACCTGTACTGGGCTGGACAAGACAACCACAAAAGTGATCCACCAGCAAAAGTTCAAAAATATTAGGTTTTTCTGCAATGTTTGTGATTCTCCCACGATGAAGTATCTCCATGACAAAGTTTCACAGCTTCAGAAATCACAGATCCCTCTAGAAACTGTTGAAGGTCTGGGAACCTGTTTAAAAAGGAACAACGACCTGCTTCCAGTCATAACTGAAATCTATGACATATTGAGTTATCATGACTCCAAATGGAAGTCTTTATACAAAAAAATGGATGATATTCACTGCCACCACTCCAAAATTTCGGAAAATGGTCAACAATCTTTATTTCATTCGATCAGTGAAATAAAACAAGAAATACTCAACCTATCATCCATTTTTATGGACTTTCAGGATGAGTCTGTTAGGGTCCAGGTTCATGACTCTTCAAAGGTAGATCTTTTGAAGGAAGTCAGTGAGCTGCGTAGGAGCGTAAATCAGATGGCAACCACAATAGAAAAGTTTGCTGCCCAAGGCAAGCAAAATAATAGGAGTAGCCCACCAGCAATAAAAAAGTCAACTTCGACTCAGACAGATTGCCAAGCCTCAGTGGGTGTCACTTCTTCTAAAGTCAGTACTCCCCCACCTCACAAACCCTCCATTAGAAAAGCCTGGCATTATGTCGTTGTGTCCAATATCCCATCTCCCTTTACGGCAAACCAACTGGCTCACTATATCAAGGATAAACTTGGAACTTCGGACTTTATTCGTTGCTTTCCTATGCTTAATAGTGAGGACAGTTCACTCTCAAAATTCAAAGTTGGAGTGCAGAATATAAGGCACCTAGAGCGGCTGCTTGATATAAGTATGTGGCCCCCAGGAATTGAAGTAGTCAATAGCAATGTCCAACCATCTTTGACTCCCTCGGAGGTATCGCCGCAAAAATCAAGATCTTCTGCCATGGGATTTCAACAGCCTAAGATTTCCACTTTGGAGAAACGAAGCCTTCCACAATCTTCCAATTTACCTACAGATCTAGCCAAGGAGGTCAAATACGTTAAAATTGGTTCAGACAGGGAGGCTATAGCTGCGAGTAAGTCCTTTGGGCAGCAGGAGGCGAAAAATATTATCAATAAGCATCCAAGGGAAGGTGAGGTGCTGAGTTTGGACCCAATGACTCCACCTATTGTGCGGTTATCGCGTGAATCGGACACGGCCAATGGACGTTATTTGTTGGCGAGACTAAGGGACCCTTCGATATTGAAAGCTGTCAGGCTATTCCTTGCGTACCTCCATGACCAACCCCCCAGTGCGTGTTTTGAGGGACACACCAACACCAGCATCAAGTTGGCGCTAGCATCGGAAGGTCTCCCATGCGACATGGACTCCCTGCGCAAGTTGTTTTATCGCTTCCACGACGCGTATGGCATTGGCGTGGCTGAGGTTGAGGCAGATCTCTCCGCCTTCAGGACCTTTTTCTCATCAGAGAAGCTATTTCACCTTCAGAAGTCTAGGGAAAGCCACAGCAAGTATTTTTCCAGTGGCTCTCCATCTAAAAATAAAAATTTTTAATTCATTTGACGCGAACAGAGGATCAAGCACCCTCTGATAAATCGGACGATAGCAAGCTAGGTATTTTTCTTATCAATGTTCAGTCCTTAAGACACAAAACAGATGAATTATTTCTTTTATTGGAACAGCTCAAATTTCCTGAAATCATTGCCATAACGGAACATTGGTTAAATACCGATGAGCCCGTGTTTGTGAAAAATTACACAACAATAGCTAGATTTAATAGAAGTAATTTATCTCATGGAGGTACTATGATAATGTCTACCAACAAAAACCTTACGGCAATAACAAAATTTGATCACTTATTAGCCGAGAAAATGTTTGAATTTTCTATCATCTACCACATTGCTTATGACCTCTATATTGTTTGTATTTATAGAACACCTGACGCAGATATGCATATGTTCTTTCAGAAATTACTGAGTTTGCTAGAGTCCCTGCCTGTGAATAGCAGGTTGATCTTGTGTGGTGACCTTAATATTGACTTCTCCAGTGTGTGTGATGCTCGGGTATCTCTCCAGTCTATCTTCGAGACTTTTGGTGTAGTAATGCATGTTAATGCACCAACAAGAATCACTAGAACTTGTTCTAGTACTATAGACTATGTCGTGTCATCCTTTGATCCAGAATTGGTTGACTGTACTGTGTTGAACTCAGGCTTCTCTGATCATGAAGGAGTATTAACAAAATTTTCCATAAAATCCGAGAGTAGAAACACTTTTCGTAAATTAGGACGTATTTTTTCGGAAAAAAACTTTATAAATTTTAAGCAGCTTTGTCTAACAACAGATTGGCATGTCATCTCTGGTGATGTAGACACTGAAGTTTCCAGATTTACACAAACATTATCTGGTCTGGCATCCAAAGCCTTTCCTCTCAGGCCTGTCAAAATTAAACATCATAAACCCTGGACTATTAAGGGCCTACGTACATCTGCAAAAAACATGCCTCTTTATCTCACCTAAAAATTCTCGGATAGTGTCTTCTTTCACGAGTACGTGAAACTTTACAGGAAAATTTACCATAAGACTATAAAGCCGCCAAGGACATCTATTACAATAGGAGGTTGACTGAGTCCGGTAATATTTGCCAAAGAAACATGGTCGATTGTGAATGACTTGAGGAGTAAGGTTTCTTCGTCCAACATAACCTCAACTTCACCTGAGGACCTAAACAATTACTTTGTAAATGTGGCGAAGAATATAGTGAATACTATCTCACCCTCCCTGGATCCTCTATCATTTCTCTGACTATAATGTTAATTTGCACAGTTTCTTCCTTACGCCTGTGGGGTTGGCAGAGCTTCGCAATACATTAAATGATATTAAAATAAATCTTCAGCAGGGACTGACGGACTTACTCTTAAAATGTTCTCTAGTATGCCGGAATGTACATTAAACCATCTTTAGCCTTAATTAATATGTCATTTGAAGATGGTGCTTTTTCCAAATTGCCTAAGTCGGCGATAATTATTCTTTTTATAAAGGAGGTGATAAAGAGCAAGCTTCCAACTATCGTCCAATTGCACTCCTTCCCACGTTATCGAGAGATCATGGAGAGACTGGTTAAAAGAGGCTTGTATCATTTCTTCTAAAATACAAAATACTCACCCCCTTTCAGTTTGGGTTCTTGAGTAACAAATGTACAAATGACGCTATGTTTTTCGCTGTTTAATAATGTATACTCCAGTCTGAACAACCGTCTCGTTACAGCAACAATTTTCTGTGATTTCTCGAAAGCTTTCGATTGTGTTAATCATAACATCCTAACTAACAAATTGCAGTACTATGGTATCAGGGGAACGCCTCTTGAATGGTTTAAGTCCTACCTTAACAACAGAAACCAGCGTGTGAGGGTTGATAAGACTGTGTCTTCTTGCAAGCCAATAGAATGCGGAGTACCTCAGGGCTCAGTGCTAGGTCCTATTTTGTTTCTGTTGTTTATCAACGATATTGCTAGTCTGGACATCAGTGGTAAAATCTGTCTCTTCGCGGATGATACTTGTTTCACATGGAGCAGCCCGGACACCACGGCACTTCATAGAACCATTTCCAGTGACTTAATCAACATAAAAACATGGTGCGATTCTAATTATCTGTGTCTCAACGTCTCTAAAACTAAAGTCTTATCATATAAAAGTACGTTGCTACCTTTTCAACTTGATAATACCACCATTGACGTCGTTGATTCTGTGAAATTTTTAGGCCTTGTTGTGGACAACTATTTAAAATGGGATTTGCACATCGATGCTTTAGCTAAAAAATTAAGTTCTGCCTGTTTCGCACTTAGATCAGTTGCTAATGTGCTTAATTTGTCAACATCTAGGACAGTCTATTATGCCCTTTATGAGTCGCATCTCCGATACGCACTTCCATTCTGGGGTGCGTGTTGTGCGACTCAATTTGAGCGTATCTTCAAATTACAAAAGAGAGCTGTGCGATATTCACTGAGGCTAACCAGTTGTGCTCACTGCCGGGACTTGTTTAGAAGATATAAAATATTAACTCTTCCTTCCCTATTCATACTCGAATCCGTCTGCCTAGTTCGCAAGCACGTATCGAGTATTTCTCTAGAGCCAGTTCATGGCTATCCAATTAGGAACGCAGAGCATAACATGTATCTGCCAACCCCTCACTCTGAGTTAGTAAAGAGTTCCCAATTGTACAATGCAAAAAAAAATGCACTATCATCTGCCATCTGAAATTAATTCCATTTCATCCTTTCCTGCATTTCGCAGAGCCTTGAGATCATACTTACTGGAGAAAGCCTTTTACGCGGTTAACGATTTTTTTATTAATATCTAGGGTTCTAAATTTAACACACATTCACTAAATTTAAGAAATGATTTGTTTTCTATCCATTTAAATTTAGTATTGACATTATATACAGTTGTTTTATTTACATGTATGTTTATATTTTATTTATATTTAATTAAATAAATTTTTGACAATGTACAATTTCTATAATTGTATAAAGTATTGTTTTAGTTTTGTATGTTTGCTGTTAGTTTTATATGTTTTTCTATTGTTAAGTGAAGTTTTGTATGTTTTTTATATTCTTTTTTTTAAGCTTTGTCAACAAAATTGTAAAATTTTTTATGACAATAAAGCAATTTCTATATACATTTTGTACATTTGTTGCTTTAAAAACAATCTAAAATGTCAATATTCCATGGATATATTGATAAATGAGGTCTAAATTATAAGAAAATGCATTTTCTACAAAAACTTGAAGGTATAGGTAAAAAATGGTATAATACAATTTGATAGACAATTTAATTGTGCATCTGATTCTCCTAAAATATACAGGGCATTCTATTTAAATTAAAGAAGTTGTTGCCGTTTGAAGTTAATAATTATTTAAAGTAAATTTTTAGACACTCTCTATAAAGTAGTATTATTTTTATTATTGCAACACAATAACTGATCAATAAATAAACTTCATTAAATATTTAGTATTAAAAACATTGATACCCTTGGAGAAATAAAGCTTTAAAATTTTTACTGCAATTTCACAAAATTGAAAATATTTCAAAAACGTAATGTTTAAGTATAATAAACCTTAATCAAATTTACCTTTATTTTAATCGTAGAAACTAAAAATGTAATAATATACAGGGTGTTCCACTTAAAAAAATACAACTTTGATATTTTTTATTTATTTGGGACACTCTGTATCTTGTAAAAATATTTTTAAATTGTAGCTCTAATAGTCCTTCAACGAACCCCAAACTTACAATTTGTAAAAATCTCATCGTTTAGCTACAATACTCCGTGTCGTATGTGGTGAACAACCCTGTATAATATTAAAGCGTGATTATTTTAACAAGTTTATTATAGAAGCCGGAATGGATGTAATAATAATCCCTCGGCATTGCAGTTGAAGTATGCACTTAGACGAATATTGTTAAACACTAATATTTCAGGGCGAGATGGTAATTGCAAAGTTTTGGACACTACAACCATTTTAAATGTACCAAGTACATCATCTAGAGTTAAGGATTCTATACCATTGGATATTTCATTATGCCAGAAATATAACTTAGATCCACAAAATTTTATTTTACCGGATCACACCTATGATATTACAGAAGAATTTATAATTTTTGATGAAATTATTGGGAATGTTGTTGGCTACATAGAAGGATTTGTGGTCAAAATGTTAGCAAGAACGGTTCATTGTTTAGAATGTTACCTGGAATGTTTTGCTTGTAAGGAAGATGTAGCAGATATTAGTCCTTACCAACTATAATTCGAAAAGATAGAGGTAAGAATAAAATAATATATAGAGTAACAGTTTGTCATAAGAAAAAAAAATAATAAAAAAAAAGAAAAGAAAATAAGATAATACGAATAGAAAGAAAGAGGTAGAAGAGAAAGGTAAATTAAAAATCTATAAAATATATTTATGGATATAAAAAGAGCTATAAAAGGGTGTCAAAATATCAAAACCTTTTTTTCTCTTATGACAACAGAAAAACTATAATTTATATTATAGCTGTGTTAAATTAAATAAAACTATGTTACGGTGAGATAAATTCAAAGATAAAGAAAAGAGACAGCAACAAACTAATAGTTATTATTTAATTATTTAACTCTTACTCCTCAAACAGGTCAATGCCCAAATCGGTAGCTTCTACGGAGAGTAGGGGGGGTTATAACTAAATGTGTCTAAATTAAATATAAATAAGCGCCACCCACTTTCTGGACCCTAAGAGTAAAAGTGATGTTTCTGAAAGAAAGTGGGAAACAAAATACTAAATAAAACAATAGGAATCACTTAACTCATTTAATAAAGAAGGTTCAGCAGCAATCACGATAAAAAGGTAAAACTTTAAATATTGTATGTATGGCTTAAGACGAGAAAATCAGTTGTCAATATATCAAACTAAATTATAGAAATATACCAATATATCAGATAAAACTATTTAAATCTTATACTGAAATAAACTTAATAACTCAGTACATTTATATACTAAGGCAAATAATGAAAAGTAATTAACTACAAAACAGTACAGCTCAAAAAGTATCGGCAGTACACAAGTGGTAACTTGAACGATAGTGTCTAAACTTAAAACGGTTAAATCGATATCATAAATCTCAAAATGGATATATAACAAACGCTATAAATTACTAAAACGGAAATACGTACTCGCGATACTTACTAGTAAGTTCACAGATCGAGCCGCAAGTAAAAAGTCTAAAGAAGTTAACTATAACTATCTCAAATACGCAAATTAAATAGTTAAACTCAATAAACAGTAAAATGAAATGAAATGGGTACTTATCAGGACATTCCAGAATCTCGGTGGTCGGTGACTCAGATGGTTGCTGACTTTTGACTGCTTATGGAGACGGCGGACGGCGGACGGTGAGCTGGCTTCAATATCCCATAGTGGTCGGTCTCAGAAGGTCTTCTGGATCAAATGAGCTAGGTGATGAGGTGATGGTTAGCTCAGAACCACATGGTGAACACGGACGGGTGACCTCTTATTCAAAGGGTGACGTAGGGACCTCATGGCAAGAAGAAACGGCAGCAACGGCAACGAATAATAGATCCAGCAGTACAAAAAGGTAAAATGGAGATCAAATCCAAAATTACATGGAGATAAAAACGAAGTTAAACTAAATTAAATCCAAATTAAATTAAATTAAATGGCCTGAGATGTCATGTGGCCATTCATCAACTCTTCTCTCAAATTCGTGCGGTTAAAATAATTAGAAAATCGGAAAACTCCACTTGAATAGTGCAAACGGCAAACTATTCACTAAATAATTATTTAACAGAACTTGCAAGAACTTATATCAGCACAAGGCTTGATCCAAAAGCGTGTCTGCACACAAAGACGGATCGTTCTAGAAGCAAGAAATCATGGATGAACACCGGGACAAAAAGGGCAGTAAAAAAAACACAGCAAATCAATGTTGCCAATAAACCAAATAACATACTCCCTAAGAGCAAAACATAAAATACGTAAAATATAAAAAATCAATAAATCGAAAGTATTGAAAGTAAAGGAAAATCGAAGAATGAAATCGAAAGTACTACAGAAAATAATATTACGCAAACCAATATACAATGTAAACAATCAAAAAGTCACCATCATATATAAATGTCATATATAACTGTCAATCAAACCCTAATTCGCTAACTAATGCTAATATGCTCGATATTTACGTTGCCGCAGAATAAGAAATTACAAAGTAACCTCAAATATTGTTCCGCTGTAAACACATCGCTGTCAAAACATTACTCAAGCTAATTATAATAAAATTACGATTTTGCAAGCCTTTAAGAGACTAAATATCAGCCACACATCGTAAGTAATCTATTTAAAAGTATCTATTAATAATTACTAAACGTTTTATTTGCTTTTAGTTTATGATGTTCAACAATTGAATGTGCTATACTGATATCAACACTTGTTCGATTCAAAATAGAGTGAAATTCATACTATAATAATGGAAAAAGCTATAGCATTTTTATAATAATGGTACATTCCAAGGAATTTGTGTAAAATATGATAATATAAACCAAATTTAACTTGTTGAAATAGAAGGCATCGTATTTAGCTTCGAAGAACTATAAAGCAGTACGAGACAGAGAAATTTACAGTGAAATTAGATCCTTTTTTTTTTATGTTGTTAAAAGAAAAAGTGTAAGGCAACAGTAAATAAACATATTTTAGCCTAGAAATTATATTATTTACCGATTTGTTTTTAGATTTTAAAGAAATGGCGAATGTTCCAGGTTTGATAAAACAATAAACTAAATTCAAGAACTGTCTCTAAAATTACAATATTAAGCCCAAAATAAATAAAATTAGAAAAGAAATCTATGAGAATATAAATCCCGTAACAAGTTATTATTATGTTCCTTTTTAGGAGGATTATTAGTTCCATCAAATTCGGTTATAAAAATATGCATGCCTGTTGAAATTGAAATTAGGAAAATAATGCATATCACAAATAACACAATTCCCAATGAAAGAATTTTTTTATGACATTAATTTTAGCAGTCAGTCAAAAATTTTATCCAAACATATATACCATGTTTCCTAACTTGGTAGATAATTTTCAAGAAGTTCCATTTTCAGAAGAAAATCATGGATATTTGCTTGTAAAACAAATTGCTCAAGCATATGCTAAAATAAGGGTGTATAATACTGCGAAACAATTTACAAGTAACATTCAAGGACCAGATGTTAGGAGAACATTGACAAAGTTAATTATGTTGAATGGTCAATAAGAGCTTATAATATTTTTTATAAAACACGGCCAGATAAATTACGTGATGTTTGACCTATATAAGAGGATTCACAATTATCACATACATTTCTATATATTACATTATTAGTTTCTAACAATAAAAGTGGATACTTAGTTCTTGTATATAACTGAGACAAGGTCTTAACTTGTCTCTTTGTTACAATGACATTAGAATCCTTAAACACATTTATCAACTTTGCTGTAAGTTCTGAAATACACTCGTTCTCAATACAATAACGTCGTTACTAATTATTTACATAAGAATGCTAGTCTTAATCACCATTTATTGTGTCAATTTTTTCGAGGTGCAAACAATTATAAAAGAACATCCTGAATTATATATTGTTAAGAGTGATAAGGGCAACGTAACCGTTTTAATGAATAAGAATCATTATATTGATAAGACTAATGAACTTCTTAATGATAAAAGATTTTATAAAGACATTAAAAGCAACCCAACAACAACCTGACAGGGCAATACTAATCAGTTGATAAGGGAGATGAAGACTCGTGAGTTTATTGGCGACACTGAACCAAAACCAATTTAGAATTAGGTTTTTAGAAAACGTTTCAAAAAGTGATAATTATATCTGGCCACAAAAACAAGAGATTGAAAATTTTATACCAACAGAATGTATTTTTTACGGACCACTTTTACTTCCGTTTGTGCTCCGTTTCTCTTAAAAAGGGCCGATAAATTACAAATTGCCAAGCTTTATTCCCACTCTAAAAAAAATATATCTTAAAATATAGTACTTACTAAATCAAATACCTACCTACTGTGATATCCCAGGTGATATTCAGTATGATATGCCATGCATATGGGAGAAGCGATACCACTATTGCTATCTCCAAAATGGAAAGAGCTGTACGATCGGTTAAATTAGGGAAAAGTTGCCTGTCTAGCCTTGTTTTACATTTGACTCTCGTTTACATTATTAATTTTCATACTGTAAACGCGCTACAGGATTAACGTTTTCTTTGCATGAGCCTCGAAAAAGGCAACTTCTATCTAATTTAACCGATTCATTTCGGAGACTGCAATAGTGGTATCGTTTAAAAGGAATACCCTGTAGAAAAAATTAATTAGGAATTTTGTTTATTAAAAAAATACTTAAAAAGTATATCCAAGAAAATCTATAAAATATAAAACAAAATATCTTATATATTTTAAATGTTAAGTTTTTGCCAGATTTTTAATTTAAGAAAAGTTTAACTTTGTTTTAGTTTTAAAAAACTTTACTTTGTGTTAGTTTAAAATATTATAGGTACTTTTAGTTTTAAGCTATTTTGATCCAAGAAAACGTTTAATTTTTAGGCCAGAAATTAGGAGTTTTATTTGTAATAAATAATAAAAAAATCTTTTGTATTTTAAGTTTTTGCCAGATTTTCAGTTAAATAAAAGTTTAACTTTGTTGTTTAAAAAAACTTTACTTTGTGTTAGTTTTATGGAAATTTTAAAAACATTTCACATATAAGTATTAAATTTTACGTCTCTTTTTATTATTATGTCTATACTCTAGTACCATGGTACAAAGAAAACAAGGTATGATCGATAGCGGCTCCAATTTCGATCAGTTCGCGCATACCACCTGTGACATCATACGCCATAGAAAATAATATCCATATTGTTCAATTGCCCCTAATAAAAAAAGACCTAAAATAGGGAAGAATTAGGAGATCATAACCCCAAAAGTTATGACAAATCATCGAGCTTGACATTTGAAAAATTATGACACATTTATTATGTGTCATCCCTGTCATCTGTTTGACAATTTGAAATTGGCGCGCGGAGCGTGCCGACCAATAGTGCCGTTTATTACCTGTAACGTAGTGACCAACATGCGCAATATCATACCTTGTTTTTTTGTACCATGCTCTATACGTATTACGTAACGGTGATGTCTGAATTATTGTGATACAGCCTAAGCCAATTATTCCTCTGGGAATAAAGCTTGATTTTCATGCATTCGTTGTCCGATGATACGATGATACGATATTAATTTTATTGGTTGAATTTAAAGGCTTCGATTGGTTAACCGTTTCTAACCAATCGAAGTCTTTAAATTCAACCAATAAAATTAATATCGGACCATCGTATCAACGGATAATGGACGCATGAAAATCAAGCTTAACTTGTTATCATAATATATACCTACCTATAACTGTTCGTCTGTTATTAGTCCTAAGTTGTTTTTGCGGAAGCGAGTTTATTTTTTATAGTTTTTAATAAAAAATATAAATATTATGGTTTTTGTGCCTTTAGGTAATTTATTATGATAATAAAATATATAAGAACTATGTAGAGGCTATAAAAAAGTGTTTACCCTTTTTAATATTATTTGTCTCTTTTCAACACATGCAATAAAAAGAGGTGTTCTATTTTTTTGCGAGTGGACTGCGAGTAGCCACGTCCCGCGCGCCCTCTCGATCCCCTCACTCGCAGCTTGCTTGCCGCTAAACACTTCTGGACAAGGCACAGCAGGGTTGCCAGGTGGGGCGATATTCCGCCAAAGTGGCGAGTTGATAAGTGATATTGCGACAAAAACAAAAATACTGGCGATTGGCGATTTTAGTGGCGCCTTCAAAAAATATGAATGGCGATTTGTGGCGAATATGTAATCTCATATAACATGGTTCTCTAATCTATCAAAAATAAAGAATAGTTAAATTAGTCAAGTGAAAAATTCAACAACCGTCCATCACCTGGTTAATGTTGAAAACGACTATAGACAACACCACCTGGTGGTGTTGCTACAGGACGATAGCTACGAGCCGGGAGCTATATATGTCAGTAATATCAAAGTTTGTAGACATAGAAATTTGTAGAATTGATCTTCATATCCGTTATTGCTTATTGCTTTTCTCATTAATCCTAAGTTTATCGATTTTATTGATTAGTGAATTAATGCTTGATAATAATAAATTGTTGAGAAAAAGGAATAAAACGTTTCTTGTTAATGATGCCTAAGGGCGAAAAAATCCGCAAATTTAACAAAAATTGGCTGTTCGAGCCTTGGAGCCAAGGTAAAATTGAATAATCTTTTATAATACACTTTCTTATTTTCTTTGTTTTTTTTTACTATTCAGGCTGGTTGGTAGATAGTTCAAAAGATTCTGGATCTTTTCATGATGCTTACTGTAAAGTCTGTAAAATATATCTAAGGGCACATAAAACAGATCTGAAAAAGCACACGGTCTGTGGGAGTCATAAAAAAAGATTCAGCAACATACTTCGACAGCTCCGGGACAATCTAAACTTACCGATAACAACAATGTTACAATTATTTCAAATCAAGAGAAGGAAAAAGATATTTTATTTGCAGTTCACGTAGCTGCTCACTCAGCTGTACAAAGCGTTGATCATCTAGGAGAACTAGTAAATAGAATAAATAAAGATAAAATAAAACTTCATAGAACAAAATGTTCTATGTTAATTAAAAATGTAATAGCTCCATCTTTACAAGAGCAACTACTCTCTGATATAAAAGATCGACCCTATTCTCTAATTGTTGATGAGAGTACCGATGTCTCGAGTGTAAAATATTTGTGTATTTGCATTCGATACTATAGTGAATTAAGAAATGAGATAGTTGTGCAGTTTTTGTGCATGTGAAATTGAAAAGGCAACAGCACAAGAACTGCACAAAGCGCTTAAAAAATGTATAGAGTCATTAGGACTAAGTATTAAAAATATGATTGGCTTAGGCACTGACTGAGCAAATAATTTGTGTGGTCCAAATAATTCTTTATTTACCTTACTGAAAAAAGAAAACCCAAAAATGTGCGCGTGTGCCAGAGAACGAAACATGCCTCTGCCGCTAGTCTGTAATCTTTGCAATAAAACAGTGGGTAAAAGTACCTATAGAATCCAGTGTGGTGGTCCATGTCGTCAATGGATGCACCTGTCGTGTTCGGGGCTGAAAAAGGAAGACTTGGAATCCGTAAAAACGGGAAAAATCTCATATTTCTGCAACAACTGCAAAAGTGAGGTTAAGCGCAGGCTATCGCGAATGAGCGGTAGCAGGCCTTCCAGCACCAGGCCATCCGGTCAAAGCGAGAGCTCGGAATCCGCATCGTCCGAAAGCAGCGGCGAGCCCGGCAGCCAAGTGGCCACTGGCTCAAAAAAGAAGAAGAACATCAGAGATTCTCAAAACGTCACTATTCGCGGACAACAACATGCATCAGCTGTCTCCAACCTACGCGAAAATGTAAACTTTCCGGGATTGAATCAAAAATTCGAACAGAGCAATCAATGGAATTTTCAAAGGAATTTTAGAAGATCTAAGGAGAACCTTAACAAGTGCATTGTCTGAAAATAAAAAGTTAAAAAGTGATCACGAACTTCTGCGAAAAAAAGTAAACCATCTGCAAGCTGAAGTAGAAAAGCTGAAGGGCTCAGTAAAGATCGTCAAAAATCAAAGCGATCTTAACGACCGCAAGAAAAACATTGTCATCATGGGACTACAATGTGAGGGAGCATCTGATAAAGCGGTCACAAAAAAACTGCTCAACTTGTTAAAAGTCGAACTGCAAGATAATGAGTTCTCGGTTAGAACTCTCCCTAGCAAAATGCCTTCAAAACCAATACTACTAACACTAGCTTCCGAAGGCTTAAAAACTGATATCATGCTAAGCAGGAAAGCAAAAGGGAAAATTACAACCGATGAGCTTCATCTCAACTGTGAAGTTAGAAACATCTTCTTAAAGGAGGACCTACCTAAAGAGGTGAGAATCCTCCATAACTATGCTAGAAGTCTAAAAGAACACAACTACAAACACATATGGATCAAAAATGGCCTTATTTTTTGTCGTAAATCGGACACATCAACAATAATTAAAATTAATACTATTGAACAAATAGAGCAACTTAAAAACAACTCCATTCTGGTAACTGACGACCAGAACCATGATTCTAACCATGATCTCTCCAATGAATAATAACCACATTACTGTCAGGCAATTTGAATCAATTGATCTCCTCAATCGTTCCCTATCTAATAACAATAAAAGTTTAAATATACTATATCTTAATGCGTGCTCCATAAAAAAACAAACTAGACAAACTCCAAGCTAGCATTTCACATATACAAATACAAACCCACATTATAATTGTCACAGAAACATGGGTTGAAAAGCACGAAGAAAACTTCTATAATTTACCAGGCTACAATGTAACATACTCATCCCGAACCAAAAAAGGTGGTGGCTGTGCAATATTTATAAAAAACAACTTAACTGGAAATATCCTAAAGAAAGTGGAAAGGAATAACATAACGTACCTGCTTGTATCCATCCAAGAACTAAAAACCTGCTTCTCTGCAATATACAATCCCTCTAAAAAGAGGAATTATGTGGAAGTTACTCTACATCTTCTTGAAGAAGAGCTTAGTAGGCAAAACAACCAAAATGTTTGGCTCCTAGGAGACCTAAATATAGACCTCCTCACAAACAACCTTAACAGCTCTCGAATAAGGGATCTATGCACATCCAATGGGTTTTACATCTGCAATGAGACAGTAGCAACCAGGAAATCATACAGCCTCATAGATCACATATTCACAAACATACCAAATCCCAAGGCAAAGCTGGGAATCATAAAAGCTGGAATAAGTGACCATGATTTGCAATACCTTAGCATAGAAAAGGAAGAAGACTTAAAATCCAGACAACTTATTTACAAAAAAAAGATAGTCGATCTACAGAGAATAAAATGTGAGCTACTAAAGGTGGATGAAACATACAGCAACACAAATAGTGTAGACTTGAACTATGAATTAGTCACCCAGTGCTTTTTAAAAGGAACAAGCTACAGGGATATAACTATGAATGTGAAAAACAATAACAAACCATGGTTCAACCAGGATATTCAACAGGCTATCAGAGCTAATGACTACTACTATAAAAAATCACAACTATACCCAAACAATGGATACCTAAAACAAAAGCACCAGGACTCCAAAACACACTTGAAAAATATAATACGGAATTCTAAAAATGAGTATTTTACAAGAAAATTTGATCAAGTTAAAGGTAATACAAGGAAGGAATGGCAAGTGCTGAACCAAATAATAACAAATACTGACAAGTCGGGAAAGAAAAGTGTACCTTCTCTAAAAATACAAAATCAAACAATCACTGATGCCAAAAATATAAGTGAACAATTCAATAATTTCTTCATCACAATCGCTTCTTCCCTAGCATCAAAAATAAAAAAATGTAAATTAAACACAAAGACTGAAATATTGTGTAACAAATCATTTCAGCTACAGGATACAAACTTTCTAGAAGTTCTTAAAACAATCGAGAGCCTGGATCCGAAAAAAGCACCAAGTCACGATGACATCGATACAAAAACAGTAAAAGCATGCAGCTTTGAACTGAGCAGTATCCTGTGTAAGCTTTTGAATCAATCTTTCAACGGTGGTGAGGTTCCTGCAGGTATGAAATTGGCAAGAGTTTTACCATTGTTCAAGGGTGGTGATATCCAGAATCCCAACAACTATAGACCAGTCAGTGTTCTACCTATATTATCAAAAGTGATGGAGAAGATTGTTAACTCACAGCTAATTAAGTTTTTGAATAGTATTACTTTTTTTTACCCGGGTCAATATGGTTTTCGAGGGTCAAGCGATACTATGTCATATTATGTACTTTTAAATAGTTAATTATTATGTAACTTTTAAATAAATTTAATCTGAGATTCTAATAAAGTATTATTTAATTAAAGCAGTCTTCAAAAAAAACTGTTTCTATGCATTGATTAAGTCATTTCATTTTTGCATTTACTGATGATAGATGTGATAGTCATATGATAGTAATACTGAGACGTACACCAGAGATAACATAATAGTAAACGTAAAGTTTACTTATATGGTTTACTATTATGTTGCTATTATGTTATCTCTGACCTACACCCACAGAAAATATAATATAAATCAAACGCCAAGGTCACACGAAAATCGAAATGTCTCGTATAAAAAAACATGGCGATTTCTGGCTACAAGCGGTAAAAATATTGGCGACAAATAAAACCGAAAAGGTGGCAACCCTGAGGCACAGGCAGTTTAGTGTTTACTGTTTAGCGTCGGACGCTCGTATTGTTGTGCAAAATGGCAAAGTGGACGGAAGACATAACCTATAAATTTGGGCAGGAGTATGTAAAACATGAATGCCTTTATAACTGTAAAGTCTCTAGCTAAAAAATTAAGGGAGCCCGATATGCGGCACTTTTACGTATAAGTGAGGCTATGAACATACCGGGATTTGGTAGTAAAGAAGATTATACTAAAATAAGAAACTTGAAGTCTACATATTCGCAAGAGGTTAAGAAAGTTAAACAGAGTACAAAATCTGGAGCTCGAACGGATGACGTATATAATCCACAAATAACGTGGTTTAAATTATTAGACGACGCTTTAAATCTATAAATGTACAGTGCAGAGACTTAGGAAGTAATTTGGTAACTAAAAAAAATATATTTTTTTTTATATTCTTTATTACATGACGACACAATAACACTAATGCAAAACCACGATTTAATTCAATTTATCATTCGAGACTGCCAAGAGACTGCACATTCTTCTACAAAACAATCTGCATAATCGTTGCGTATGTTTTGTGCAATTTGAGATGATCTATTCTGCATTCTCTTAGTATGGCACACACTTCACTTAGTGGCACAAGTCCATCTGATAGCACTTGTCTCCAGGATCCTTCAATGACATTTCCATTCGCTGTGTCCTCGATATCAACCGTGACGACATGTACGGGTACTTTGGTTTTTCTCGCCCAGTTATGCAAGGCGCAACAAGCTTTTACGATTTTATGCACTTTGTTGGGAAAAAAGGGTAGAGGCCTTTCGAAAATTCTGTATCGACTTACTAAGATGCCAAAAGAATTTTCGAGAATTGCCCGTGATAATCTTGTCCGTGATAATCTATAATTGAAATTTTTTTGTTTAAATGTCAACTGGTTTCCACCATATGGTTTCATCATATATGGTTTTACAGGAAACGCATTATCGCCCACTAGAACATGAACTTCGGGCAGTAAATTATTTTCGAAAGCATGACTAAGATCACAATGGGAGAAAACTCCGATACACCTCCATTACATCCAACATCAATATATGTAAGCAGTAGTCGTCGTCTGCTACTGCCATGAGAACAATGCTATTAGTTTTTTTTGTAGTTGTAGTAATAACTTCCTGCGTTTGGTGGAGCTTTGATGGTAACGTGTTTCCCATCTATAGCACCTGAGCAACCAGGGAAATTCCAGGAATTTCTGAAGCTTTTTTCAATCCTTTTCCATTCGTCTCCGTTAGTTACCTAAAACAAAACAAAAAATAAGTTAATGAACAGAAACTAGTTTCTTTGATAGCAATGAAAATGGAATGTTATTTCTGACTTTAAAAGATGGTTTACTATAAGTATTTCTTTTTGCGTTGTTTTTTTAATCCATTTATTGTTTTACAGAACCTGGATTCACAACATGAAATACTTGATGGAGAGAAACCTTCCACATCCCAATACAATCAGTTTACTGAAAAAATTCCCCTGATGCAACACCTGAATCTCAACGTAATCAAGATGAAGAAGAACAAAGAAAATCGCCAGTTCCTCGTAAAAGGACAGTACGGGACCTTAGTCATTTGGTCAATAAAGTGAAGAACGTAGCCGACTCAATTAACACACGAATGCCAACAGAAACAGAGTTTGATATATTCGGGAAAAGTTTAAAAGTTTGCAATCCACAAAGCAAAGAAGGACAGATGTTTATCCAAAATTATCTTTGTAATTTACGTCTGCAACAAATGGACCACGGAACATCCAACTACGCATACATCCCGTCACCAAATTCTATGTACCAGTCTTCACCATCAACGACTTACACACTACCACCACAACACTCTCCTTACACACAACCACCACGACACTCTCTTTACCCATAACTATCACAACACTCTTCTTCCACACAACCACCACAATACCCCCCTTACACACAACCACCACAATCTTCTACACCAGATCCTACTGATAACATTTCTCTTGCTGACCAATCTCTCTACCTACTACAGACAAAAAATAATGACAATACAATGACTATGTACTCTGAAAACAATGAATCTCAAACTGCAACTGCAGTAACACAAGATGACATATTGGCTAAGGCAGTGTCGAGTACTTTTTTACGGCTCATCGTTCAAATCTTATGGATCCGTGCTGGCCACGATGCCCATCTCTAGACGCAGCGAACGTGTATGCAGGTGGTCGACTGTTTCTTGACCGTGAAGCGGCATTGAGTCAGCCAGCCAAACCAAACCAAACCCTTTGTCGACGCCGGCGCCGCGCCGGTCGGTGAGTCAGGTCCATTTTATTTTGTTTCCATATCCTTTCCGCATTATTTTAAAGCCGTATTTTAAGTTTCAATTCAGAATGTCTGATAACGAATTAAACGTTAATACAGAGGGTGATCTCGCGCAAGAATTAAAAAACTTTAAAACAAAAAGAGCAACTATAAAAAGAAAACAAACAAGCTTTAAAATTTATATTGACAATTTTTTACTACTGTAATAGGGGGGCTAAAGTTTTCAGAAATTAGTAAAACCACAATTATAGAGTTTGAGACGCGATTTTAAAGATATCAGGGTATTTTAAGCGAGTTCGACGGAGTGCAGGAACAATAGAATATAGAATTATGTAAAGATGACGATGAGTTTTATAAAGAATAAACAGATGAAAGAGAACAATTTGAGCAAACGTATTTTGAGTTAATCAGCAAGGGCAAAAGTTTTTTAGACGATTATCACCAAGATATAAAACAACGTAAAGACAATTATTCAGACACAAACTCTAATAATTCTAGAGTCTCGAACCGTTATTCGAGGCAGACGGAAAACGTGAAACTTCCTGAAATAAAACTGCCGAAGTTTTCTGGTCAGTACGAAAACTGGCTAGAATTCAGAGACACTTTCGACTCGTTGATCAATAGTAATAATAATCTATCAAATGTTCAGAAGTTTCATTACTTACGTTCTGCCTTGGAATCAAGTGCCGCTCAGGTTGTAGTACAATGTTGCTATAACCTCAATTGAGTTTTGTGCAGATACTTATGCAGTAGCTTGGGACACTCTATCGGCAAGATTTAACAATGGATATGTCTTGGTATATAATCATGTCAAGGCCATTTTTGACATGCAACATTAAATTTTGAGTCAGCAGTTGAGTTAAGAAGAATATTATATTCTTTAGCTAAGCACTTAAGAGCTTTAAATTTTTTTAAATAGCCGACAGATCGTGGGATACGTTATTAATCTGTAACGTTTTTAGTTCGTTACATGTTTTTATATATATAATATATGATGTCTGGCCTATCATCACCGGATTCCGTATCGTTCAGGCCTGATAATTAATTTGGCACGCTTGGCGTAATTTTTACGTTCCCTAGTCGCCAACCCTGCTATCGTTTCACTGTTCTGTGGAGGCGCGCGCTGTCAAGATCCTTGTTATATGTCAAGGCGCCTCTCTGCGTTTGAACCTCACTTTGTTTTTGGCCGGTTGCGGCACGGTTGCAAATCCTGCTTTTAGAAATGGCAATTTAAATCTTGCTGCAAAATCTGAATCAGCTGCCATTTCGAGGCTACAGGTAAAGATGAGTTATTATCTTTTATATATTCGATATTATTATTGAATATTTTTAGGGTAGAGTTTTGGATTGACCCACCTTAACTCGTATTTGTGTTTTGCTGACACGTTGGTGTACTTTTGCTGTTGTCCTCCAGAATGTTACATGGAAGAAAGGACAGTTTCTTTGTTTATTATTGAGCCCTCGGAAGTAATTCGAGGTAGGTTTATTTTGTTTATTAGACCTTGTTTGGTTTTAAACAAGAGTTTCATATTTTTAGGGTCCAAGGTATGGACTATTTACAAGGTACGGGCATTATCCAAGGTCCTAGTAGTATCCAAGGTACGGTAGTGTTCCCCTGTACCGTTATCTTATGGGCGGACTGTGTCCAAGGTTATGGTCCAAGTTACGGACATTATCCAAGGTCCTAGTAGTGTTCCAAGGTACGGGTAGTGTCCCCATATTGCCACAGTATGGATACAGCGTAAGCCCCATGCTGCTTCGCTCCCATTTCTAAGCCTAGTCAGTAGCTACGGCTGTATTGATTCTTGGTGTCCTCATTCTGGCCCCTTTTGTTGTTTTGGCCAACAAGATCGCCGACAGACAGTACAGGAGATATGAGCCCACCTCACGTTGCTACTCTTTGAAACAGGATTGCCTCAAGAACAGCTAAGTGTAGATTTAGGTTCTGATTTTCAGTCGATTTTCAGTCTTAACGTACATTTTAAATAATATCGTACAGACTATATTTAGTGGTTAAATTATTAAGAACATTTATGTCGATTTAGTTGTTACAATATGATTTAGATTTTAGGTTTCATTACATTACGCCTTGTAATAGTATTACTTTCTATAGATATTATTATTACGCTATATTAACAGATGAATAACCAGACTTAGATTCTAGAATCTACAGGTTGCAACATATCAGATTTAACACCGCATAAAATTTAACAATTTAAATAAAGTAATGCTACCTTTCTTATATTTTCTATAACGTTACACACATTGTATTTTTTCATAGTCTTTTCATAGAACATATTCAATATTATTTACATACATAGCTTTACTCGACATATAACCACTATAATAATTATTAAAATTGTACAATGCTATTTACCATCAGGATACATCATGAATGAATATAGTTACTAGTTTTAAGTAATAAACAACTGTGCTTTCTTTCTCTGTTCATGCCTGGCGCCCAATATTTATAATTTCGAGTTATTATTGTTAATTAGTTCTTTCCAGTGAAATACCTTATCCACGACTGCTCTACCAACGAAAAGCTGCCGTTCGCAGTGGTAATGTTTATAATAAACGCTACAAATCTATATTATTCTTCTTCTTCTTCGTCGTCTCTTCATGTCTGAAGAATCGTGACATTATGGCTATGTGCAGCTGGTAATTTTGGTCTTCCGCCCCTCTCGGAGATTTGATTGAAATGGATGACCTGTAATATTTGCTATTTGGTCAAGCCATTTTGATAGTGATCGTCCTCTGGGTCTTCGGTCTTCTACTTTGCCTTGTAATATGAGTTTTTCAAGGTTGTCTTCACCTCGCGAGTTATATGACTGAAGTATTGCAGGATGCGCCTACGGCAGATGGTGGATAATCGATCTGTGATGCCGAGTTCATTGAGAATTCACTGGTTCGTTCTTCGAGCTCTCCTCCAGCACCACATCGCAAATGCATCTGTATGGCGTCCATCAGCGCTCTTGACGGTCCATGACTCAGATAATAATAATAATAGCTCCCTTATATAGCGTTTGACGCCTTGGGAGTAGCAAGGTACAGCTTGCCATACTAGAGCCGTTCGGTATACAAGGAAGGTAATGTGACTAGCACTACGCTTCAACTGCCCATTATTACCTCAGGATTGTGAATCCCAAGTACTCATTTAAGGCTGAGTCAACCTAGGTACCCAAACTATTTTTATTTTAATAAAAATAGTCGGCTGATGAAATGCCGGGTGTGGGAATCGAACCCACACCTTGAGATTGGTAGACGAGAGCCTGTACCTCTACGCCACCGGGCACCCCATGACGCAGATCCGTATAGGAATATGGAGAACACCAAAGATCGAATAAGGGTCTTTTTGGTGTTTTTAGTTATGTTCCTATCTGCCCATATTTCTCTTACTCTCTGACTGGTCAGTCAAGGCCAGTCGAGTTCAGATAGCATTAAGTTACACTAATTGATAGATTTCCAAAAAATTTCTAAAACAAAAGGCCGATTATAGAAACTCTAAATTTAATATCAGATAAGCCAGAAAAGAGCTCACGATCCACACACTTAGCGTACGAAACAGACCAACAAGTTTCTAATAATGCAAAACCCGCTTCTCAGAAAAATATATAGTGTGTTTTTTGCAAAAGTTCCTCTCATTTTATTCATAATTGTTCAAAATTTCTTGAACTGTGTGTTAATAAAAGAATCGAAAAGGTCAAAAGTCTTAAATTATGCATAAATTGTTTGCGTGGTAATCATTTTAGCAAAAATTGTTTTGCTGGAAACTGTAGGAAATGCAGGTGTCGGCATAACACGTTGCTACACTTGCAAATGAAATCAGGTGACAGAATAAGGGGGGATGAAAAAACAGGAACTGGGGACAATAGAAACACAGATCAAACAAAGGTTTTTAATTGCGCTTCAAATAGGCGAAATTCATGCGATGTCTACGGCTCTAATTCAAGTCTTGTGACGGTCGGGGGAGTGGCAAGAATGTAGAGTTTTGCTAGATTCGGCAACCCAATCTAACTTTGTAAAAAAAGAATGTTGTGATAGGTTGGGATTGGAGACTTCAAGGGTAAATATTTCGGTAGTAGGAATTAACCTTAACCAATATCTGACGTAAACTGTATGTGCCAGATCTCCTTGCGATCTATGTCATATTTTTTCAAAGCAGAAGTTTCATGTTTAGTAATGCCAGTTATCAACAATTTTGTGCCTGAGCTATCATTTGATAGTTCCAACCTCAATATTCCAAAAAATCTTCGTTTGGCTGATCCTAGTTTCAACAAATCAGACAAAATCGATATTCTTCTTGGAGTTAGTATTTTCTATGATCTTATGTGCATTGGTCAAGTAAGGCTAGTAGTGCTAGCGGTACAACTAAATTTTCATCAAAAATCTGCACTTAATGATACAAGCAAGCCACTTTGCAGAGGTGTTGTAGGGACTTAATAGAATGATTTAACCCGTAGTTCCTAAATTTTTATCCCTTAGGATTCGAGTTTGAGGGGTGGGGGGTGAATTTCGGGTTATAAAATACTGAAATGTGTAAATAAAGCTCAAAAGGCACATTTAAACGTAATATACTATCTCATGAACTTAATGCTTATGTTAAAACACACAAATATCCCCCGGGAGTCGAGCTAAACCGCCATTTTTCAAAATGGCGACTAAAAAATAACATTTTTGATAACTGGAAACATTAATGTGTTGGGTATCATTTTATAAGTTTTTGGGGTCGCTGAATACGTTAGTAATTATAAAAATACGATTAAATACGACCTTTAGCCATTAGTAGCAATTTTGGGAAATATTGTTTAGTTATAAGTGTGGTTCCAAAAAATAGGAAAGCTGCAAAACCGTTTGTCATGAAATTCGCAGTATACGATTTTACGGATCTCAGCAGTTTCTTTGCTCATGAAAATCAGACGTGCCCTCCATCACTATTACTAAATGGAGAAATGAGTAGCGGAGGTAAATCTCAGCTTGTGCATATCCTTGAAAACCTTGCACCTCAAACAGCAGCTTCCTATGTTTATGACTCTTTGATACTTGATGGTGACTGGCCCACAGTGTTAAGCCCCGTTCTGGTATTAAAAGCTTCAAAGAATATGTTGTGCAATTGCAAAAAATTTAGGAGCAAAGCGGGCTGACATAGCATGGCACATGTATTTAGAAACAAGTCTTAAGAGCGCTATGCGCAATAGCAGAGGTTCTGGAGTTCGTCGTCAAGATCTTCCAAAGAAAGGTTTCATATTCGAATGTTCGCCTTTATTTAAATATATGTAATGTTAATTTATCTGTCTAGGAACCCTGCCAAGTAATAGGGATGATTACCTTCGTAATGATCTGAATAAAGGGGAATTGTTCAGTTATCTAGCCCAATCGCTTTAGGACAGTTCTGATATCCATATTGTGACAAACGTAGGCGATAAAATATTATCGTCGAAACAAGGTTCAAGCAATTTACACGGTTTTCTATGTACCCATATGGAGGAAGCAGATGGCCGCCTCATTTTACATACGAAGGATATGGTGTCGTACGATGCTGAATGTGTGGTGATTCAGAGCAACGATACTGATGTTGTAGTACTAGCAGTTTCACTCTTTTTCGAACTGAAAGGGAAGGGACTGCGGGAATTATACACACTTTTCGGGTTTGGAAATCATCGCCGATACATTAGTGTCCATTCCACTGCCGAAAGTTTAGGAGAAGCAAAGTCAGTTGGAAGAATACACAGTTGCCTTGTATGGTGTACGGGATGAAAACAACTGCAGAAGGGTTAATCAAGCAACGAAACATTTATTCGCAACTGAAAGCAAACACATAAACGCAATTCCTCCAACAAGCGGTGCACTGCTTCAACACATTAAACGATGTGCGTACCAGGCAGGTCACTCCTCCAGATAGTCCTCCTTCTTCAACAATGTGGGGTTGGGTCAAAGAAAAGGACCATTTTGGACTCTTCTTCCAGAGTTTTGGAGTGAATGTAGGGCTCTAGACAGCTGTGGAGTGCAGCCATTCATTGCAGCCACATAGCTGGCTTCCACAGCCTTTGGTACAAAGGCTGTGAAAGTCAATAATGTTCTTGCCGTCGGTATCAACTATCCTGCACCTTGGCATGCAAGAAGTGCAAAGAACAATGCTCTAATCAGAGGTGTGTGAACATTATCAATATTCTTAAAAATATATATGTTATTTGTTTTTTTTTTATTTCTAGGTACAGCGCTCCAGAGTCTGAATTAGATAATGACCGAGATTTAGACGAACTTTAGATTTACATTTTATGTTAAATTAATGTTTTAATAATTATTATTAGTTAATTATTAAACTTTCTGTCCCAGCAGAAATTGAAATATTTTGAAAAATGTCCAGTGGTAAGTTGCAGGGTCAGATTAGTTGTGACAAGTTTCCAAGACACGTGTATACGTCAAACGGTGCAGTTTTTAGTAATTTTTAGTGTATTTTCCACTGCAAAATAAATGAATATTTATTGCATACCTATATTTGATTGTGGTAAGTGCTAAATTTTTTTGATAATGCCAAAATTACAATTCAAAATCACTGTACTGGCAAGCTAACCTCACTTTTGTTGCAAGGTGTGCAAATACATATTATAAATAAATAGCTCTGGAACCGCTATACCCATTTCTATAAAATTTGGCACAAACATTCTTTGACACGATGAAATAAGTTATTTTGTTTTTTGGTGGGGGTGGCATGTTGACGGGAAGAGGCGTTGAATTATACAAATAAATAGCTTTGGAACCACTAGATCGTTTTTTTAAAATTTGGCACACATATCCTTTGGCATTAGACGATAATATAAAATTCCTTTTTGGTGGTGATATTTACAGGATCACCTGCCTGTTAGCGTTATTTATTTTTCCCGGTACAAAGAGAAAAATAATGTACAGTTATAACAGTTGTGTGTCTGTTTCAGGAAAATGGAGCCTGGAGAAGAGAAAAGGTTGCTTCAACTCATGGATAAAGTAAGTTCAGGAGAGACTGAACCATCATCATCTCAGTCAGAACCTTTCAGCGGTGATGATGATGTTGCTGATCCAAACTAATGTGGATGACTCCCTTAGTGAAAGAAATATTCATTTCCGTGACTTTTTACGTAAAAAATGTCTCTTGGTAAAGTTCGCTTCGAGCAACCATTCTCCAGATATTTAGAATGGAAATAGTAAATACATGTCATTCAAGAACAAAGTTGTTGTCATTAATGTTGTAATCGCGGAGAAATTTTTTGAGTTTTTTGTGGTTCCTAGCTAGAATAAATTAAATACAGTGTTACAAGTAGTTGACAAAGTAAGTCTTTAGTCTTTAAATAAAGAAGTGCCATAATTAGAACGGCTAATCATCTTTAAAAAGGCAAATTTGTTAGAAAACGCCCCGCCGTGGTCAATAACTTTGGACTTTGAACCATCACATAAATCGATTAACAATAATTATTTGACCTAGTTTTGGACAAGTACAGCGGACGTCGTTGCCAATTGCAATATTTTTTATTTGAGTAACAGATATTATAATATATAATATACACCGTAAGAATGGTAGATACGCTCATATTCAAACAATTTCAAGAAATCAAATCTTTAATACAGAACAGCAAAAAAGAATTAAAAGAAGACATTAAAACGGTGAGAGAGGATTTGTCAATTCAAACGGAAGTTCTAAAGGAGAGTATTACTGTAATACAAAGTAAATTAAACGATATAGAATACAGGGTACAAGCACTAGAAAAATTAGCTAGGAAGAACAATTTGATAATATTTGGGCTACGGGACCACAGAAACCTAAAGGACTTTGAATTAGCTACTTGGGTAACCGAGCAACTAAGAAATCTGTTAGAAGTAGATATAAATATAAGCGATATAAACAATTTATACTACTTAGGAAACGACTCAACGAAACCGCTACGTATAGAACTCAATTCATATTTAAAAAAGGCATTGATTCTTCGAAGCGCCTATAAGCTGAAGGGAAAGAACATTTTTATTAACCACGATCTTTCCAAGAAAGAGAGAGTGGTGAACAAGGTACTCAAACAAAATTTAAAAGAGGCAAAGGAAAAGGGTTTAAGGGCGTACATTAAAAGGGATACTCTTGTAATTGGCAGCGAAACTTATAATTACGAACAATTGGTGGAGAGAGGAAATAAAGGTAACGAATCTGATTGCGAAGTCTTTACCGATATTCCATCTAGACCATCCCTAAGTGCTCCGGGGACACCCGTCAACGAACAACCTGTACAACCTATAGAGCGTCACAAGCAAGAAACTCACTATCCGGATCCAAAAGCTAAGCCGACCAGTACTATTGAATTTACCATTAATCCGGGAGCATCGACTACGCAAACTCGCAGGGGTTCGGCTGGCCTTATAACCGCATCCCTACCTTCAACTAATAAGGGAAGACCAGCAACAAGAAGTTACTCGAAGCCGGTATAGAAATGAAGATGTCGTCAAGTGTAAAGAGACATTTTTTTTTAAACAAAACGTTAGTGAATTATTTATATACATTGATGGCGCTCGTTTGTGCGCGGCTACAATTTCCTTGTAATTTTAGTCTAATTGGAGATATAAGCATATATCGCGACTTGACTCTGCACTTTTGGGACTTTTAAATAATTAAAATATACTATATGTTTAAATTTAATTTGGTGTTGGGCTAAAAATAAATAGACTATTAATATTTAAATATATAGTAAATACATGGACGTTTATAAACCAATATAGATTATTTGTTTCTTTATTAAAGGTATTTGGAGTATATTGTAAAACAAAAAAATATATATTTTATCTTTTATTCTCTTTTGAAAAATTAGGTGTTTCCGATATGGGTCAGATTGCAAGTTAAATATTTAAAAGCTTAACATATAAGATAACAATGAATTCATATATTAGGGACTTTGAAACAAGGTTGATTGAGGCAGATGTGGTGGATGACATTAATATATGTAAATTTGACATTGAATTATCATCATTTAAACTTTTTCATAATAATATTCGTAGCATAGATCACAATTTTGATGAGCTTCTTGTTCTTTTACGTGGAATAGATTTTGAATTTGATTGTATAGTACTTACTGAAAGTTTTAAAATTTGGAATATTGATTTATATAGGATATCGGGATACAACATTATATATAATGAAGGAAGTCTAAATAAAAATGATGGAGTAGTAGTACTTATAAAATGTTCGTTAAATTATTCCTATAAAATACTAGATATAGGAGATAAGACCGCTGTGTAATAACTTGTTTTTTAGCGTGCTTAAGTGTTGGACAATGAAATATATTAATTTGATACATTTAGATATAGTTAAGAATTTAGTATAAAATATTGTAGTTATTGTTGTAGAAATAAAACTCCTCAGACAAGGTTCTACCTTAAGAGGATATTATGTTTATTCACTATTTTGTATTCGTAAGTTATGTATAAGTCTTGTATATACTTTGTAATTGGATCAGTTTGAATAAACATTATTTATTATTTATTATTTATTTATTTATTGACCAAAAAATAAAGACGTTGAGTAGATAGTTATCTGACTGCAATAATAAATTTGGTAAATTTTTATTTTTTTAAATTAATCATATTTTTTGCGAAAAAATTATGATAAAACAGTTTCTGTTGAACTTTTACCACAAAAACATTTCAAATTTATGATTTCAGTCTAATAATTATTTAGTCAACATGTTTAATTTATGTCAATGATGACAGGTATTGATAATTTCAATTCCAAATATCTCAAGAACCATTACTTGTAGCGATTTTTACCATTATACTTTTTTACGTAAAAAACATCGTAAATGTATATCTTTTTACTCAGTAGTTTTATACAGGAACAGACAAAAAGTTATTACACTTCAAACTATTTAAAAAAATATGTAGGGGGCGCCCTTTACAAGTAGGAGTCATACTGACAACAAAATCAAATTTTTAATGTCAAAAAACTCCCAGATACCAATTTTCATCCAAATATTGACGTTATTTCAGAATTTATTTGGAAAAACTCGAAATAGAAATGAAACTTCTACACCCTGTATCTCCGAAACTAGGGATTTTAGGACCTACATTAATACGATTTTTTTTACTTATTTTTATCTGGAATATGCTGCTGAAGTTTCCGGAATACAGTTCGGACCACCCTGTATATTATGTCCATTTTAATATGCATAATGATGTGCTTTTTGAATAGATGTATAAAATTTGTGGAGAATCAAATCAGTAATAACTACACATTGCTTGATAGTGACTTCTTATTATTTTTTATGATTTTTTGTATATGTATATGTATATCTAAACTCGTCGGCTAATCAAAAGTCGATTAATCCGAAGGTTAGTTAAGCAAAAATCGATATTTCCAATTATTGCGATTAAACAGAACGCATTAATCTATTTTTATAATAGTTCTGCTAGTTGTCCCGAGATTGATACTATAGGGCGATTATTTCTACGTAATGTTATTCTGTTCATCTCATTGTTACATCATTGGTTGACCGATTTCAGAATTGTATGTTTCTCGGAAATAAGTTTAATATTGAATATGAATAATATGGATGTTGATATCTCTGTAAAAGATGGTAATAGTGGATCAAGGGTTAAAATTCGGAAGCCGTTAGGAAGAAAGTTGAAAAAGGATAAAAGGTGAGTCAGATAATAATTATACTTCATTAAACTCATTCGGAACATAATGTTTTGTAATAATGTTTCGGCCACGAAGTGACAACACTGTTTAAAAATGAGAAGCACTGGGTATCCCGCCCAAAGACATCTAAGTAAAGGGAGACAAAACAATTTACATTTTATCGCGATCACGAACCGTGTTCTGCAAAAATCGATTACGACAGATTTACACGGTATGTGATAGAATACGGTTCGAGTTCCAAATGTTATTATTGTTATTAATGTTTTTTGGGTACCTATAGAAACGTTAAACTAAATATTTTTATAGGTATATAATTTTAATTAATATATATATAGATTGTGCCAGGATTATACCTTTGAAATTATTTTTAGTTTTCTAATTAAATTATATTAGGGAAATTACAATGACAACTAGCAGCATCGCTGCGGATTCATCTTTACTACGAAATTGTCGAAATCGGTAGGAATTACGCTGACATTTGACGTTTTCATTTGTTTTCATTCTACTTATATTTCACAGCGCGCGGTTGTGAGTTTTCTGCGGCAGTTGAAAGTTTTTGTAGCTTTTGAACAACTTTCTAATAATTATTAGTGCTTATTGCAAAGAAAACTATTTAAAGTAATTTTTAACTATCTACGATGGTTCGCCAGTGCATAGTTTGTAAAAAGGTGGACTATTCTAACCCGGAATTGATAGCTCGACGGTAAGTGTCATTACGTTTTTTTACCTTTAGCCATGCTTACAGTAGCGTATCTAGATACCCTTTTAGTTATGAGTAGATTATGACAAAAATACGTATATTTTCTTATTTGTTGGCGCTTTCGATTGTGAAATTATACTCAGTTAGACCTCAGGCAAAACTAGTTATATTGGAAAATTGGTCTGAGGCAATCCCAATCAATCTTTCATAAAATTCATCAATTTTTGATAAAATTCATCAATGTTTGATAAAAAAAACATCACGCCACCGTCACGCCACTGATAGAGCCAAATGACAGAAAGATAGACGAAACTCAACCGTGTTGTCATATTTATGTACCCATCTCTTTTTAACTCTCATAAAAGTGTCAAACCATGTATGATTCTAAAAAATTGAGTTTTATGAATGGAGGGTTCTGTCTACCCATTTAGATACCTTTGATCCCGTCCGCATACCTCTCATCGGCACACCTATACGTCATTATTGTTTCGTGTTCGACGACGACAACAGTGTTAGTGTGCTCCGATTGTCTACGATGAAGCGAAAACAGAATAAGGAGTCCAAGAGTAAAGCTAAAAGGAAACGATTGTTGGAAGATTTAAGGGAGAAAATGGAGAAGTTTGAAAAATCAATGGAAAGTTCTTCTTCAAAAGTCAAGTGGTTTATGTTTACTATGACAAACAAATTAATTAATAATTAACTAACAAATTAATTATGCATATTAGGCATATTAGTATTATAGTAATAACAGATTTTAAGGTCCTATAATATAATAAAAGGTTTGTTCCAACCACCATTCCGGGATCGTTTCGAAATCGTACTCGAATCGGTTTTCTTGCACTTTGTTAGCATGCGCGGACTTCGAATAGTTTTGTGACGGTGCAAAAAGTATCAACGTTGGAACGCTTTGTGGATTGTTTTCGGGACTGTCAAAAGTGTCAAGCGTGCGTGTATTGATCTGTTTTTTTTTAGAATTTCGTAACATAACCCTATTATTTTTGTTTTCAATTTGCAATAATAATAATTATTATTCTTGAAATGGAGAATCAGAATCCAGTAATTGTTGGTAAGTGTTGTTTCAACTGTATACTCACTAACTCACTTACCTATCCTCTCTTTTATGATCCTGTTATGCGTAGTTTCCTGTTATTTCATTGCATCTTTGAACATTATTTTATAAATAAAAAAATAATTAAAATTTCCGAACGATTTAAGCTTGATTTTCATGCATCCGTTGTCCGACGATACGATGATACGATATTAATTTTATTGGTTGAATTTAAAGCCGTCGATTGGTTAACCGTTTCTAACCAATCGAATCCTTTAAATACAACCAATGAAATTAATATCGTATCAACGTATCGTCGGACAACGGATGCATGAAAATCAAGCTTTACTGCACACAAACTCACAAGCAAAAGTATAACGCACAGGTATTCGAATTCGTAAAAATAACCAAGACAGAAGCATCAGCAGGACGCCGGACCAGAATCAGCTGTTAAAAATCGATAATCCCTGCCAATATGCTTTAATGCGCAAGTCAACCCAAATAGTTCTCAATTTGGACCATATACCGAAATTACAGTTCTGAAATCGTAACTAAACGATCTCAAGGTAGGTTGATACGCAAATAGGATCGTCCGCTAACCGTCAAATCTCGGTTGGAACACATTAGAATTACTGCGCAGAGCGTGATCGTTCGGTGACGGTTCTGCGGCGGGTTGGAACAAACCTAATATCAAGTTACTGATATGTATTTAAAAATAAATAATAAATAGCCGGACGGCGCGGCGCGCGGCGCAGCGAATTGTTCACATTAGCGTGCGAGATAAGAATGTTTATGACTGAAAACCCAATCCGACAAAAAACTAGGATTTAATTTTACAAATGTGTATTTTAAAGAATATTTAAGTTGTTTTTTTACTAATGTGGACAACTAAACAATCAGTTGTTTTCCCCATTTTTCGGGGCAACTAATGGATATTTTTTTGTGTTGTTTTCTCATTTATTGAGCAACCAAAAATATAATAATAGTTGTTTTGCTATTAGTCAACTATTACCCAAACTAACTTAAGATGGCCCCTCTTTTTTGGGACAACTAATAAATATACTTAACTAACCCAAACTAACCTAAATTGGGTACATGATATTCTTAGACCCTAAACTAAGTAAAATGGGTTTTTCAGGTCAGGACTCGGACTCTTCAGACCTTGAATCGGAGACCTCATCAGATGACGATAGGACAAGAGATGAGGAAGAAGTGTCCCTGAGTGGTATTTTGGGGGATGACCCGAAGTCGACTTCGGTTAACCGGTGGTCCAGTTATTTGGGTGCGGGGCAAGAAAAGGATGTCAGAGGGGCTCTCTCTAGGAAATATAAGATGCCAGAAAACTGCCCATTGTTAGATGCCCGAAACTAAATCCAGAAATTGAGGCGTCGTTGACTCCAGCTCAAATAAAAAAGGACTAGTTTTCCATGACTATCCAAAATAAATTGGGTAAAGCTCTGGCGGCACAAGGATCGGTTTTGAATGATATTTTATCCCAAGATTGCGCCATTCAATTGGAAGATAGCGTAAAAACTGCTTTAGCTGACTCATCCAAGCTAGTCTGCGAAGCCCATTATCTATTATCCTACCATCGGAAGCATGAACTGTATCCCTTTTGAATCTGGAGGTCCAAAAAGTAGCAATAAAATCGAAGATTGATGGGGTTTTATTTGGAGAAGACTTTCAAGATAAATACAAGACGGCAAGGGAAATGAAGAAAACCAGTTGGGAGTTAAAAGCAGCGGGTCCGTCAGGATACAAAAAAGAGAAGAAAAGTAATTTAAACTACGGGCGCCAGGGCAACAGACCCAGATTCAAAATGAAGAAATATGACAGGAAAAACACAGGGGGGAAGCAGTCGCAACAATATCGCAACAGTCAGCAATCCAGTTATCGTATAGGTAGACAGTTATCGTATTAGTAAACTTTTTCGTAGCGACTGGGAAAGAATCACTTCAGACCCAACCATTTTAAGCTGGGTTTCTGGATACTCGATTCCGTTTGTTAAAAAAAACCATCCAAAAACACACGCCAATGAATTCAAAAATTTCTATGATATTATATACATATAGTGCCCAAAATTTTGTGAACTGTTAATTCGTGAACTTCGGCAGAGTTTCTTTTTGTTGTGGCACTCGGGAGGGCGGGCGCAACTCGCATTATTTTTGTCAAGCAAAGAGCTGCAAACTTAAATTTTGTTCCTTGGGGTGCCTCAAAACCTTGCAAAGAAATAAAATAATTATTCTAAAGTACCAGGGGCGCGGCTAAATATTAAAATATTCTTTCCAATTTTTTTCCTCAATGTAAGTAAGGTAGTATGTTTCACTTTTACACTATTCCAGATCAAAATATTGAGGTTGAAAATAAAATTTTAGCGCCCCTAGGGCGAGTCTAATTTTTTTTGAAAATTCTGAAAAAAAATTGCCTTAATCGTTTACCCATCGTACCACTTTTTTTTTACTATACCAACTCAGATTTCCAAAAAAAATGATTTTTTGCGTTTTTCGGCCCGCCCTACTCTACACCCTAGAATCAACCTGTATGCCAAAATTAAGCTTCTTAGGTTGAGTGGTTTGAGCAGGATCGTGATTAATCAGTGAGTCAGTCACTTAAGGATTTTATATACCTATTAGTATAGATAATATCTTATTAATACAATGCCTTATTAATACTGCTTATTAGTACAATACAAACCAAACCAAAAAGGAAAGCTAAAAAGAACACTAAATATTTGGACGTAGATGATAATGTTACAGATGGGAATAGTCAAATTTTAATTTAGATACGGAAAAATTGCAAGAAGCTGTTGCAAATTTATCGTTAAAATTAGAGAATAAAAATGAAAAAAAAATTGATGATGTACAACCTCATATACAGTCTTCTATAAATAATGTAAGCAATTTTAATTTTCATATTTTAAACTGGCGAGAATTATTCAAGAGGGTTCAATTTGATTTTTCAGCCCAATGGGAAAGTTCAGCCTATGGTATTTTTAAGGAAATTAAAGAAAACTTTGGCTGGGGTGTCTACGGAAAAACAAACTAGCTTAGTTGTAGTACGGATTTACTAGTCAGTACTTCGGATGGCCCTCATACTCGTTAGCATGCCTAACCATTTCATGATTAATTAACAAAATATGGACTTGAAGTTGTAACTTCATGTTGTGCACTTCGATAGGCACATCCAATTTCAGAAAGAAATTGTTGTGATGATGAAACTCCTAAATAAGATGTTATTAGAAATGATATGTACAGTTAAGAAGTAAGATAATTAAATATTATTATTCAAGTAAGTTTTAGTTTTATTCAAAAAAATAAGCAAAATAAGTAAAATAAGTTAGGGTGAAGTTTTGAACCGTAAAAATTTGTTTCTCTAGCACAAATACAATCTTTTCCAAATGAATTTCCGAAAGTTGAAATTTAATTGTAAAATATCCAAATCTAATTCTATATAGTCATTGAATCCATATTTTGAGAATAATTTGATTAACGTAGGTGGTAGAATTCAGCAGGCGAACGCGATTTTAAGTACTCAAAAACATCCAATAGTTTTAGACCATAAACATATTTTAACTAAGATGATTTTATTAAGTGAATACCGACGTTTGTTGCATTGCGGTCCGCAGCAGATATACTCCGTTAGACAGCAATTTTCGCCAACTTGTGTGTTAAGTGTTATAATCTGTGGTGAGAAAAAAAATATAGACAGTTAAAAAATAGAGAGTAAGAATAAGGCGCGAATAAAAAAGTAGAATTTGTTTAAAGTTTCTGTAATTTTACTTCTAATATATTTAAGTTCAGTATTAATAAGTACAGTTTAATTCCTAAACACGTCTCAAAACAGGTTATGGGCCCAGATTCATGCAAGACGTAAAGCATATAAGGCATAGAGAAATGTGTGTTTAGTGATAAAGGTTATAATAATATAAATAAAATAAAATTATTCAGAAAATAAGGAAGATGACTATTACAACTGTGTTTCCGCAATTAAATTCCGATAATTTTCACAGTTGGAAATTCAGGGTATCTGCTTTGCTAGAAGAGAACAGACTAGAAGAAACATTAACCAAAGAGGAGTCTGACTTTGAAGTTGAAAAAGATAAGATAAATTTTAAAATAAACGATGCCAAAGCTAAGTCTATCAATATTCAGTGTGTTACTGATAAGTATTTGGATATTTTTTAAAGAATCTGCAACAGCAAAGCATACGATGAAATCTTTAGAGGGTGTCTTTCAAAGGAAAAGTGTATTCTCAAAGTCAACTTTGAAAAAAAATTGTTGACAATGAAATGTGGAAGGAACGAGAAACTTGAAGATCATTTTCAAAAATTTGATGTTAGGTATGAGAGAACTAGAGAGTGTAGGGTCCAAGGTTGATGAGTCAGACAAGGTTTGTCATTCATTATTATCATTGAATGAAGGTTATGGTCCGGTTATAACTGCAATAGAAACAGTGAAACTGTGATTTCTTATTCAGGGTGGAAATCTAACAAGACCTTTCAATTGCCAAGCAAATATCTCATAAAGAAAGACATTAAAAATATAATCACACGATTATATCGTAAAGAAACAAACCAAGCAGAGATTAATACGACAGTATTAAACGAAGATGACTTGCCTCTTTCTATGATTGCAGAGGATTTGAATTTACGTGCTATTGCTGCACAAACTAATACATCACTTCAAGAGGAACTAGACAAAAGACTTGACAGTTTTCAGGTAGTAGAGACAGTTAAAAAAATAGAGAGTAAGAATATGGCGCGAATAAAAAAGTAGAATTTGTTTAAAGTTTCTGTAATTTTACTTCTAATATATTTAGGTTCAGTATTAATAAGTACAGTTTAATTCCTAAACACGTCTCAAAACAGGTTATGGGCCCAGATTCATGCAAGACGTAAAGCATATAAGGCATAGAGAAATGTGTGTTTAGTGATAAAGGTTATAATAATATAAATAAAATAAAATTGTTCAGAAAATAAGGAAGATGAGTATTACAACTGTGTTTCTGCTGTAAGAGTCTCAATTTATTTTTCTTTGGTTCAGTGAAAAATAAATAGTCTTACTGGCGTACAGTAGGAAATTTAAATATCTCGGGCGCCACCTCTGTTATTTATAGTGGAAGAGGACCACGTTTCGCCAATACGGGTAGCTTTTATACAGTGGAGATACCAGGGAGTGTTGAAATGAAAAGAAAAAAACACACAGTTAACTATAACATAACATTAAGGCTTTATTTAATTAATTAACTATATGCTAAATACCCCAGGAAGTTTCACGACTTTACATTGTAGTGAAAGTGAAAGAAAATTTATAGTTAATGACTCGTAAAATAAAATTTACAACAACAATCGAGCACCTCTAGAGTTTTGACCGTATAATCTCGATATGCAACTCACTGTCCGATTTTATCACGCGAATTCAAAGCGCGTTTTTGACATGACGTTCTAGTAAATAAAACGACGCGAGTTTCTAACCGGCGTCTAACTTAACGGCGTCCTAGTAAACACAGACATGTACGTACCGGAGCGATATACTATTTTATAACCCGACTTTCTAAACGTCGGCGACGTCGTTACAGACGTCCCGGATAAACAAACGCGAGCCTGGATCGTTCGCAGTAGAACGAAACGGCGTCTCGATTAGTCGTCTGGATAAGCACAGTCCACACCGCCCGGTCAGGACCACCTCGGGATGTCGGCGAGATCCCACGGCGCTCCTGATGAGAATACGGGAACTACAGAACCAGTCGCGGAATAGACGAGATCCTGCCCTAGTTCCAAGAACATTCGCGACCCGGGCGTTTACTGTACCACCTTGCTCGTTATCTCTCTCACGCTCCTTCTTTCCCCTAACAAAAGAAATCGTTCTTCGCGTCCACGTGATCCGTTCAGCTCCCCAACCTGCTAGAGGACAGTTGGCCCTGAACGAATACAAGCTTTGCCAGCTTTTGCGATCGCGCGCTTTCCTCGCGTCCACGTGATCCGTTCAGCTCCCCCACCTGCTAGAGGACAGTTGGCCCTGAACGAACACAAGTTTTGCCGGCTTTTACGATCGCGCGCTTTCCTCGCGTCCACGTGATCCGTTCAGCTCCCCAACCTGCTAGAGGACAGTTGGCCCTGAACGAACACAAGTTTTGCCGGCCTTTGCGATCGCGCGTTCTAACTATCTCTGTCTCCCTTATCCCTATAACGCGTCAAGGCAGTAAAGTAAACGGTATTAACAATAAAAAGAATACGACCTACTCTCGATCACTTTGGCGGTGGGTGCTTACCTTATACAATACGGCGGCAGGCGGCTGGCAGCTGGCAGCAGGACACTTGGCAGGGCACTCCGGACTCGAACTTCACTGTTCACGTGCGACCACACAACTAACTCTGTCGTGCCAGTACTGCCGAGGTACTCGACTACGCTCCCCTCCACTCAACCTGCACTGGTAGGGCGAGCGGCGCAAACGTCTCGGTTTCTCGCACCGAACCACGGCGACCAAAACCGATCAAAACTCTCTTACAAAATGGCAATTAAATATTTAACTTATTTAATTCAACAATAGAAACATTAATGAAGTTCATTACAATAATGAGTTAACAATAAAATACCCTGCCTGTCATTATCAAGTCTCTATTATTCTAGTATAGTATTAATATAATATACAGGGTGGCCCAGAAATTTTATGAACTTCATTACACTGCAATTAAATTCCGATAATTTTCACAGTTGGAAATTCAGGGTATCTGCTTTGCTAGAAGAGAAGAGACTAGAAGAAACATTAACCAAAGAGGAGTCTGACTTTGAAGTTGAAAAAGATAAGATAAATTTTAAAATAAACGATGCCAAAGCTAAGTCTATCAATATTCAGTGTGTTACTGATAAGTATTTGGATATTTTTAAAGAATCTGCAACAGCGAAGCACATGATGAAATCTTTAGAGGGTTTCTTTCAAAGGAAAAGTGTATTCTCAAAGTCAACTTTGAAAAAAAATTGTTGACAATGAAATGTGGAAGGAACGAGAAACTTGAAGAACCTTTTTGAAAAATTTGATGTTAGGTATGAGAGAACTAGAGAGTGTAGGGTCCAAGGTTGATGAGTCAGACAAGGTTTGTCATTCATTATTATCATTGAATGAATATTATGGTCCGGTTATAACTGCAATAGAAACAGTGAAACTGTGATTTCTTATTCATGGTGGAAATCTAACAAGACCTTTCAGTTGCCAAGTAAATATCTCATAAGGAAAGACATTAAAAATATAATCACACGATTATATCGTAAAGAAACAAACCAAGCAGAGATTAATACGACAGTATTAAACGAAGATAACTTTTGCCTCTTTCTATGATTGCAGAGGATTTGAATTTACGTGCTGTTGCTGCACAAACTAATACATCACTTCAAGAGGAACTAGACAGAAGACTTGACAGTTTTCAGGTAGTAGAGACAGTTAAAAAAATAGAGATTAAGAATATGGCGCGAATAAAAAAGTAGCATTTGTTTAAAGTTTCTGTAATTTTACTTCTAATATATTTAAGTTCAGTATTAATAAGTACAGTTTAATTCCTAAACACGTCTCAAATCCAACATTGTGGTCGCAGTTTAGCGAAGCAGATAGTTAGATAAATAAAAAAAACCTAACCAAAAGCGTCCGAATATTTAATGGATAACTTACCTCAGGAAAGGGTGAATCTTGTCTTGTCATTTGTTACACAGGATGCGATTGCGCAGGATCTATACTCGTAATCCAAAATTTCTTAAAGCCTGGATATGTCTATTTATATGTTTATCAACTAAGACCATACACCTCGAAATCGTAACTAATTTGACGAGTGAATCGTTTTCAGCCTATTTTAAACGATTTTGTTCGAGACGAGGAAAGCTTTCAAACGTGTTTTCGGATAATACGACAACCTTCATTGGAGCTGATTCAGAATTAACGAAATTTCTGCAATTAGAAATGTTAAAAATTGAGGGTTATTTAGTTAAAGACGGAGTGCAATAGCATTTCATTCCTCCACGTGCGCCTAATTTCGGAGGAATCTGGGAGGCTGGTTTCCGAATGACAAAATATAATTTAACCGTTTTTTTTAAATGAGGAAAATGCATGTTTTTAAATAATAGTTTTAAAAAATAGTTCATATAATTACAAATTGAACAAAAAAAAATCGTTGATATCGGTTAAGAAATGCCTCTAATATAAAATAATTAAATATTGTTAATTTAAATGGCCGGGCAAACGCTCTCTACCGCGCCTTGCCGCTGTAACGTCACCCGCCGTTCTTCTGGTTGAGTGGAGCCAGACGCGTGATTATTTTACACAGTTTGCTTTTAAACGCTGTTAAATCCGAGTCAAAATTTTAGTTATTTGTGTTGATTAATACATAATTAGTAATTAGTGATATTTATAAATAGTAATGGATGAGCGAAAACAGAAAAAAAATGGTCCAAGGCCATGAGAAGAGATGAAAAGAAAAACGTTAAATTATCCTCTATTTTTACGATTTATTGTTGTGAAGATCATTTTGATGTAAGTTCATATATTTATGTATATTGTCTTACATACGTATATGAAATTTGAATGTACATGGTTATTCATTATATTTTGACACCCACATACAGCCTTAACTGCAAGTTTTAGAAGAAAACATTAAATAAAAAAGTTGCATGGTTTTTCATATACTCTCTTTTAAAATTAATTCTAGTTATACAGGGTGTCTCAAAAAAGGTGGTGCAGAAAATTGTAGGTATTTTTCGCTTTTCAACTGTCAATATTTCGTAAACATTTGAAGATAGGTATAGGATATTATACATGAAATATATCTAGAATATCTAGACGTTTCCGAAGAATCCAAAAATATATAGGGTGTTTCGCTTAAAAAAGTAACTTAATTTTGGCGTTTGCTTATGGGACACCTTGTATAATATTTTCATTACTGATAAACAATTTATTTCCTATAATTTCGTAAAAAAACAATCTTTAAAAATAACAAGGGTAAGGGGGTGTCAATATATAAAAAAAAAACTTTCTTTTTCACGCTATGCTCTGGAGTTATTTTTCCACGTACTAAACAAATATTTTTGTCTCTTTTCACTTCCACATAACCTACAGCATTATCTCCATACGTCTCCCTACCTGATCTGAAAAATAAGTTTATAACATTAATTTATAACTATATAAAAGTTCGTAACAGTAGGTACCTACTTATACTTAAATATGCCTCAGTACTACAAAGAATAAATGTTACATATCTCTCTGTTTTTTTCCTCGTAATTCAGCACCAATAAATTGGGAATTTGTATTTATAAAAGCAGCCAACATAAAAGCATCGACTTTTGGCAAGTTATCTGATTGTGCTTTTACAAACCCGGAATCTGTCATTAATTAAAAAATTCTCAGAACACATACAAATAATAACTGCACAAAAAAGCATAAAAAGCTCCTTCAATCAACGCTAAAAGCAACAAAAATGTCTTAGTACGCCACCTAAATACGTACATAAACGGAACACGTCTGGCTACTGCTGGCCATCGCGCGTCGACGAGAACGGCGGGTGACGTCAGACCAATAGAATATCGTTTCAATTCGCGAGGCGTCGTTTGCGTTATCCATAGTATTTTAATGGCCCGTTTTATAAAATTGTGGTACAGCTTTCAAGAAAAAAGATTTTTCTTGCATTTACACATATTTATTCTAATAAATTGAACAGTTTCTGGCAAAAAATAAAATATATGCATCTTCCTCATTGGGGAACGCGTCTTTAAATTAGAGTTGCCAACTGTCCTCTATACCAGAGGACAGTCCTCTTTTTGACCGTACTGACCTCTTTTCTGTCGTGTATTGAAAAAGTCTCTTTTTATACAACAGACTCAAAATATAAAAAAAAATATTTGTTTATCCCCGAAATGCTTAATAAAATCGTTAATGTACAGAAAAGAAATATTGATGTACAAGAAATATTTGTGGAAGCAATACATGATTAGCATTTTTATGTTTACTTACTGTTAGTTTATGTTTTGAAATAAAAAGTTTTGTAGAAAATGTTTTTTTTATAAAAGTTTTAATATAAACGAGGTGTCAAGTTGCAAAACCCGTCTTATCCCAAAAACATTATCTCGAGATAATATGCAAAAACTGTTTTAGCAAATGTTTCAAGCGTTATTTTACAAAAAGCATATCCATTGACTTGAACTGTTTTGTATCTCGTTCTCGTTCTAGAAATGAAAATTAATATTTAATTTTTAAAGAGAAAAAAAAACAAAAAATTAATTCGAGTATGATGCATATTGCGGGTTTTGCTACAGCAAGATACTTGCATTCTAACTTGATTTTTTAGATATGCTATTTTATTAAAATTAGGTAAGGATTTAAAATGGATAAGACGTCAGTAGTAATATTATACTTGTGTAGAAAGCCTACGAAAAAATGCGAGATTTACGACCGTAATGACAATAAAAAGCAAATATAAGTCTGGACTGATGTTAATGGGGAATCATCAGAGGGTTTACAAACATATTATGGTAGGATATATTTTTATATTTAAAATTGTTCACCAAAATGTCAACAATCTTAACAAGACAAAATAATAATTTGATATTGTTTTCAAATCAGTATTAGATGATAATATGGTTGTTAAAAACAAGGATAATGGTACTAATTTAACTCCGGCACTAGAAGCGGATGGAGCTGACCAAAATGTAATAGTGAGTTTACGAGAGGATATTAATTTATTTGTCGTTATTATTATGAAAACAAGAAATTTTATTATTAAACTTTAATGACAAACTCAAAAATTACAATATATTATTAAATTGGCAACAAGCCATCAACAACACGCCATATTTTTACTAACTACATTATCACGCCACCTCATATCTGTTGTGAACAAAATATTAATTTCAGACCATTTGGCGTCATCTAACTAAAGCTATTGCAAAATAATCTTATTGTAATGTGTAGTAAACTGTATGGGATGGAATCTGTTTTCTACAACATTATATTTGTTTATGAACAAGGAGGGCAAGCCGACTTCGAATAGGAAGCCAACTGGAAGAAGCGAGGACGAGTTTCCAGGAGTTATGCGCCGCTAATAACAGGGCCATGGAGGTAACAAAAAATTAGCCTTTGTCAGTCTTTGAAATATATATTTTTTTTAAATTGTGGAAAATAATCATTGTATTACAAAAGAAACACAAAAATAAAAATTACTTTTGCAGATGTTGGCTCAGGCTACGTTAGGTTAGGTTAGATTAGATTAGCCTCCGCCTGCTTCAGTGCAGGAGCAAGCTGCTTCGCTGCATGCTCAAAATGAAAAAAAAACAAATAGAAGTTTTTGGCAAGCTTGCTAACCTTCTAGAAAAAGCAATTGAAAAGTTCTAGTAGCAGAGTTGCTACTGCAACTTCAATTCACTGATAACCACATACCAATCACCCAAGTATTTCGTTCTCCACGGTTATAGTTGCGCTCCATCACCCGTTTTGCCGTTGAGCTTGCCCATATGAAAGCATCATTTGTGGCAGGGTACCTTGCATTGATGTTTAGTATTTTTAATTCAGGATCACATATCTATCTAGGTAACAAATGAAAAAAATATCTTACAGTATCCATGTTAAATTAGTACTATTATAGTATATTATATAAATATAATATTATTTTGAAATAATGAAATATTAAACTTACAGCTTGAACATTGAGTGTGTGATCATCCCAATGATTGATGCTGTCTTGGAGCTAGAAGATGCACATAAGTGCAGTCTATGGCACCTATTGGCTGGCTCAGTGCCAGATCCTATTGACCACCCACCTCTGCTTGATAGCAACCTGTTGCATAAAATATTAAGGCTGCAGGAACCTGTGGCCCGTAGAAAAATCAGTGAGTAATCAAGTGATACAATTTTCTCTGATTCTAGTCAAAACACAAACCTGATGTTTAACTGAAACACTAGTTGGTCGGCGTCTTTCCAATATTTGCTGCAGTTCCTCGACTATGTCCATCGCCAAATCAGAAGTTAGTCGAAACATATCAATGAAGACATCGTCGTCTAACTCGAACAGATTGTTTTCCTCTCTCCATACCCTCCTTTCAATTCGACGCTCCTGCATTTCAGATTGATGCTGTAGGTACATTAAATTCACAGCTAGGTAACCAAGACCAGCAGCCATTCTGTTAATACAAATAATGAATAACATAAATATAATATAATATATAATTTATTAATAATTAGTTATTCAACGTAATCAATTAATTAATTAAAATAAGATGTATAGCAGGTTTAATTTAGTAAGGTCATTTCAATTGAACGGTTGCAATTCTACAAACTTGAAAATAATTTCCAGCAATTTCTCATGGCCTCTTCAGTTATAAATATTTTTTTTCCGCAGACTCTATTGCTAATACTTTCCGTTCCGAGATACAGCCAGATATATTCTTAGTGAAATATCCGCTACAATTATTAATACATACCTTCGGTAAATCGTAAAAAGTCCAATTGAAATTAATAAATATTATAGTAATAATAAATCCTTTATCTGCTTAATTACATTAAAGCTTCGAGAACCTCGCAATTAGTGGAATAAATTAGTGTTTTCAATTAACGTAGAAGTTTTATTATTTAGGCATATTATTTAAAGCGACGAGGACAAAAAATAAGGCGCTGGAGTGTACGGCCTATTAACCAAGTCGCCGCGAGCAGGGTGCTTTTCATAATTTAATAAACGAAATGTGTTTGGGAGATGGAGATATGTTTTTAAATTATATTAGGTTTACTATACGATCATTTGCTGTCTTTGGTTGGACCATTCCTTCGAAAAGTAAGTTATCGAGAAGCAATTGAACGAGGAGCTCGCCTGTGTTTGATTTTAAGATAAAAGAAGTATACATATATACCTACTTAGCTAATTTAATAGAAAACTCGTTCATTTTAGACATTTAGTGCCCTGAATTGACCGAACTGTGTGGGTGCCATCGACGGCAAACATGTGGCAATAAGAGCGCCTGACAATAGCGGTTCCTTATACTACCATTATAAAAAACATTACAGCGTAGTACTTCTTGCTGTGTGCGATTCCGAATATTGTTTTACATATGTCGACATCGGAGGGAATCCGCTTTAAGTTTAAAGTTGAACAACGGCACTTTAGAATTACCAACCGATATTCCTTTCCCGGGTCGAAATGATAAAAAACCATTTTATTTTGTTGCTGATGAAGTTTTCCCGCTGCAATGCAGTATAATGCGACCCTATGGAGGAAAACTTTTATCATTAGAAGAACGTATTTTTAATTATCGATTATCTAGAGCACGGCGGTGTATCGAAAATGCCTTTGGCATAATGGTAGCTCGTTTTCGAATTTACCATACCACCATTTTCTAGAGGGCAGAAAATGTGGATAAACTGACGTGTGTCTTCACAATTATATAAAAAGATTTGAAGGAAGATTACCTGCAGCACAACGAACATATTGTAAAACATCCTTTATAGACAGGGAAGTTGACGGCGTCTTAATCCCAGGAGAGTGGCGGCGCGGCGAGCTGTACCACCTACCTCCACTTTAAGACCCATAATCGAAATAGGTCATTGTCTAGGGTCAAGAAACTCAAAACAATCAGCTGTTGAATATCGAAAATATATTACACAGTACGTGACCAGTAAGGAAGGAATGGTCCCTTTGTAACGCTCTACAACAATAAAATTAAATTCAATAAACTAATTGTTACGGTTTAAAATTTCACCGTAACTTATTTTACTTATTTTGCTTATTTTTAGGAATAAAACTAAAACTTACTTGAATAACTTGAATAATAACGTTTAATTAGCTTACTTCTTAACTGTACATATACCTTCTAATAATATCTTATCTATTAAGTCTCTTCACCACAACAATTTCTTGGGATTGAGTTGTCTCCGATAACTGTAATATAAACCTCATTAATAAAAATATCAATTTGTCTGCTTAAAACCTACCTTTCTTTCAACAGTGGTTACTACCCTTTATTCCTATGCTTGTGTTAGAATAATTTCCTGGCATATTTCTTCGGAGGATTCCTGAACATAGACTTGATGTGATTATCTTTTGTCTGTTTCAACGCAACAAGTGGAAATGTTGGGTCTAAATATGTTATAGGTTAAGGATTTTATTATGTATTTTTCCTGTGTGTAATCAATTGGTTTTACCTGATTATAGCTGATTATTCCCTAAATTTCATCTTGTTTATATTACGATTTACAGACTGACGTTTCAATTGTTGGTCAGCTGATCGTGTGACACCGTCGTTGAAGTTTGACAGATGGATCTTTGTAAATTAGGTTTTCGACCTTTTTAAACGGTTTTATATATGATTGGAAAATGTATTAATAATTTTCCGAAGATATGTTCATATATGGATTATAATATACTCTTATTATGATGTACAAAATGTTTCATTCAATTAGTATGCATTAAATAAAATTTTACACGTTTATTTTGGTCTTTTTACTGGTTGCCAGTGTTGGATTTTGGGTTGGTATCTTGGAGTCCAGCGTCTTTTGCGGATTTTGCAAACACGCGTCCTTTTTCGACTTTGAACCATCTTGGTGAAAGCAGGGGAAGCCTTCTGATCTCTGCCGAAAATAAAAGAAATTCTAATGAAATTTTGGCTGGTCGCCGTTCCATATTGGGATTGTTCAGTAGAACAGTTCAGTAGATTCAGTTACGGTCTTGGAATTCATTGAGGGTCGAGAAGACCGATTGGCAAGAAATTGAGCTTGGCCTGTGTAGTTGGAATTCCGGAGAAAACCTTGAAAAGGGATATCTTTGTTGGTTGGAGGACAGGAGCTGTAGATGGGTGCGTGGACGTACTGGGATGAGTACGAGGACAGCTAAGGAACTCTTTTCCATGGAGTAACATGCGTTGAGACGCCATCTTGTCTTGGAAGGTCCGCATGGTGGAAAGGGATCTTGTTCCTTGGCTATTACCCTAGTGATGGATGATTTAGCTTAAGATTTTATCAATTTTTTGTACTGAATTTGGTACTGCAACTAATGCCATTGTGACGCGAATGCCACTGTGACGAGGAATGCCACTGGGATACTGAAGACCAGACACCTGAATTTTCTCATGGACTGACTGGAACGACCACTGGATGACAGAAAAGACTTTAATCATCTCTTATTTTATTGCGATTATGATTGATTAAAATTTATTACATTAAATATTTTTTTAAAAATTAATTTAGATGTCGAGATATAACATGAGAAAAATTTCATTTATTCTTTATAGATCACTTAATCATAACCACAAATACACATCAGGGTTGTTCACAGTTACAACAATATTTTGTGATACTATTCATGATTTATTTTATTTTAAAAAAAAAAAAAATATTAGTATATATATATATATATATATATATATATATATATATATATATATATATATATATCGATGGTCCTCTGCAATAACGGCACAATTCAAAATTTTGAATTATCTGGTTTAATGGCGGATTACTATTATATCAACCATATCTATGATGTGCAATACCGACATTTCTTGAATTACGAGCTTTACTAATAGAGGGCGCAGTTGTGTCGTTTGGCCAAAATATGACATTCGCTCTAACGCCTACTGAATAGCGACACATCTCACAGTTGTGACGCTACAATTATAGGGTGATGTATTAGTTTTCGGTAATAGTGGCATAAATCAAAATTACCCATTTATAGTTCATTTTATGTTGAATAACGACTTATTTTGTGTTGTGCCGTTGTTTGATATTTAAGTTGCATCGACTGGAAGATTTTTATTGTGAAACAGAGACTTATTTTGTGTTGTGTCGTTGTTCCATATTGAAGCACCACCGACTTGAGATCAGTTCTAGTGAAATAGAGACATATTTCGTTTTAAGTCCTTATTGTTAATAAGGTAAGTGCAATTTTCGGATTGAATAAAAAGCATGTTGGCATAACAGTTTATTGTGTCGATATTCGTTATTATTTTCGGTTGTATATTCACGTTTCATTTTGATTTATGTCGTTAAGTTAGTAAAGTTTCTTCATTCCGTTTAGATTATAACGATGTTACGAGACGGTCGCCGTCTACCGACGCGAGGAGACAAGATTTTGCAAGCTTTAGCAAATCGGAGGGAAGACCCGGAAGAAAATTCTATATCCTTCACGATTGAACCGTTTGAGAAAGACGACACCAATCTGCAAACACCTGAAGAGAAGGAGAACTTCCCAAATCCATCAGAGATAGCTTTATTGCTGGACCGAACTGATAAAAACGGTAAACAAAAATAATATATTTCATAAAAAAATATTTTTGTTTATTTTAAAAATAATATAGTTTCTTTCTAAATCATTAATAATTTTGCATATTTATTTCAGACAATGCCATTCCAAGCGGTGGGCATTTGATTATTGATAATGGATCAAAAAAAAATCACCCCTACTAAATGTATGTGAATATCATGTGGTTGCTGAACCAAATGCAAATGGTAAACGATAGTTAAAGCTATGTTTTTGAAAAACTTATCACACATTTATTTTTTTCAGTTTCAGAAAAGCAAGTAGTTTTGGGTGCACCAGCAATAAAAAATCCTTCTGAGAGTTCGTCTGGAAGTTCATCTAGTGATAGTTCCTCTGACAGTTCGTCTAAATCTTCATCTTCCTCATCTACCTCATCTGTATCAGAGGATGACGACGATGATATTGCAGATAAAACTTATGTTTTACCAAAAACAGAAAAAGGTGCTTCATCATTAGTTGGCGCCGAGAGCTCGGATGAAAGTGACACTGGTGATTCATCGAATGGACACAAGGGTACAGATCTTGCTAGAAAGAGAAAAAGCCACATTGGCCTATGGAAAAGGTCAGTGGCGAAACGACTGAGGAATAGCGGGAAAGAGTACATTTCTAAGAGTGAAAAAGTAGTGAAAGCAAAAGCACTTGGCGCAGTGTGTAATGACAAAAAGTGCCGTCACAAATGTCCTACAAAGGTTCCGGAGGATCAGCGAAAGGCAGTTTTTGATGACTTTTGGAAGACTGGCGACTTACAAAGACAACGCGAGTTTGTTTCATCTTGCATGCAAGCGATTGAGCCTAGATATCAATATAAACGAGAGAACAGCAACTGGAAGTCAATTTTTTATTTAACGATAAATGGAACAAAAACTAGAGTTTGCAAAATTTTCTTCAAAAATACCTTGGCAATAACGGATCGATTTCTGAGAACAGTACTCGAGAAGAAGGGTTCATCCGCTTCTGGTATGATTGGTCTTGACTGCAGGGGAAAACATGAGAAACACAGAAAAACTGATGCCGAAGTTCTCAAAGCCATTAAGGAGCACATCAATTCCATACCTAGGATGGAGAGTCATTACTGTCGTAAAGACACGAAGAAGGAGTACATAGAAGGAGGGCGGACAATCATGGACCTATATAGAGACTTTGTCGAGCTTTGGAAGATGCAACACAGTACACAGCCTGCGAACTACCAAATTTATGCCAAAGTTTTCAATAATGGATTTAATATTTCCTTTTTCCAACCTAAAAAGGACCAATGCGAGGACTGTGCTCAATATGAAAATGCTGTTGAAGACGAAAAGGCCGCATTGGAGTTAAAATATCAGGAGCATCAAAAAGAGAAAATTTTATCTCGAGGACAAAAAGAAGACGACAAAAAAAAGCAAAGGAAGATAACAGACTCAAAGTTATAGTTTACGATCTTCAGGCAGTCATGCAATGCCCCAGAGGAAATACTTCGGCATTTTATTACGTGTCAAAAATCAATGCCTTTAACTTTACTGTCTGTGATTTAGCAACAAATAATGCTCAGTGTTACACTTGGGATGAGGCACAAGGAAGAAGAGGTGCTAATGAGATTGCGACATGTCTTTGGCTGTATATCACACAACTAGATGAGGACGCTGCAAAAATGGAACAAATGATTGATATTATATTCTATTCAGACAACTGTTGTGGACAAAATAAGAACCGGTGTGTGTTTCTGATGTATGAGTATGCCGTCCGCAGCTTCAAGTTTGTAAACTCAATAACACACAACTTTTTAGTCAAAGGTCACACACAGAATGAAGGTGATAGTGTCCATGCAACCATCCAACGAGAAATTACCAAATCGTTAAAGCGAGGGCCCATCTATACTCCTCAACAGTATGTAACACTTATGAGATCTGCAAAAAAGAAGGGATCGCCGTACGCAGTAAAAGAACTGTGTTACGACTCATTTTTGGATTTCAAAGATTTGTCAAACAACATCAAAGCATGCGGCTTTAAAGACTCGAGCAACGAAGGAGTTCGTACCAGTGATATTGCTGTTTCCCCGAGTAGAAAAAGATAAATCAACAAAATATTTTTAAGTATAAATATCGAACAGTACCGGCAAATTGACCTTGTATTATCTCAAAAGCGAAACACTCGAGGAGCTGCTACTGCAGGAGAACCATTTGCTTAAATCGTTTATATGGATAAGCCTGTAGGTTTGACTAAAAGAAAAGATGGTCTTTGAAGCTAGTAGAAAAAAATAATACCAAAATTTTATGCTTCCTTTTATAACAGCCTTTAGATTTACAAAGGGTAATATGAAACTTTTGTTGTATTTTAGGAATAAATAAGTTTCCATTTTTTGTGATTTGTATGTGAATCCTGTTTTCATTTAAGAATAAAGTTTTATTTTTTTGTAATTTTTGTCACTTTTTGTAGAAAAGTTACGTTGATAAGATTATAGTCGAAAGTGAAGGATTTTGTGAGTGAACAATGACACAACTCGAAAAAAAGTACTATTTTTTGAAATTTCTCATATACCATTCTTATGATATCTTAGCAAAAGTACCCTGCAACAAATTTACAACAGAAAAATTGAATATATTTATTTTTTATTATCATAAAATTTAAAAGTGTAACGCATATTCTTTAATATGCTCTCCTGAAAACCATAATTTGAATACTGTTATTCAGAAGCTACAAATCTATCGATATATATATATAGAGAGAGGTTATATATATATATATATATATATATATACATATATATATATATATATATATATATATATATATATATATATATATATATATATACAGGGTGTCCCAGAAATGAGTGCAGATATTTTAATTGCAGTATGTTCAACCCCAGAAACACGCCTATGAGGTTTTTTTTGTGAAAAAATGTTGAAAATTTTATATTTTTCTGACATTTTCCGAAAACCTTTGAGTGCCACTGTTCACTCCCTGGGAAATTCGTTTACCGAGCATAGAGAGTGTCGGAGAGAATGCACCGTTGCCACCTCCTTCTACATTACCCATTCTGCATGTTTATCTAAAAATTCAATTATTTTGCTGCTACAGAAAAAATACGAAAATTAATTTTATTCATATTAGTGTAGATTGTTCTACTAATTCTAGAGAAACGCGCAATATTTTAAATACTTTTTACAGTGGAGTAAACTGAAAAAATAAATCTTAACAATTATAGCTTCTTTTTTTGCCAAGTATTAGGAAATATTTTCAATCGTTTCAATAAACAATTATAACCTTTAATGTTTAGTTAGAGCTTACCCTTTTAATGAAAGTGTTTTTTATCCAGCACACATATACGTAACACATACACACCAAATATCTATTAAACTGAACATCACAAACCTATCACATGCCTACCACTTTTAAAATATTATTTAAAATTTTTTCTGTTACGATAACAATCAAATCTATAACACTAAACTCACAAATACACAAATGTTAAAAACTTGCTTTTAATAACTACTTATATCCGGAGGTTGATGGTAGACAGTCCGGGGTTTTTTTCGACATTTCTTCAAAACCGACGCAACCCCGACAACGATTTCGAAAACACTGAAGGAATTACAACCAAATTTTTATTTAGAATTTGTTGACTTAGCGTCCTCTACTAGACTGATGTATTACTATTATGGGTCAAAGTTTTGGTGGTTGTATAAAGATAGACAAACTAAACTTTCTAAATGTTTAATGGCGAGATATCCCAAAACAAAGTACAGAAATTACAAAAAATCAAGAATACGTTATCTAAATATAAAATATGGGAAGCCCTGACAAAAATCTGACACCTGGATATCAAAGTGATAAACAACATCGGCGCATGCGCAGCGAAAACCATAAATTAATTTCAGTTCATTGCTGATGGCCTTTTACTAGGTATGCACTGCAAACAAATATTCCAACAAAATTAAAGTGTTTTTCTATTGTAAATCTAAATAAATAAACTGAACTGTATAACAAAATCGGTCTTCGATTGAAAAAAAGCACTGATTATACCAAAAATCGTTTGAGAAAACTGATTGATTTGATAAAACAGCGTACATCCTTAGTATGGTGTGTAGTTTAAGGTTATGTTTAAGGTTATTCGTGGGTTATTAAACTCGCACAAAACAAAACAGAAAACAACAAAAACAATGCAAACAATGCCAAATAAACCTGTAAAAAGTACTTTTATTATTCAAATGAAATATCAATTAAGAATATTTTTTTAATATTTATATACTAGTCAGTGTGAGAAATGAGGAACAGTTTAAATGTCTTACTTAACTTCGTTTTTAATTTTATTAAACTTTCAGGTATCTACCTAATGGTAGGAAGAACACTATGGAACAGTAGGTAAAATAATTTCACTTTAATCATGTATTAGAAAATCAGTAATCTTAAATTAGAATAACAAGGGATAGAAGGTAATGTAAATCACAATACAATAGATCTACAAATGTCATTACATTAAATTATTACAAAATATAAAAAAAAAAAAAAAAATAATACTTCCTGTGGTTGTATTAAGTATAAAGTTTTGTTTTATATGAAAATAATTATCCCATTTAATTCATTAAATTTTAGTGTCAGCTTATTGATAACTCGATTACCAGTCAAATAGTTTCTATACTATGAAGAAAATTTGATCTGATTAGATTAATTCAGATGTAAATTTATGTTATAATGGTAAGATATTTTAAACAAACCAAGAAAGTTCTATTCAGACAAGTTCTGGTCTGAAATTAAAAATATTAATGAAAAGTTATATATGTAGTTTTCTTATTCATAAATGATATTATTGATTTTATTCTAGGTGAATGTATCGAGTCATATTATATTCTGCAGAATATATTGAGAAAATGGTAAACTAACTAAAAGTGCTAAAAAAATTTCTTAGGAAGTTATTGAGATACCTAATTATTAGAAGCTGAAACAAATGTTCAAAGAGTCAGAGTATACTTTATTAGAAGTGTGTTAGATAGAATTATGTAAAGAAATATCTTTTTATTATTGCAGGTAATGCATATTGTGTAATGCATATAATATGTGAAATCTATTATTACATACAAAGATTTGAAAATTATTTAAATGCAGCTACCTGTATGTTGTCTCACAATCTGATTTAGTGGTTATTAAAATTGAACATATTTACACACAGAATATTGTGGATATTGATATCTGGAAAGCATGTTATAACCATTTTTATTTTTAGGATTTATGAAATGATTACATAAATATACTAACAACAAAATTGCAATGCATCTGTATATTAGAGACAAAGATGAAAGAGAGTAACAAGAATATATGTATTTCAAAAGAAAATATCAAGACCATTTGTAGTAATTAAAATTAAAGAATAAATACATAAAAAATAAAAAAAAAAAAAAAAACGGCGTCCATTTGGCTGGGAAATGACGATCAATGATTATTCTTACATAAATTTACATATAAAATGACAGCGACCTTCATTTCATAGCCATCGTTGACGCTGCTTTTTTTCTCGATCATACGGTAGTTTATGTGAACAAATTCTCATTTCATATAAAAATTGGAGCTCTATCTAGAGTATATTTGAATATAAATGTTTTTATGTGTTGGAAGGGGGACTGTAGTTTTCAAATATAATAAAGAAAATAGACTAAAAAACATGTGTGAAAGTTTTTTAAACTATTCTGGAAGTATGTAAATGTGTTTCAAATAGGTTGCTTTTCACAATAAAGTCAATACACAGTAATTATGCTTTACTTTTTCAAAACACACTCTTGTTTTTTATTATCAGAGAGTTATTAATATTAGAAAATTTAGTTACATGAATATAATAGGAGTAAAAAAAAAAACGCCGTCAGCGAGGGCTATGAAATAAAGATCGCTGTCAATTTACATATGTGTAAAATTTTATGGAGAATGTCACCGACCGTTATTTTTAAGCCATTCTGGACGCCGTTTTTTCTGACTTTACACATGGTATTTTTAGGTATGGAATTATGTCTCTAATATGAAGTTAGGTAATTTTTTCCATTTGCCTATTGTTAATTATAATGTCAAGTTTCAAACTATAAATTTATATTTTTTACTTAAATTTTAGTAATATCAGAACATGTTTTGAATAGTTAATTAGTAATAAAGCTACTACAACATGTTCAGTTATTTTTTTTTCTATAAAGCTTTTTGATAAAAAATAAGTATACCTGCTAAGACGTTAAATTGCCTGAGAAATTACGATCGATGCCATTTACCATCCACTTTTACACAATAAAAATGCCATCGATCGTAATTTCAAAAGTAGAAAACTTGCCGCCGTTTTTTCCATTGAAATGGGCGGTGGGGAGAAAATTACAGATTCTCGTATTATATTAACGACTAACGACATTATTAATCGCATGTACACAAGCATGTACACTATTAGAAATCGATCTAATTTCTATTATTATCGAGCTTTTAAAATTAGAGAAAGTGATCGGAGATTGTGTTTAAAGTGCTGTGAAATGTTCGTTAGTGCATATTTTTGTGTCGGTAATCGGTATCGGTATAGGCAAATCACGATGGAGTATAGAAATCCGAAGAAGGTGGATATGCTAAGAGCATAGGTACTTTCTGGCAGGGAAAAGCGCTGTAGAATCTCGGAAGCTTTATTCCGAAGAGTACCCGAATAGACAAATCCCTAATTCTCGAACCTTTGTAAGTACGGTTCAGCATTTGAGGGATTCGTGAAAAGCAACGAAGAATTGCTGCAAAACGTTAAAATTCCATGCTCAGAAGAAGAAGAGCATGTATTGTTCGGAGGTGCTTGAAATTATTATAATAGCATGCAGTCAAGAAGCGAAGGGTATACCGGTGGTGCATCATCGTTTGAAATATAGGATATCCCATGGAAATTTTGAACGTCGAGATATTGGATCCCTTTGTGCAAATTTGTAATGTATCTTTAAAACCATTTACGATTTAGCCCTAAAATTAATAGGGGAGCCAATATTTCCACAGTTGAAAATTTGCATAGTGTTGTTAAGAATTGTAGTGAAGTGATGTTATTAAGTATAGTGTTATGTGCAGTTTTAAGAGTGGTAAAATGAAAAAAGAAAGCTCTGCAGTTGTATCTCTTTACTATAGGGATATCTTTTTTTATTGTTTGGTAAGTTTTTTTCTTTTAGTTTATTTTGTGGAATGTGGAAGTAGGGCTACTGGCGATCACCCACTAAACAGTAACGCACCTTTGCAGAACCTCTTGGGTGGTGTGGGATTTTGCAAGTAATTTTTAAGTCTTTCTAGTCGATGTGGTAACAGCGGGCCGAGATCCGCGAGCCCCCGCGCCGGGGGATCCACGAGATTTGGCGGCTCTCAAAATGCAATTTTTTTAACTTTCAAAGTTAAATAACTCGGTTATTTTCAATCTATTTTAAAAAACGGTAAAGAGAATTTTTTTTTTTTTTTTTTTATCGAGATCTACCAGATCTACCCACCATCTCTTAAAATATCTGCACTGGGACACCCTGTATATATATATATATATATATATATAGCAGAGAGATATATATATATATATATATATATATATATAGGTATGTATATATATATATATATATATATATATATATATATATATATATGTATATATATATATATATATATATATATATATATGGCAGGCGTATATATGTATTCAAATTTGTATATCAGATGCATGTTTTCATAAAGAAAATTTGAATAAGTTATTTAATATATTCGTTATAATGGTTATCCAAAATATATTACGAAAACTAATTTATAATACAAGTAAACCGTATACACCAACAAAGACCACGGAAGGTTTGAATATTGTTTATAAAAATTACTACATAGAATAATAGATACATTATTTCATATTTAAAGAATATGATATTAGAATTGCTAAATATAATTCGTTAACATCTAAAAATTGCTTCTCTAGGACTAAGGATAGGGTACCAATATTGCAAAGGAGTAATATTGTTTATAAATATTCCGTGTTTGCAATGCGATAAATAAAGAGACAGGCCAGACATCGCAAAATCTAACAGAGATTACGCAACACAAGAGTGACTGCCGTCTCGGAAAAAAGTCTTGTGCACTAGCTATTCATTTTCAGAACCAAGATCATCAATTTGATTACGACAGTGCATCTATACTGGAACAGGAAGGCAATTTCCGAAAAAGAATTTTTTTTTGAAATGGTTCACATTAATAACAACAAAAACTCTATAAATTCAAGATCGGATATTGACAGCCTTAGTTCCATATATTGTAATTTATTAAGGGAATTATAAATCAATTAAATAAAATAACACACATACATTGAATATACAGTAAAAATGATGGATGCAATGCCTGCAAATATGCAGCTTACAATCTTTTATAATTTTTTCTAGTTGTTTGTTTCTTTGAGCGTTCGCTCTTCACTAAAGCGAAAGAATTTGATATTAATACACTTCCATGTTTTTATTTCATATACGCACGTTGTCAATGGTGGTCAGGTGATCAAATATTTTTACATTGTATTTTTTTTGTAAATTTGACTCCTAATTGTAAGTAGTATTTTGTTTTGTTTTATTAATCTGTTGTAACGTATTTTAAATGAAAACTTATTCCAAGTTATACCAACATCGACGTTTTAGCTGACGCTCCTGATGAAGACATAAATGATGTCGAAATATAGAGCTATTTAGATTAAAGTGAGTTTAATTGAAACAAACCGCTTCCCGATATTATACCACATTTATTATATATATATATATATATATATATATATATATATATATATATATATATATATATATATATATATATATATATATATATATATATATATATATATATATATATATATATATATATATATATATATATATATTTCATTATTTCGTATTTAAATATTTGCTACATTTTATGATAGATCTTGGCAATTTGTTTTAACTTTAAATTTAATATTTATTAAACGAATTCAGTACATTTTAGACTTTTCAATCAGTACACTTTTTCCATACACCTCCCTTTTGATATCTCTTGTTCTGTGCATATATATTTTACTTAATTATTTACTGAGCTAGCTGGAACCTATTTGTAACGGAACCTGGTGTACCTGAATTCCCATTATAAACTTTTTCACCCAAGGTGGCGTTATATAATGTCCTAGTTGCCAACTCTAATATTTCCCAGTGTTGGAGCTGTAGCGGCCGCCAGCTTTTCTACAGTGGAGACGGGTCGGGGTGAGGTGTAAGTTTTGAGCGCCACGTCATTACGCTACAGTCCAATCAGCATAAAAAAATACTTCTACACTTACTCTAATCACGAATAATAAGTGTCTAAATAATATTAAAAGCCATCAACAACAGGTCCAATAAAAGTTCTAATTTAGACAATTATGATTTATTTTAAACTATTAGAAAAAAATGATTTATTTTAAATAAAAAAAAATATTGATAACTATAAAAATACTTAGCAAATGTAAGAGCTTGGAGAAACTACCAATAAAAAAATTCACAGTCCTTTACAAAGATGCAACCGGGGGGGCATTGAAAATGATGAATAAAAACGTAAAAATATTATTAGTGTTAATATGAGTGTATTACATACCTATGTTTAAATAACGAACTTAACAAAAAACAACAGATTTAAAGATTCACTGAAAAGTAGTAATGTTAAAATTAAATAAAATATTATCAATAATAATTATGAGATCGCACCTATCCGTAAAACAAGTAAGCAAAAAAAGAATTTTACGAAAGTTACACTTTTACGATATAATTTTTTAACTGTTAAAGGCAAACCCATTTAAACACAAAAACTTTTTAATACCTAATACTGTATCTAAAAGACTTTTTTTTAAATTACTAAATTTTAGCCACGCTTCTTTCTTTATTGCTAGGCAACACGTCACAGATTAATAGGCCCACGTTTGCACCAAGGCGATGCTGCAGACCACTAGGTAGACCGGTCAGACATTATGTTATATAACTTGTAGTCAATCTACAATAAATATTATCAAAAACTTTTTTTTTTTCTTTTAAATGTGTTCAGATTTTGAAAAAGTATAAGTCAAAATCGCAAAACTTAAATTTGATATGAGTTTGTTAGTTTTTAACTAATATAGTGGCGAATTACAAAAATTTTCAATGAAAATTACTTGTTAACAAACAATTTAATAAATTACTAGCTTTTTCTCGCGACGACGTTCGCGTTACACCTCGAATCGTTCATGCATTGATTTAAATGATTTTTCACTTCTTTATAGAGAGCCAGTGAGCATAGATGTTTTTTTATTTTTCATCTTTTTATTTATTAAGAGAGATTTTTATTTATTAAGATTATTATTTACTAATACTCTTTATAGGTTATTTTTTATTCTTTGAAGGATAATTGAGGAAGATATATTTCGTTGTGATGTCACTAAATAAACACCTGTATGTTTTATATTGTCTGGCTTATACTGTTATAATATTACTGTACAGCAAACTTTCATTCCTGATTCTACCCCTAAGGGTATAAATTTCATAAATCTGCTTTACCTTGCCCATTTTATGTGTATAACCCAGAGGTCAATAAGTTTATATAAATTTTTACTAATTTTTTTTTTTTTTTTTTTTTTAATTAGAAGAAATTTTTGTAGGATTTCATTCTTTTAGATCAAATAGTAAGGAATTTTCATACAAACAAACTGTTCCGAGATAATTAATTTCCCTCAAGAGGAGAATTTCCTAAAATCGCTTTGTGTAGCTAATTCACTAATGTTTAAACGAACCTTTGTGCTACTATTTATGTATCTAAAGCTGGCGGCATGAACTCACTCTAAAATATCCAAAAACGTAATATATAATCTAAATGACACAATCACCGACAATGACAAATAATTTATTTCGAGGGTATGTGTAGGTGTTTTTCAGGTATGTTTTAGTATTTAGTCAATTTATTAATAAAGAAACAGTCTATTACATAAAATACTTCATAACAAATCTACACATATATACCTTTCTTATTTAAAAAAGAATCATCAAGATTGGTAAAGCGGTTTCGGCGGATGGATGCAACAAAAAACCCTTTGAGCTTTATATGTGCGGGATTAATTATTTTCCAACATATTTACTTGCAAATTTTATAAATATTCAGACTCGCCAATATCGTACTCCACCGTGTCCAGCCTGTTTAGCCAAACGAAGGCCGATTCCTCTTCGGCGGCGTCGTGACCCGAAGGAAGAGTCTTGAAGACGCTCATCCGCGCTTAGGAATAAGTTGACTGCGTAGCGTATTGTGTATTAATCGATTCTGAAACTTTCTATCTCGTGTATAACATGTTACGCAAGTTTATTATTTTAAACTCGATTTTAATAGATAAACGTGTGAAATGCCACCTGAATATCTTCCGCCATGACATGTTTTTTATTTTTTGTTATGGTAAAGTGATATGAATAAACTTTATTCAATAACGTTTTTTTTTTTTTTTTTTTTTTATTTTTTAAGGAAAATTACATAATTTTTAAAATTAAAAAAAAAAAACACTGTAATATTTAAAAGAATAAGAAGAAATTAGTCTTATTGAAAGAAAAGAAAAACTTCTATAGAAAAGTCTTTATACTAACCAGAATCCGGTGAAATATACGCGGTCTCACCGAAACATTACTTAATACTTCGCATAATCCTGAAGAATATCTACTTTTAATAATGAACACTTCAGAAATACACCAGTAAAAACATTTATTTTTTTTTTTTTTTTTTTTTTTTTTTTTAATATTAGTTTTCTATGTTGTTATAGCTTTATAGGCCTGTTTAACGACTTAATAGTTACCTAGCGAAAAAATCTGTGCGCGTACCTACCACTATTGTTACCGGTTAATCTGTTAAAGAAATATGTTACACAAGTTAAAAAACGCTAAAATTTTAATGGTATTACTTGTGCATTATTGGCCTCATAATGTAATTTGTTGGAACTATATCTTTTATTGGAATATAATTAATTTTTAACGAATTTTTAAGTTATTCTAGAAAATCTAAAATGCACCTACCAGTATTGTTACAAGTTAATGCGTGAAACAAATGTGTTTATATATTATTCAGTATTAGTGGTATTATATTGGAATCAGCTTGGCATTAGTGGGGCATTGTATGAGAAATTTTGGTATTTAATTTGAATTTTTGGTACATTTTGGCATTAGTATACAGACATTTGTCATCGGTTTACTTCCTTTGTATTTTAATAAAAAGTTTTTTGATAAAATTTTAAGAAAAATAGCATGTTCTGTTGGAGTAAAAATGAGACATTTTTATTTTTTTTTTTTTTTTTTTTTTTTTATTGTTAAATAATTTAAAGGTCATTGAAATATCCTCCCAGGCTTGGGTTAATTATTTATAATAAAAACCATAAACATTTATTTGTGAGTAAAATAAATATGAATATCTCTTTATAAATTAGGATTTAAAATATCAACAATTAGAAACAGAATTCAATTATTATAATTATTGTCAGTATTACTTAATTGACTTTCTAGCCTATTTTATTTTATGTACAAATATATTATTAAATTTTAAGCATTAAGTAATAAAACACTTAGCCCTTATATCGTAAGAGGTTACGAAACATACTCCTGGTTACACCCCTTACAGAAAACAGTGTGAGGGGTGCAAATAAATTGTATAATCACTGTTTTTTATAATAAAAACTATAAAACATTTTTTTTATTAAAAACAAAAACAATGCATTGGTTAAATAAGTACATTCAATACATATGTATGTGTTATAACCTAATATAGCGGCCATTATTATACTACTATTATTAAAATAATATGTGTGTAACATATTTCTTTTTTAACGAATTAACCTGTAACAGACATTTATATACCCAGTATAATTTTGTTTAACAAACCAATCAGGAAAAATCCAAAACCTACTGTTATAGGAGGTATAAGATGATTAAACTTATATAATGACAACTACTTATCGGATAACAAATTAATTACTACAGTCAGCTAGTTCAGCTACTGTCTAGGTAGAATATACCTAGAGTACCTACACCTTCCTATGATGTAGGTGATTAAAGCTTATTTTGACGTTACCTCTCACATCGGTGTCACAAGCTGAATTTTTAGGGATGGAAGTACAGTACATGATATGGGGACCTTATTCCGAAAGTAGTACAAAATTAGACCGAGTAAAAGGGCACTATCATCAAAATCGATATATTAATACCACTGTATAGAGAAAAACAAATACTATTTTTGATCCAGTACACAATAAAGTCTTTGTAGGGAGAAATTATTTATAATTAAAAAAAAAAAAAAACATTTCCATTAGCGCTTATGACCAAAAAAACTTTTAAACATGAATAATCATTTCAATCATGCGGAAATTTGGTTAAAAAATAGATTTTTTTAATATAACTTTCATTTAACGAAAACGAAGGCCTAAATGAAAAAGAAACAATTTAAAAGTTTCGCTTATGTCTTGACAAGGTATCAAGCAAACCCCATATTTTTGCTTTTTAAACTAATAAAGATATATCAATAAACAATTAGCGATATAATGTTTTTTGCGCCGTCTGGCCGGATCAAGCTGCTGCTGTGCCGAGATTTCCTATACCCTTGTATATATGACGTCATGGTGTGGCAAATGTAGCGTTTTAATTCGATTTGGGCTCCCTTATATAGTAGTCCAAGATCCCAGAGCTCCCAGACGTCACTTATTTTCTGATGGACAAAATATATACGAGTGAGTAGTGGTGGGGTGTGCTATGATCATATGACTAGTTGCTACCTTGGCCAGACGGCCCTTTTTCAGGTAGCAATTAATCAAGGTACATAGAAATACTGCTCACTACACTTAAATTCTGATAGCTGATTTTAACATATATTTCACACAATATCGTTAAAAATCAGGATTCATTACTCCCAGACACATGCGGTCGGCGGTTTTACCTTACAGACGCTTTCAAAGCTATTAAAAAATTAATTAAGGTCACTTATTTTCTGATGCTTGATTTTTATATGCTATTCAAACAACTATTTTAAAAACGTCTCTTGCAAACGGACAGACCGATCCAAGGGGCCAAACATTCACCAGACCCAATTTTCATGTCGCTGAGAGTAGGGGCACGGGCATTATCCGTGCGCATAAGTGCGAGTGAGACAGACATGAGTGTCATTGCTTCTCTCCTTCTATTCGGTTTACTCTTACCCACTAGTTAATGTATCGCGTCTGTTGAGTGCGTCAGCTGTGTTAGGATTAAGTAATTGTATAAAAAATAAAATATTTGCAGTGTTTGAAAAAATATAATGGCTAATTTGTTAAATTGTGTATTTTGCAATAATTGTGATGAAAATTTAATATTTATTTACGGAAGAGACATTAAAAAAGTGTCGAGTGATTTTACAGCATAGAAAGGAACATAATCTAAAATTCCAAAGACGTTGTTTTGTCAGAACTATTTGAAAGTGGTTATCACAGAAACTGTTACAAATCGTTTACAGGGTTAAATAAAAAGTAACATTTACCAAAAATACGGCAACCGAGAAAGCTAATTCAACAGAAAAGTTATTAAGCATTGCAGAAAATTTATCCACTGATATCTCAACGACAGTTGAATTAGATACACAATGTATTCAGCCAGAAGCATCTACGTCTCAACATTTTAATCCAGCAGCAGCTGTTATACCTGACACTACTACAATACCTAGCCCATCTGTCTTACCTGAGTTGGTCGAACCGGATTTTCCAAGATTAGAAGAATATATTGATCATCCTGAAAATATTGATTCACTTTCTGACAGTAATACTGCAGTTGATATCGATGTAAATAATTCTCCAAATATCTTAACTTGTATATATTGTGATCAAAAAACTAAAAAAGCACAATTAACGATTGCCTCTAATTACGTCAGATAAAAATGTATTTCTATCTAAAGCTAAAAATCAATATGAAAATCATACAGAATTCTTGGAAAAAATTGTAAAATTATCCACATTCTAAAATACACTATCACAATATCTGTCAATTAAACTTTTCTATGAAACTTCATCAAACAAAAAAACTACTACAACTCATTGGCATAGTCTTCGTGAACAACACCGAGCAAGCTTATTCATGAAATCATGTTCTTTATTGAAGAAAATATATTTTCAAAAAGGACGGTGTTACTTCCTGAGTTATATTTGTCGATGTTATATCGGATTATTAGATGAAAGTGATGAAAATAATGATGTCGGAATTAGAGGGGATTTTAAAGCACACATTTTGGAATCAAAAATTACGAAAAATATTTTTTTTTTTTTTTTTATTTTTATTATTTCAGAATAAAAAATTGTCCGCGCCGAAAAATGTAGTGGCTATTGATGAGCAAACACTCGAAAGTCTAAAGCATGAGATATTTTATTAAAAAGCTGCTCTATTATTGAAGAAAAACTAAAAAAAAAAAAAAAAAAAAAAAAAAGTTACCTCATAACTTAACAATACAACATTTGCAGGACGGAGAAATATCTGTGCCACAAGATCTACTGGACTTTTATTCTACTTTGATAGCCGGTAATAATCGAAGACGTAAAAATAATCAAAAGTGTATCCGTCAAGTCAAGTCATATTGTGAAGATGTCGTCTATAGCATTTACAAATGGAAAAATAAAAACATCAAAGCATATTATGCTCGGAATGGCTTTAAAAAGTCTAACAAGTAGCCGCAAAATTATTGATATAATACATAGATATGGGCATTGTATCAGTTATCCTGGAGTGGAAGAGCTCGAAACAGAAGCAACATATACATCAGTTGAAAAATCAAGTGTATGTCCTGAAACAATTAAATCAGCGCAGATCTTGCACAGGTCAATTGCTTTCGAGTAATTTTTGATCGTTTCGTGGAGACAAAGACTGGTAAAGATACATTGCACGATACAGTTGGTATTATTTACCAGAATATTGATATGAACACCCCAGATGAACCGCAATTAATAAATATCACCGATGCTCATACCGAAGTATCTATCAACTCGCAAAAAAGGAGACGGAGAACTTTTGATGCTATTTCTATGGAAATTAGTGAAGAACCATTGGTTAAAAAAAATGGAAGATAAAGATCTAGAAGCGTCAGCTTGTGAAGATACAGAACCTATAAATTTACCACTGTACAAAACGATCGATACGCTGTGGATGTTTAGCCATGCTCTCCAGTTACCGAATGTTCCAATGTGGGTTGGATTTAATTCTTTTCTAGTTGACAATAATAGCCCACAACAAATAGTTTCATATCTAACTCCAATAAATCAATCGCCTACTAACAAATCAGTAGTTTTGGAGACTATGAAACAGAGTCAACAAATTTGTGAAGAAGTGAAGCAGTCATCCATCCAAGTTACTTATGATCTTGCGATTGCAAAAATAGCCTTACAAATTCAAGCTAGCCACAAACCAGATCTTGATAATTTATTCATACATTTGGGGCCATTCCATATAATGATGGCTTACTTCAAAACTATAGGAAAATTTAATTATGCATTGTGGCTTAACAAACGTCATGGTACAGAGTAATTTATTAGCATCCGGCTCTGTAAATGGATTTCTGGAGGGAAAACATTTCAATAGGTGTAAAAGGCTTCACCCTTTGATGGCTGTAGGTTTTGGAAATTTTTAATTTAAATCGTTTTGGAGAAGTAATAATATTACTAATCAGTGATCAAATTAATCCAAGAAATCACACGACTAAGAACGTCTTCAATATCTTCACTTACAATTGAGGATGACGAGCTTAATGCATTATTACAGAATTATGATATTTATAAGCAAAAAACCCTCAATGGCGAGTTTGGTAAAACTCCACAGTTTTATTGTATATGCTATATAAATTCATATGTCATCATTTATTAAAACCTTGCAAGAAGCATACGTTGTGGAGATTTTGAATTATTTAAGTTTGTACTGCCAAAAATTACTAACTTATTTTTCATATGCAATCAACAGAATTATGCTCGTTGGACAGTTAAATACAGTAATAATTTGTTAAAAGTTGCCGAAACTCATCCTGACTTGTATGAACAGTTCAAAAATGGTTTTTTTTGCATTCAAAGAACTAGTAAGCCTTTTTCTAAGCAACCGATTGACTTAGTCCTGGAACAAACCATTAATGCAGATGCAGCCAGGAGACTCACAGGTAATGAACATTAATGATTAATAAAATTAAAAGGAAAAATTGAAAAAATAAATATTATAATAATGAATTATACATGTCAAAAAAGTTAATAAAATTAAAAAAAATTAAACAAAAATGTCAGAATATATGAAAATAAAAAAAAAAAAAAAAAAAAAAAAAAAAAAAATTTATATTTTTTCAGGAATAATCCCAATTCACCAATTCCATATCAGCACGCCAACGATGGGCTCGCAGTCATGATATACGATCAACAATAATTAGTTCTGTTTATAAAGATCTAGACTTACAACAAATACAAGATGTTACAGCCGAGGTGTCTAATCATAATATGAAGAATGATACCAAACAAATTACAAAAATTTATCGACGAATTCGATCGATTCATCAATCCGTTTAGTCCTGAAGTACCACAAGATCTTTTGCTTAATAATTTCATCTTGGAAAGCAGCCTCAAGAGGTCGTAGAAAATTTCTTCTCAAATGTTTGAAGAAGAATGAGACATAAGACGTCAAACATTCATCGCAGAATGTAAAAACGATGAATATAGGTTCGAAAAGAGCATAAAAAAAGTGCCACTGGAAAACTTTTCTTTAGATTATGCTAAGAAAACAACAACAACTAAGGTAGGTGGTAAAGTGCTAGAAGTACGTACTCAAAGAGATCTGTTTGGGCGGATGCTTGGAATATCGATTGATCACAAAGTCGATATAGCCAAAATTTTATCATACCCCATAACGCCAGTGCCATTATCCATGTGTCATTTCGACGGTGGCATCTGTAAAACCCAAAAGTCGGTTCTGATGAAATCATTGGAAAAAGGCGTACAACACAACCTACCTTCTCAGATTGATCATTTTGATAAATTGATGGTTTCTTTCTGCTCTATACTATGAATAATGTGCCTAAAACTTTTGGAAATATCCGCATAAAAAATTAGCTACAAATGGTGACACAGTTGAAAGCCACGAGATATGATGTCATATTTGATCAGTATTTTTCCCCTTCCATTAAAGATTATGAAAGATCTCGCCGATATGAATCATCACTACTGGAATTCAACATTACTGGGCCAGATCAAGTTTTCGTCCATCAAAATTTCAACTGAAAGAGTTTAAAAAAATATCCATTCAAACAGGCTCTCGTTGATTTCTTCATATTGCACTGGACTAGTGAGGAGATGATTCCATTCATTGGTAATAATCAAGTTTACATTAATTTTCGACAATGTCACTCTTTCACCGTGAGTAATAATAAAGTTATGTCTGAAATCAATGAAGATTTATCGTGTCCCCAGCATGAGGAAGCTGATAAAAGAATTGTTTTTATCATGTTTTGCCAACACTGATGCTCGAGCTAATTTTGTGATACGATGTTCAGATACGGATATTGCAGCGATAATGCTAGAAATCATGCATCATTTAAAAAATGATGATTCACACGTGTGGATATTAACCGGCACTGGTAACAATCAGCGATATGTTGATATTAGCAGTATCTACAAACAGTTAGGACCGTCGTTATGTCGAAGTCTACCAGGATTCCATGCTATTACTGGATGCGATTATAATCCCGCATTTTTCAAAAAGGGAAAACAAAGGCCGTTTAGTATTCTTAAAAAAATAAAGAATACCAACAAGCATTTCTCACCTTTGGCACGTTGAATTTGATCGATGATGTAGACGAAGAAGAACGTGTATTCAATATAGTACAAAGATTTATATGTGATGTTTATAACGTACCAGGAGTAATGGATGTAAATGCTGCCAGACTTCAGCTGTTTATTAATACATATATGGTATGTGATGTTAATGAAAAATTTATGCAAAAAAATATGAAAAACTTCGATGCTACTAACTTACCACCTTGTAAAAGCGAACTTCGGCAACAGTTTCGACGAGCTAACTATATTGCTAGTGTTTGGAACAATGCTAGTGCAAAAAAATGATTAATATCTTCAATCCCGAAAATCTATGGCTGGACCATTAAAGCTGATAATATCAAATTTTTCATTGGTTTGATGGAGATCAATTGCCGGATTTTGTCAGTCAGTCCTTGGAGAAGAATTGGTAATTTATTTTAGCTTCTCATAATTTTGATGTCTCTTTAGTTTTCCAAATCTTAATTGGTTGGTTTGTTTTTACTTTTTTTAACAGCGAAAACGCCCGAGGAAAATACTGATGAACAAGATGATGATTTAGATATTCAATATCAAGATAGGATCGATGATGAATTACCTGACTTCAACGACGATGACAATGAAGATTAGAAGCCAGTCGAATATTTACAAAATCAATCTTACAACTTATGTAAAAAATATTTGTCGATTTTTGATAGTTTTTAAGGTTTCGTTTACAAATAAATAATTTATTTGAAAAGGTTGCTGTTATTTAATTAAAATTATTAATACTAAAATAAAAAAAAAAAAAATTTACTTTAAAAAATTTAAATTAACTTACTTAAAAAAATTTAAATTAATAAAACAGTTTTTAAGGTAATTGTATAATTATTGCGGTCAGATGAGCACTTTTCTCAAAGTTAATCTTTGATTATTTACGTGATTTTCAAATAGAAGGAGAGAAGCAATGACACTCATGTCTGTCTCACTCGCACTTATGCGCACGGATAATGCCCGTGCCCCTACTCTCAGCGACATGAAAATTGGGTCTGGTGAATGTTTGGCCCCTTGGATCGGTCTGGTCCAGTTTTGCAAAACGATCTTTAAGAATGTTGTTTGAATAACATAATTATAAAATAATTTTTTTTTTTTTTTTTTTTTTTTTTTTATTTTTTTAATAGCTTTGAAGCGTCTGTAAGGTAAAACGGCCGACCGCATGTGTCTGGGAGTAATGAATTCCTGTATTTTTTAACGATATTGTGTGAAATATATGTTAAAATCAGCTATCAGAATTTAAGTGAAGTGAGCAGTATTTCTATGTACCTTGATTAATTGCTACCTGAAAAAGGGCCGTCTGGCCAAGGTAGCAACTAGTCATATGATCATAGCACACCCCACCACTACTCACTCGTATATATTTTGTCCATCAGAAAATAAGTGACGTCTGGGAGCTCTGGGATCTTCCTCTATAGGATAACAGAAACATTTTCAATGTTAAAAAAGGAATATACACATTAATGCAATTGCGCACCACCCAGACGTGATCACGTTGGTTCACAAAAGACGCAAATAAACTAATCTCAATAAATCTAGCTAATTAGAGATATCTGTCTCTATTTTAAGTATCTAATATCTACCAATTTTTCTCAAAGCAAATAGTTATTTTCATGTAAATTAAAATAATCTTAATTTGAAAGTTGTATAGAATAAAAAAAATAACAGAAATTCCAGAATTAAATCCTGAGAAAATAAGGAGAAAATATTACCTACTTTACCTCGATGTTGGTGAGGGTTAACGTAATAGTAGTCTTATTCTGCGTTGCAAAAGTCTTGTACGGCTGAGGGCTAAATTACTCCCACAAAGTGGCGTGGAGAGCCGGATCTCAACCATGGTATCCTCTATTTGTTAACATCGTGAAAAGCCAATCTTATTTCAACCTAAAAAAGACTTACTTTATTATTAGACTTACTTATTTCTCCTTTCAGGGACCCCCACCAGTTGTGGAGGCAAATTTCCCTGGTTGGCGGAAAATTATCAGAGACGCATTTTCACAGAAAAACTTAACAGAACACTCTATAGAAATTATCATCTCGTCACTGTCAAACAGTACAATAACACATACCTGAAGTGGTGGAATTATTGTAAAAATCGGAATCAAACTATTTACCTATGATCTTAACTTCCTACTTGAATTCTTAAGAGAACAACTATCCCTAGGGGCAGCATACTCCACAATAAATTCTCACAAAGCAGCCCTGTTGTTAATTTTAAACATTAAGACTGAAGACGAAAAGACAATCAAGAGGTTCTTAAAGGGCACATTCAATATAAAACCTACAACACCAAAATATGCTGCCACAACACCAAAAATATACTTTATAAACTATCCCATTATAGAAGATAAAAGAACTAATTCATATAATATTGAGACGAGCATGGGATAAAATTACGTTAGAGTATATTGAGGTAGCTACGAAAAGGTAAATATAACATTTAGATTGTGTAGCTATAATATTCTTTGATATAGGATTTATTATTATGGTTAGAGATAAATATGCATTAAAGTAGATTATATATTTTTTAAACAGGAAATAGAAAGAAATCTTTTTAGTTGCTACATTTATAATAGTCTGTTTTAGTTAGAACAATAATCCAGTTAAAAAGATTATGGGATAAAATAAAAAGAAGCAGGAAAAGTGCGTTAGCTGAAGAGAGGCGTGAAATGATGGCCACAGGAGGCGGGCCGCCTAAACCACCACCACCTTATTCTCAACCCGAAGTAGATGCCCTGATACCTCATCTCGATTATGAAGTTAATATTGAATATTATTTTGATGGCATAAATTTAAAAAATACAGAAGGTAAACTTTCTATACTTTGATAATAATTAAAACAATGGATGACTCCTCAGCTACAAAAAAATGGACATCCTGGATCAAATTTTCAAATGCTCAAAATCTGGTTGGATCATAGAAGAATTATTTTGTGAGTGGTTGAGGCATTTCACAAAACATTCAAAGGCTAGAATGGATAATTCTGATCTTTTGATTGCCGATAACCATACCAGCCATATCTCTCTTGATTGCTACAACCACTGCCGAGAAAATGAGATAGTCCTCCTTTCTATACCACCACACACTTCACATCGGCTACAGCCTTTGGATATTTGTTTTTATGGTCCCCTAAAAAAGGCTCGTGATCGTGAATGCGACTTATATATGAAGTCACATCCTTTTGAAAAAAATTCAACTTATGAGATTGCCGAATTGGTTAATAAGGCATATGGAAGAGTTGCGTCGATTGAAAAGGCGATTAAGAGCCAAACTACACGGGCGGATTTTCCGCGACGTATTTCACGCGACGCGACGCGGCGATTTGCACGTCCCAATCGAAACCGTGCCATCAAACGAGCGCAAGTAGACGAACGGAAAATACGTCGCGTTACGTTTATTTCCGTCGACGGTGAGCGTATAGAACGCCTTCTACTGCGTTGATATCGTCGCCGCCACAACGCAACAGGTTGTTCAGTACGGAGTAAACTAGACGAGGCGATCGATCGACGGTGCGAAGGATCCGTTGAAGGTACAGTAAAAAAAAATGTTCGACACAGAAATTTTTATTTGTGAAATTGAAAAGCGGCCTGCAATATACGATATAAAAAGTAAAGAATATAGCAATAAGGATGTTAAAGCGAAAATGTGGGAAGAAGTGGCCATGGTTATGTACAAAAACTGGAACGAGTTACCGATCCAGGAGAGAAATAAATTAGGTAGGTACCCAGAATATTTTTCCTACATAATTCATACAGCAATTACACTTTGTCATACTGATACAAAAGTTCTCCTTCTCGGCTTACAAAATAATCTTTAAATTTTTCCCTAATCGCAATACCGGCAGACGGCCCTCCTGTGCCAATAGCTGGAATGTTTTCCATCAGGCAACTCGATTCGTCGTTTGAATCAACTCCATCTCTTCTTCGTACAAAATTGTGTAACAAACAAGCAGTTTTTGTTATGTCAGTGGCAAAATCTTCCGAAACCAGTATATTTGTGTGAAATACTCTCCACTTGTTGGCGAGTATACCAAAAGTACATTCAACATATCTGCGAGCTCGAGTTAATCGATAATTAAATACTCTCTTTTCAATTGACAGATTATTCCGTGCATAAGGTCTCATCACGTTTTCACCTAAACCAAATGCTTCATCAGCTACAAAAACATGAGGGAGTGAAATATTTGGGGTGTTTGGAAGCGGTCTGTTTCCTGGTAGATCAAGATTCTTTTGTGCCAACCTTCGACCGAAAACTGAAGATTTGAAAATATTACTATCTGCTTCTCTGCCGTAAGCTCCCACGTCAATTGCGGTAAAGCAATAATCTGCATCGCTTACTGCCAATAAAACAATCGAGAAATATTTTTTGTAGTTAAAATACTGCGTCCCTGTATTCGGAGGGCAAACAAGTCTGATATTCTTGCCGTCGATGGCTCCCAAACAATTGGGAAAATTACTTTTTCTGTAAAATTCTTCTGCTATTTTCGTCCACAATTCCGCATCGGGCTGTGGCATTTCCAACGGCTGCATTTTATTCCATACTGCCACACAAGTTTGCCGAACAATTAATCTGATTGTACTTTTCGAAACCTGAAATACATATTCCAAAGCTGCAAAATCTGCTCCCGTTGCAAGATACCTGAAACAATTGAAAAATAATTAAAACAGTTTATTGTTTTATTGAAACAATAAAAAAATGTGTTTAAAATAAGTACTATTGACTAACAAATATAAATAAATATATATTTTAACAATAAATAAAACGGCTTCTCTATTGTTAAAGGAAAAGAGCTTCAAACACGATGGAAATCGTTAAGGGATCAATTCCGAAAAGAGGTGAGAGCGACAAAAATAACACAAAGTGGACAATCTGCAGCAAAGAAAAAGAAGAAATATGTTTATTTCGATAACCTCCTTTTCCTATTGCCAGCATTAGATACAAAAGTAACTGCTTCTAACTTCCTTGATGATACAAGTAGAAGTGAAACAGAAGCAACAGTGCAAAGTGATGATAGTGAGCTGGCTATTCCAGATGAAACAACGCCATTGCATGTATCTCCTGTTCAGACAACACCTGCAGCCACAACTAGGGAAACTAAAAGAAAAAAGACCAAGAAATGTTTCTTCGGATGTAACTGAGATTCGTGAAATGACCAAGCTATTGTCCGACAATTTAGCACTTCAAAGTGAGAACATCCAAAAAGACACATTTGGCAACAAGGCATTTTTAATGTCACTGGTGCCACTATTAGATGCGATGTCAGAAGATGATATGTTCGACTGCAGGGTGTCTTTAATGGACGCTGTTCGATTATACCGGTCTCCGCGTTCAGTACAACGTTTGATGCCAAATACATCTAAATTTTCTATGGTGCCTCAATCTGCTGGGCTTCAGTCTTCATCTACAAGTCGACCACTAACACCAACATCGGACGCATAATTTCAATCACAAAGTTCATTACAAGGTTCGATGCCAAACGTTTCTAAATCTTATGTAGTGCTTCAGCCTGCTGCGCCTCAGTCTTCATCTACACCAGCATCGGATGCATTATTTGAATCGCAAATGTCAGTACAAAATTCAATGTCAAATAATACTTCTACATCTTATATGTATATGTCACAATCGCAAATGACAGACTCTACACCATTTGATTTGTATCCTGTCACCAAACTATGAAAATAAATAAATAAAAAATACTTACCTTAATGTAAATTAAATTACAAGTCTTTCAATTGGACCAATCGCAACCCGCATGTTGGTATTATTTTTCTGTAAGTCTTCGCGCAGAAGGCCATAAAGTTCATCAAAGCTTCTCACAAACATTCGATAATATGAGTAGAATTTTTCTGGATACGTTCTGTGCTGATAAAAATTTTGCTCGAAATATCCTGTTGATAACCTGTCTCTTAATATTGGATGGACCCACCAACGTCGTTTCTTCTTCCTTTTCTTCAAAAATAAACTTGCACATACAACAACAGCACAACCTAACACATTGGGATCCATTTTGTAACTACAAAAATAAGTTGTATTGTTTAACGTGAATGTACTCGACGGAAAAAATGCTTTCGGTTTGATGCTGCCAATTTCAACGGAAATCCCGCCACGTGAAATACGCCGCGGAAATTCCGCCCGTGTAGTTTGGCTCTAAAGGATTCAGTTCTGCCGGAATGTATCCGCTAAACCCTGCCGTATTCAGTGATAATGATTTTCCAGATGTTGCAATTCCTGAAAATAACAAAAATATGGATAAAATGACAGATAAACAACAACCCTCCACTAGTAGAATGGAAACATCTGCCCACTGTGTAAAAATCAAAACCACGGATCCTACTGGAAATAGCAAAAATAATGAAGGTAATGCCACTGCAAGAGTTCAACTTCTTCAAACATCACTACAAGAAATCTCACCTTTCCTTACAGCCTCCTCAGTCAATTCCAAAACAAATAAAAGTTAGAAAGAAACAAAAATCTGAAATTATCACTTTAACACCAATGAAAGATATTTTAGAAGAAAAACAAAAGAAGATGAAAAATTTAAAAAGTCTAAAGGCAAGAAAGGTAAAATTTGATGAAAGTTTCTAGTGAAGATTCAGATGTCAGCATGACTGGAGTTACTGACGATAATGAACCTGACGACATAGGAGAAATGCAAGACACAGAAAATAATGTCTGTCTTCTTTGCGGCGAGTTTGGTCGAGATCAAGAATTATGGTTCCGATGCGTAAATTGCGGAGGCTGGGTGCACGCAAAATGTAGCAGAGTTAATAAAGAAATACGTGTGTGATTTGTGTCAGTAAAGGTTTTTTTGGTGCCCGGTGGCGTAGAGGTACAGGCTCTCGTCTACCAATCTCAAGGTGTGGGTTCGATTCCCACACCCGGCATTTCATCAGCCGACTATTTTTATTAAAATAAAAATAGTTTGGGTAGGGGAGACCGGTGTCAATTGTAACAAGGGTCAAAAGTAACAATAGCTGTAATAGCGCCATCTCTGGCCAATATGCCAAAACGGCCGTATGAGACAAAGCAGACACCTGTGCGGTTATGTGGTATTTCATTAAAAGACGTGTGGGTGCATAACGCTCGTTTCGTAAACACATGTTCATAATCAGCCGATAAAAGTAAATAAAAGTGGCTTTACAAATTGTCATTTAGAACTCAAGATGCTAAAATTGACAATGTTTAAAGGTAAGGGTTGGTTTTTGTATTCTTTTGGCTTAATTTTTGAGTTATTATTTGCTCATTAGTGTTGTAAATAAATATAGATTTTGAAACAATATCTTTTAAAGTTATGTGGTTGTCGGTTGTAACACATGTCATGGTGTCGATTGTAACGTGTTACTATTGACACCTGTTTCCTGTTTTGCTAAATAATATATTATTTTTACAGTTTAACATTAAAAATGGTAAAACCAAGACCTAGAAAGACTGAAAGGGGACTGATACCCAAAGTTATTTATGAAGAAGCTGCCAGAAAGGTGATTGACAATCATCAGTCTGAAAAACAGCAAAAGATTATGGAATGTGCCATGTCTCGTTAAGTCGCTATGTGAATGCTCTACGTAACAACTTACAGCCTAAAGTAGGATACAGCCCATACAATAGGGTGTTTACTGTTCAACAGGAGTCCCAGCTAATCGAATACTGCGAAAAATCTGTTAATTTATATTTTGGATTAACTACAAAGGATCTCCGAAAACTTGCATTTCAGTTTGCATCTGCTAACCGGCTTCCTTATCCTCAAAAATGTAATGATGCAGAACTGGCTAGTGAAGATTGGCTCACAACTTTTCTCAGAAGAAATCCGGGATTAACGTTGCGCACCCCTCAAGCTACCAGCCTCGCACGAGCCATGAATTTTAATAGGGAGAACGTTTCAAACTTTTTTAATAAACTGGCAACTGTCTTGGAAAGATATAGTTTTGAGCCACAAAATATTTACAATATTGACGAAACTGGTGTCTCCACTGTTCAGAAGCCGTCAAAGGTAATTGCCAAAAAAGGAACGAAACAAGTCGGATCAGTAGCATCGCAAGAGCGTGGAACCCTCTGCGTTGCTGTAAACGCTATTGGAAAAGTAATTCCAGCAATGTTTGTATTTCCTCGCATACATTTTAAGGATCATTTTATTAGAGATGGGCCTATTGGTTCTGTTGGGGCAGGCAATAAGTCGGGATGGATGCAGGAACGTGAGTTTATTGACTTCATGAAACACATCGTGAACCATGCTAAGCCCAACGAATCAAACAGAGTCCTGATGTTATTGGATAATCACTCGTCACATGTATCAATCAACTTAATTGATTATTGCAGAGCAAATTTCATAACGCTATTGTCTTTCCCACCACACACCTCCCACCGACTACAACCTTTAAATCGAGGTGTGTATGGTCCCTTTAAGAAATATTTCAACAATGCTGCTGATCAGTGGATGAAAAATAATCCTGGAAAACGAATGACCATCTACGATTTACCATCAATAGTTACAGCGTCCCTTCCTTTGGCCACTACGCCATCAAATATCCAAGCTGGTTTCGCGTGCACTGGAATTTGGCCTTTTAATCGTGAAATATTTTCAGATTCCGATTTTCTACCATCCACTGTTACTGACAGACCACTTAATACCCACCAAACAGAACCCGGACCAACAACTGATAGAGACACCCCTTCGCCCCAACCAGGCCCATCAACCACTCGGGATGCCTCTTCGCCCCAACCAAACCCATCAACTGATCCCCAACCAGGTTCATTAATTCAGTCTCCACAACCAGGAACACCAAGGACTACCATTGAACCAAAAAATAAACCAACATTATCATTTACAAATAGAGAAACTACTCCTTCACCACAACCACAATCTACAATATTCATTACACCCGATATTCTAAAACCTTTACCTAAAGCAGATCTTTTTAAACCAAAAAAAGGGGGCCGAATGACAAGAAAAACTGCAATCTTGAACGATACGCCAGAAAAGAACTTAATTGAAGAAGAAAATCTAAAGAAAAAAAAATCCAGCAAAACGCAAAATTGTTCAAGATAATTCCAAAAGAGGAGGTTCCAAAACTCAAAAAACTGCGAAAAAAAGAATGACAATAATTAAGAAGCCAACAAAAGACTCCTCCACATCAGATTCTTCTGATGATAATGAAACTTTCTGTTTAGTGTGTTGTGGAGCATATTCTGTAAGCAATGGGGATTGGTTGCAATGCAGAAGCTGCCACCAGTGGGCTCATTTAAACTGCACAGACAAAAGTCCATTCTACATTTGCAGAAATTGTAACTCAGATGATGACTCCGACTAATGTGTAACAATTATTTAACACTTTAGATTAAGTTTAAGTTCCAATAATTACTTTGATATAAAAAAGTTGATTTTCGGTAAAACAAATAAATTAATTTTTTAAGCATTTTTAATGGTTTTGTTTTTTGTACAATTCAAATAACATTGTTACAATTAACACCGCCCTTGTTACTTTTGACACCAGGTAGGTGGCGATTGTAACATCTGTCAAGGTCCCTAAAATGGCTTTGTAGTTTTATACCAGTAAATATTTTATAAGTTTGCATTCGAAGATGCTATTCTTAACATTATGCACTTTCCTAAAACAGTTAAATCCAGTTTTCAAATAGTAAGATTAAGCCACGAAAAATCAAAAATCAAATTTTGTTACTATCACCAGGCAGACACCGGTCTCCCCTACCTAGGTCGACTCAGCCTTAAATGAGTACTTGGGATTCACAATCCTGAGGTAATAATAGGCGGTTGAAGCGTAGTGCCAGCCACATTACCTTCCTTGTATACCGAACGGCTCTAGTATAGCAAGCTGTACCTTGCCACTCCCAAGGCGTTAAACGCTATATACGGGAGCTATTATTATTATTAAGGTTTCTTTTTTGTTTTTTACTTAATTTTTTGTTTATTGGCGTTTTAGTTTATTTGTTCAATAAAAAAAAACAATACCAGCAGCTGTTTAATTTCCATTACAGGTGGCTAAAACGAGTGATCGGTATTACCCCACTAGGGTGGGTAATTGCGCTCAAAGCACTAATTATTTTTTTGTGTTCTAATTCGCAAAGAACGTTATTTGAGAATTTTTTTTAACTAAATGTTAAAACAATACTATTCTTTACTCAAACCAATTTTCAACATTCTCTTATTTTTGACAAAAACCATATTTTTGCTTAGGTGAGCGCCATTGCGCCCCGCTCCCCTATTAATTTATCATATAGGCAGTAGATTATCGTGTGTGAATATCTTTAATATCCAAGACTTTTTCTGTTTATTCTAAAAATGTTACCCATTGTAAGGAGAAGAATTGTAAAGTGAAATTAGAGAAACGGCCAGCAATAACAGGCGTTTGATTGCGGTGCGGAGGAATTTAAGAGAGACGCACAATCCCTTCTCTTTACCAGAACCAAGGTGCATCGAATTATTTCGACTCAGTAAAAGATTAGTGAGAAATCTAATTGAGAGGCTAATGCCGTACCTTAGAAGAAGAACAACGGCGCGTGGAATAATAGTTACAAAGCGAATATTTGTGGCACTTCAGTTTTATGCCACCGGCTCCTATCAAAGAATGATAGGAGAAGAGTATAACTTTGGAATGAGCCAAAGTGCAGTAAACATTGCCATCCATGAAATGACAGAAGCCATTTCTAATCATTTAGTCCCAGATTTTATTAAGTTCCGACGTACACATGTTGTAATTATGAAACCAGCTGAAGGAGAACATCTTGAATAGAAAAGGTATTTAATTCTACTAATGGATCAAGTTCAAAATACTCATGTTCAACGATATAAGTATTTACATCAGGCATTAGAACACGTCGAGTATGCTAACTTGAAAGATTTTTTGGATGCAAAATGTCTGCTTCTAAAGAACCTAACACTAGAGCATTCTCGAATAATCAGACGAATATATATTCTACAAATATTTCTGACAGTCCTTATGAAATCAAACCACCGAGATCATCTTTCTTTTTAAACGCCGCTTACGTAAATGAAATACATTCTTCTTTTAAAAATTATGACTTCACTGAAAAAACTATAATCCGATCTCCTACTGAATTGAATGTAGCTAAATTAACTTTCCAGAAATATGCATCGACTAAAAAGGCCACGTTTTTCCAATTTAAATACAAACGTTATTTCTATTAACAAATGTTCTGGTCTAGTGTTAACACTGCGGAAGATTACATGACCAAACTTAACATTCATGACTCATGACTCTAAGGAATTACTTCCTAAACATCGCGTTTCAGTATTATTACCGACCGTTTCTCATTGGTAGCATTCCTCTTCGAAGGAGCAATAAATCGATTAATTATTAACATGACCATGTTAACCCACGTTAAAGATTTTGAAATGGCCCTAAAAAGTTTTAATCTGAATGAACGCATGAAAGATACCATCGCAAAGTGTAAGTCCAAAATGTTGACGGACTCGTTGAATAATACAAGGCAAATCTAGGCCTTCAGTCTTCGGTGTACGTGTTTATAATACACCAACTGTGCCTCGTACAATCACTGCAACAATGGCAAAATCAAACAAGATCAATTAGGAGCAAAACAGCGTAAGTGGAACGAATCATTAGGATTAGCACAACATATTTTTGGGATAATACGGAATCTGTCCAGATTTCAGTTTGGAGGCTTTGATCTACCAGATATTCAATGTCGGAATCAGTAAAACTGACGTTTTGCATGTTATTTTGTTTTTTTGCTTGTTTGTTTTGCGATTAGGTGGCGATCGTATAATTATTATTGATAATGTTTCATTTAATGTTAATGTTAACCTGATTTGTTTTTTTGCTCGTTTGTTTTACGGATATTATTTGATTTTTTTTATTGTATTGCTTTCGCAGTTCACAAACGTCTCTGGACGCAAATAGTTGTGTAAAGCACAACATGCCATTATTATAGATTATTATTTACATTTATGACATAGTACAAGGAGCTGTTTTTGTATATACCACCATCAGAAATTCTTCCACTGGCCCCACAATCAACATAAATAAATTTATAAGTTGCATCTACGAGAGCCAAGAGGACGATACTGTGAAAACCTTTGTAGTTAAAGTATTCCAATAGTGATGATCGGAATTTAATTACCTCGACAGTTTGATTTCCGAAAAGGCAAATATCGGCTCTGAAATTCAGCACAGAATTAGAAGCGCCTCAAGAGCATTCTCGAAATTAAAAGACAGGGTTTTCTACAATCATGACTTAAGCACAAAAACGAAACTTGCAGTGTATCGAACAGTAACAATCACCACGTTATATGGAAGCGAAACCTGGGTGCAGTACCACCGGCACACGAGCACATTAACCCGTAACTGGTGATGTCGGGTGCAGAATACCCGGGCAAAACTTTAGAGCGCCACCGACAAAAAATAACATGCGCGAAGGCGCTCTCCGCATATGTACCTTTCAGTCAGTAGTTCCCTCATCGCGTGCGTGTGCGACCTTGGCCCATTAGTTACTTGTTTACGGACAATTATTTTATACATGCTTGCTTCATCCACGTTACCGTAGATGGAGCTAAGAAGGCTTAGGTAGGGTATATATTATTAGGGTATATGTTATAATTATTTTATATTTAGGGTATTTTTCACCCGTCCTCACCAGTAACGTTACAGTTGTTATAGCGGTCATTGCCTTTTTTGGTGTATATAATGGCGTCCAAGAGACAGTCCATGAAGCCAACTGACCCAGGATTTGAGGAATGGGCTATGAAAATGCTGGATAACAATGAAAGTGTGTATAGTGGTGATGAGGGAGATATTATAGACAAAAATTTTGAAAGTGACCACGTGAGTGAATCTGACCAGGAAGCATCAGAGAATGAGGACATTCCGGTTTCTTTACACAATGTAGACGAATACATTGGCCGTCCATCAAGCCTTACATCATCGTTCCCAAACTACCAATCGGATGACCAATCTTTGTCAGATGATGATGAACCACTGAAAAAAAAACGCCTACGGAAGCAGGTAAAGTACCGAAGTGGTTTTGTATGGGCAAAAGAAGCACCGTCTTCAAATGTTCGCACCAGAAAACACAAGCGTTTTTTAAACAACCACCACTGCGAACGGCAGCTTTTCATCGGAGAGCAGTCGTGGATAAGGTATTTCATTAGAGAGAAAATGAATCAATAATAATAAACAAAAGATATATAGATATTGGGCGCCAGGCATGTACAGAGAAAGAAAACACAGTTGTATAATACTTAAAACTAATGACTATATTTATTCGTGATGAATTCTGATGGTAAATAGCATTGTACAATTTAAATAATTATTATAGTGGTTACTTGTTGAGTAAAACTATATATGTAAATAATATTAAATACGTTCTATGAAAAGACTATAAAGAAAATACAATGCGTGTAACGTTATAGAAAATATAGGAAAAGTAGCATTACTTTATTTAAATTGTTAAATTTATACGGTGTTAAATCAGATGTGTTGCAACCTTAGATTCTAGAATCTATCTCGTTATTCATCTGTTAGTATAGCGTAATAATAATGTCTATAGAAAGTAATACTATTACAATGCGTGATATTATGAAATCTAAAATCTAAATCACACTTTTACTACTGCATCGACATAAATATCCTTAATAATCTAACCACTAAATATAGTCTGTACGCTATTGTTTAAAATGTACGTTACTGTTTAAGACTGAAAACATTTTAGATGTTAAATGCAAAACTAGAACTTAAATATACACTTAGCTGTTCTTTTATGTAACCCTGCTTCAAACAGTAGCAGGCGAGGAGGTCTAGCATCTCTGTACTGTCTGTCGGCGATCCAGGCTTAGAAATGGGGGTGAAGCAGCACGGGGCTCAAGCCACATCCACGCTGGGGCACTCTATGTGTAAGACAAATCAATCCTACTGGGGACACTTGTCCATGGGACATCCGTCCATAAGATAGTGGCACAAGAGAACACTACTAGGACCTTGAAAAATAGTCCATACCTTGGACACTTGTCCGTAAGACAATGTCCGTCCGTAAGACCCTAAGAACACGAAACTCTTGTTTAAAATCAAACACCGTCTAATAAACAAAATGAACCTACCTCGAAATACTTCCGAGGGCTCAATAAATAATAAACAATCTGTCCTTTCTTCCAAATGACATTCTGGAGGACAAAAGCAAAGGGACGCCAACGTGCCAGCCAAATACAAATACAAGTTGGGACATCCGTAACTCTACCCTAAAAATATTCACTAATAATATCGAATCTAAAAGGAAAATAACTCAGCTTTACCTGTAGCTTCGAAATGGCAGCTGATTCAGATAATACAGCCAGATTTAAATGACCACCATTTCTCAACACTGGGACTAATGGCGTCTAAGAGGCCAAACGGTCCAACCAAAAGTGAAGTTAGATCACAGAGAATTGACAGAAGCGATGTTGACAGCGCGCGCTCCCACAGAGCGATACCAGGGTTGTGTCAAACAATAAGGGTTGTGCCAAACAATAACAGGGTTGTGCCCAGACATCATATATCATAATCAAAGACATGTAATGAACTAAAAACGTTACATTATCTCCCACCTTCCAGGACGAATTGGTCCTGCAAAAGGTCATGGTAATTTTTGCAGACCGCAGTCTTCATGGGAACTTTTATTCAGTACAGAAATTTTGAATGAAATAATACTTCGAACCAATCAGAAACTGGCAATGATTCGAGAAACTTTGTCCGATAAAAGTCGTACTGACTAAAGAGATACTGATTTGGTGGAGTTCAAAGCATTTTTGGGAATTCTCATGTTTACGGCTATCTTCAAATCAAATAATGAGGATCTCGAAGCTATGTTTGCCACAGATGGTACTGGGCGAGATATTTTTGGTTGTACGATGTCACTCAAAAGGGTTTATGTTTTATTGATGGGTCTGTGATTTGACGATGCCTAAGATAGAGACGAGAGAAAAAAGAAAGATTCTACAGCCGCCATTTCATGGGTATTCCAGAAGTTTATAGAAAACTGTGGTAAGTGCTATTCCATTGGGGAGTATGCCTGTATTGACGAAATATTATTAGGATTTCGCGGTCGATGTCGCTTTCGCATGTATAATCCGAATAAACCAAGGAAATATGGAACAAAAATTATGGCATTGACTGACGCGAAAACACATTATTTACTAAATGCGTATATTTATTCCGGAAAAGACAGTGATGGCAGAACTCTGTCCGAAAATGAACAAAATTTACCCAAACCAACACAGGCTGTATTACAGCTGACTCGACCGATTGTCGGTACTAACCGGAACGTGACAGCAGATAATTGGTTTTCTTCGATTGGTCTTGTTCAGGAGCTTGCTTAAAGAGACTTGACATTTGTGGGGACACTGCGTAAGAATAAAAAAGAGGTTCCAAAAGAATTTTTGCCTTCAAACTAATGAAAAAAAAAAATAGATGTTCTTTACGGATTCATCAAGCATATGACTCTTGTATCATTCGTTCCAAAAAACTCAGGTTATTGATCCCGAGACGCAAAAGCCAGAAATAATTGCTTTCTATAATACCACGAAAGGTGGTGTTGATGCATTAGATGAGAAGTGTACAGTTTACTCCACAAGGCCGTCGTACCCGACGTTGGCTGCTAGCAATATCCTACACCTTGTTGAATGTTAGCATGGTAAACGGCTATGTTATTTTCACTGCATACCCAGAAAATCCAAAAGTTTCCCGACTACAATACATTAAAATGCTTGCTAAAGAACTTGTGGAGCCTTATCTCAATCAACGGCTCCTAAATAAAGGTCTACCTCGCGAATTACGCTTGAACATTGGCAGAATATTGCAGAAACCACTTCCAGTAGAAACCAGACATGACTTGAACAAGCAAGTGAGATGCAGGAAGTGTCCGGTTGGCTTGGATCGGAAAACAAAGAAAACCTGTGGTTTGCGCCAGACACCAATATGCGGAAGTTGTATAGTACCTATGTGCCGAGAATGTGTCCAATAAAACTTGAAATTTTATTTTCATAGAGCATTTCAAAGAGTAAGAATATTTTTTTTGTTTTATATAATCTAGAATACAAGATAAAACCTGTTTTTTATTTGATAATTTTTTTGTTGTAAATAAATTACGATTTTTTAACTACATGTCTATTGTTATGTGATTTTCTCATTAAATCATCAATTGAACTCTACTAACCAACCTTTCTTGCAATCTACAACACCTTGGTAGCTAAAGTAATACTCACTTTAATGATTATCATTGAAATATATCCAATTTATTTTCATTTGGCAACATACGAGAGCTTTAACAAAGTCTGGGTTTCTGTAACCCAACCTCACCAGTTACGTGCTAATAATTTTTTTTACAACCATGTCTCAAACGTATCAGTCCTTGAAAAAGCAAGCTGCGAGAGCGCTGAAGTCATGATTGAATCTCGCTTAAGATGGTTGGCCACATAAGCAGGATGCAAGAAAACCGCCTACCGAAATCTCTTCTTTACGGTGAACTTGTAGAACGGATGGACAACTCAAAATATACCAGGATGTTTTCCATGAAAACTTAAAGGGGATAAGTATGCAGCATCAGTGAGAGGAAGGAACATACGATAGAACGCAATGGAGGAGAATTGTAAACTTAGTTAACAACGACAACCAAAAAGTAAAGAGGCAACAAAGTGATGAGATTTTTGAATGTCCGGAGTGCGGAAGAGAGATAAAATCATGCATCGGGCTTTTCAGTCACAGAAAAGGTCATGAAAGAAAACGCCTTGCGTAACCTCTTCTGATGTGTGTCAAATACTCGTCAGCGAGTAATGGCAGTAAGTAAGTAAATAAGTTAAAGTAGTAGAAACCTTCGTTTGGAAGTGCCGGAATAGAAATATGTTTTCCATCTAAAGCTCCGATAATATATGAAAAATTCCACTTTTTGTCAAACTCCAAGGAAATGTTTTCCACTTTTCTTCTGTACGAGGAACCTAAAAAGGATAATATTTTACAAACTGCTTTTTCTAAATAATTATTTATAATCTAAAGCAACTGTAGCTTAATGTAAAAATATCTTAAGACAAGACAAGGAAAAGCAATTTCAAATAGGTTGATTCCTATTCTGAAAGAAATCCTATTGAGTCCTATTGTGAAAGAAAGAAAAGTGTGGAAAACCAATAATAAGGTGATCAACTATAAAAAAACATGGAATGCTGAGAATCAAAAAAAAAAAATAACAAAAGGACAGGAGGATGACTACGTAAGTCAATTGAAAAATTGTTTATCGTGTAAAATGTCAGGCGAAGGGAAGAAAAGATCAAGAAGTTCTGGTAAGACAGATGTGAATGGTGCTGAGATTAAATTTATGCTTTAATCAGTAATGCGAACACTGGATGCGATTGAACACAAACAAAAGCATCGCGTTCGTCTTCGCCGGCCTATTCGCCTAGTTTTAGTGATTGTGAATACACAGGAAGCGGTGGAAGCAACAGCAAGTTTGATTATGGCGACGGAGAAGGTAGATGAAAGTTTGTTTGTGAGTCAAGATGAACCACGAATCGGGGATAATTTTCAGAAGAATGATATTATTCCTGGAGGTACTGGTAAGGGAAATTGTTTTTTTTGTGAAATATTGTTATTATTATTGTTTCCTGGGTTTTTCCCTTGTTGGTCTGTACCTAGAGTGGCACACATATAGCATGTTAAAATTTTACTTGTGTCTAGAGTGACATGGGTTCATGTGCTTAAAGTTGTTTACATGTGTAACAATTGTACTTATCTAAAGTGGTAAAGTATTTTAAGGTTAGCCTGAGTCTAGAGTGACTCATACTACCATAAAATGGGTGCAAAAAGTCCTTTTCGAGTTTTCCCTAGCAAAACCTGGGGTGTTTGGATATTATATTTCCTTGTTTTTCTTGGTTTTTACAGACACCTTAACACCTGACACAGGGCCAAAAACAAACATCATTTCTATTCTCGAAGGAGATGAGATTCAAGAGAAGAACTTTTCTGAACCTATTCTTGAGGTGTTAGTTCCACGTTACGTAAAGCTTTTGGTAAATGGGGTGAAGGAGGAGGTAAAGACGGACCTCATTAAGAAATATCTCCCCCCCCCCCAAAATTTTAAGGAGATTGTGCCTCCCAGAATTAAAACTCTTTTCGGCCATGAAAAAAATATCGTACTACAATATCACTCCATGAAAAGTTTAAAGGAATCGCGTACTGAAAAAAACGTAGTCGTGCATATGGATTTTTCAGAGCATTATTGAACAAAATACAACGAGGAGATTCAGTCATACCACTTTGAGGGATCTCCAATGCAAATATCACTTCATAGTGTTGTTGTCTACCTGCAAAATTCTAAAAGGTCCTATTGCACGGTTTCAACCAATTTGTTACACAAAGTTTACTATTTGGGCCCACTTTCAACCAGTCTTAAAAGAATTCCCAGCATGCATAGAAAATATCCATTTCCTCAGCGACGCGATGGTCCGGTGACTCAATATCGAAATAAGCTCATGTACTGGCATGAAAAATATCCCAAATATGGTCCGATTTTATCAGTTGGTCTTGGAATTACCATGAAGATAGCCACGGTAAGAATGCGCCAGATGGTGTTGGGGCTACTTGCCAAAGAACAGCAGATAGTGGTAGTGGCCTCGGAACATGAAGTTTCGAACTTGACACAGTTTTGCGGTGCTATGCAGGATCGATGCCCAAATATTTCACTATTTACGATAACAGACACTGACATTGAAAAAAATGAGGCATTGATTTTATAAGAGCAACCAAATTTGCTTACATTCAAGTTACATCAGTTCAGATCGAACAGTCATACGAGACGGTCGTGCTTTCGTTTCGTTTGTGGACCGCCGGTATTGAACGTTTGTTTTGTTTTGTTTTGTTTGGATTTGTCATGTGTTGTTATTCGGTCTTGACCCGACCCGGTTCAGTTCGCTAGTTTTCGCTGAACGTGCGTTTCTGCTTTATTTTATATAATTATTTTTATATAGATATTTTTTTAAACGTGACCTACCTTCGTTGACATTGACACTGTTTTTATTATTGAACTATACTGTCTTGTTTAATTTAATATTTTCCGATTTTGCTGTTCCTTTACACTTCCAAATGGCAGATTTTAAGTGTGATTCGTGCCAAAAAACCATCTCGGAAAAGGACAAATATAGACTTCGTTGTAGTGGGGAGTGCCGCCGCAACTTTTGTATGACCTGTACTGGGCTGGACAAGACAACCACAAAAGTGATCCACCAGCAAAAGTTCAAAAATATTAGGTTTTTCTGCAATGTTTGTGATTCTCCCACGATGAAGTATCTCCATGACAAAGTTTCACAGCTTCAGAAATCACAGATCCCTCTAGAAACGGTTGAAGGTCTGGGAACCTGTTTAAAAAGGAACAACGACCTGCTTCCAGTCATATCTGAAATCTATGACATATTGAGTTATCATGACTCCAAATGGAAGTCTTTATACAAAAAAATGGATGATATTCACTGCCACCACTCCAAAATTTCGGAAAATGGTCAACAATCTTTATTTCATTCGATCAGTGAAATAAAACAAGAAATACTCAACCTATCATCCATTTTTATGGACTTTCAGGATGAGTCTGTTAGGGTCCAGGTTCATGACTCTTCAAAGGTAGATCTTTTGAAGGAAGTCAGTGAGCTGCGTAGGAGCGTAAATCAGATGGCAACCACAATAGAAAAGTTTGCTGCCCAAGGCAAGCAAAATAATAGGAGTAGCCCACCAGCAATAAAAAAGTCAACTTCGACTCAGACAGATTGCCAAGCCTCAGTGGGTGTCACTTCTTCTAAAGTCAGTACTCCCCCACCTCACAAACCCTCCATTAGAAAAGCCTGGCATTATGTCGTTGTGTCCAATATCCCATCTCCCTTTACGGCAAACCAACTGGCTCACTATATCAAGGATAAACTTGGAACTTCGGACTTTATTCGTTGCTTTCCTATGCTTAATAGTGAGGACAGTTCACTCTCAAAATTCAAAGTTGGAGTGCAGAATATAAGGCACCTAGAGCGGCTGCTTGATATAAGTATGTGGCCCCCAGGAATTGAAGTAGTCAATAGCAATGTCCAACCATCTTTGACTCCCTCGGAGGTATCGCCGCAAAAATCAAGATCTTCTGCCATGGGATTTCAACAGCCTAAGATTTCCACTTTGGAGAAACGAAGCCTTCCACAATCTTCCAATTTACCTACAGATCTAGCCAAGGAGGTCAAATACGTTAAAATTGGTTCAGACAGGGAGGCTATAGCTGCGAGTAAGTCCTTTGGGCAGCAGGAGGCGAAAAATATTATCAATAAGCATCCAAGGGAAGGTGAGGTGCTGAGTTTGGACCCAATGACTCCACCTATTGTGCGGTTATCGCGTGAATCGGACACGGCCAATGGACGTTATTTGTTGGCGAGACTAAGGGACCCTTCGATATTGAAAGCTGTCAGGCTATTCCTTGCGTACCTCCATGACCAACCCCCCAGTGCGTGTTTTGAGGGACACACCAACACCAGCATCAAGTTGGCGCTAGCATCGGAAGGTCTCCCATGCGACATGGACTCCCTGCGCAAGTTGTTTTATCGCTTCCACGACGCGTATGGCATTGGCGTGGCTGAGGTTGAGGCAGATCTCTCCGCCTTCAGGACCTTTTTCTCATCAGAGAAGCTATTTCACCTTCAGAAGTCTAGGGAAAGCCACAGCAAGTATTTTTCCAGTGGCTCTCCATCTAAAAATAAAAATTTTTAATTCATTTGACGCGAACAGAGGATCAAGCACCCTCTGATAAATCGGACGATAGCAAGCTAGGTATTTTTCTTATCAATGTTCAGTCCTTAAGACACAAAACAGATGAATTATTTCTTTTATTGGAACAGCTCAAATTTCCTGAAATCATTGCCATAACGGAACATTGGTTAAATACCGATGAGCCCGTGTTTGTGAAAAATTACACAACAATAGCTAGATTTAATAGAAGTAATTTATCTCATGGAGGTACTATGATAATGTCTACCAACAAAAACCTTACGGCAATAACAAAATTTGATCACTTATTAGCCGAGAAAATGTTTGAATTTTCTATCATCTACCACATTGCTTATGACCTCTATATTGTTTGTATTTATAGAACACCTGACGCAGATATGCATATGTTCTTTCAGAAATTACTGAGTTTGCTAGAGTCCCTGCCTGTGAATAGCAGGTTGATCTTGTGTGGTGACCTTAATATTGACTTCTCCAGTGTGTGTGATGCTCGGGAATCTCTCCAGTCTATCTTCGAGACTTTTGGTGTAGTAATGCATGTTAATGCACCAACAAGAATCACTAGAACTTGTTCTAGTACTATAGACTATGTCGTGTCATCCTTTGATCCAGAATTGGTTGACTGTACTGTGTTGAACTCAGGCTTCTCTGATCATGAAGGAGTATTAACAAAATTTTCCATAAAATCCGAGAGTAGAAACACTTTTCGTAAATTAGGACGTATTTTTTCGGAAAAAAACTTTATAAATTTTAAGCAGCTTTGTCTAACAACAGATTGGCATGTCATCTCTGGTGATGTAGACACTGAAGTTTCCAGATTTACACAAACATTATCTGGTCTGGCATCCAAAGCCTTTCCTCTCAGGCCTGTCAAAATTAAACATCATAAACCCTGGACTATTAAGGGCCTAGTACATCTGCAAAAACATGCGCTCTTTATCTCACCTAAAAAATTCTCGGATAGTGTCTTCTTTCACGAGTACGTGAAACTTTACAGGAAAATTTACCATAAGACTATAAAAGCCGCCAAGGACATCTATTACAATAGGAGGTTGACTGAGTCCGGTAATATTGCCAAAAGAAACATGGTCGATTGTGAATGACTTGAGGGAGTAAGGTTTCTTCGTCCAACATAACCTCAACTTCACCTGAGGACCTAAACAATTACTTTGTAAATGTGGCGAAGAATATAGTGAATACTATCTCACCCTCCCTTGATCCTCTATCATTTCTCTCTGACTATAATGTTAATTTGCACAGTTTCTTCCTTACGCCTGTGGGGTTGGCAGAGCTTCGCAATACATTAAATGATATTAAAAATAAATCTTCAGCAGGGACTGACGGACTTACTCTTAAAATGTTCTCTAGTATGCCGGAATGTACATTAAACCATCTTTCAGCCTTAATTAACATGTCATTTGAAGATGGTGCTTTTCCAAATTGCCTTAAGTCGGCGATAATTATTCCTTTGCATAAAGGAGGTGATAAAGAGCAAGCTTCCAACTATCGTCCAATTGCACTCCTTCCCACGTTATCGAAGATCATGGAGAGACTGGTTAAAAAGAGGCTTGTATCATTTCTTCTAAAATACAAAATACTCACCCACTTTCAGTTTGGGTTCTTGAGTAACAAATGTACAAATGACGCTATGTTTTCGCTGTTTAATAATGTATACTCCAGTCTGAACAACCGTCTCGTTACAGCAACAATTTTCTGTGATTTCTCGAAAGCTTTCGATTGTGTTAATCATAACATCCTAACTAACAAATTGCAGTACTATGGTATCAGGGGAACGCCTCTTGAATGGTTTAAGTCCTACCTTAACAACAGAAACCAGCGTGTGAGGGTTGATAAGACTGTGTCTTCTTGCAAGCCAATAGAATGCGGAGTACCTCAGGGCTCAGTGCTAGGTCCTATTTTGTTTCTGTTGTTTATCAACGATATTGCTAGTCTGGACATCAGTGGTAAAATCTGTCTCTTCGCGGATGATACTTGTTTCACATGGAGCAGCCCGGACACCACGGCACTTCATAGAACCATTTCCAGTGACTTAATCAACATAAAAACATGGTGCGATTCTAATTATCTGTGTCTCAACGTCTCTAAAACTAAAGTCTTATCATATAAAAGTACGTTGCTACCTTTTCAACTTGATAATACCACCATTGACGTCGTTGATTCTGTGAAATTTTTAGGCCTTGTTGTGGACAACTATTTAAAATGGGATTTGCACATCGATGCTTTAGCTAAAAAATTAAGTTCTGCCTGTTTCGCACTTAGATCAGTTGCTAATGTGCTTAATTTGTCAACATCTAGGACAGTCTATTATGCCCTTTTTGAGTCGCATCTCCGATACGCACTTCCATTCTGGGGTGCGTGTTGTGCGACTCAATTTGAGCGTATCTTCAAATTACAAAAGAGAGCTGTGCGATATTCACTGAGGCTAACCAGTCGTGCTCACTGCCGGGACTTGTTTAAAAGATATAAAATATTAACTCTTCCTTCCCTATTCATACTCGAATCCGTCTGCCTAGTTCGCAAGCACGTATCGAGTATTTCTCTAGAGACCAGTTCATGGCTATCAATTAGGAACGCAGAGCATAACATGTATCTGCCAACCCCTCACTCTGAGTTAGTAAAGAGTTCCATATTGTACAATGCAAAAAAAATGCACAATCATCTGCCATCTGAAATTAATTCCATTTCATCCTTTCCTGCATTTCGCAGAGCCTTGAGATCATACTTACTGGAGAAAGCCTTTTACGCGGTTAACGATTTTTTTATTAGTATCTAGGGTTCTAAATTTAACACACATTCACTAAATTTAAGAAATGATTTTGTTTTCTATCCATTTAAATTTAGTATTGACATTATATACAGTTGTTTATTTACATGTATGTTTATATTTTATTTATATTTAATTAAATAATATTTAATTAAATAAATTTCTATAATCGTATAAAGTATTGTTTTAGTTTTGTATGTTTGCTGTTAGTTTTATATGTTTTTCTATTGTTAAGTGAAGTTTTGTATGTTTTTTATATTCTTTTTTTTTTAAGCTTTGTCAACAAAATTGTAAAATTTTTTTATGACAATAAAGCAATTTCTTTCTTTCTTTCTTTCTTTCAATGGTACTTTAAAAGTCACATATCAACTTCACTTATCATGCATTTTTATAAATATTTAAAGTTAATTTTCACTTTCCTGTGCCATATATCACTTGCCTGTCTTCAAATTTTTTAAAAGATCTATAATCTAATTATTTACCAATATTTTGCCTGACCCAAAAAACTTTAGCTTATTTAAGTAAAAACCTTGATCTCTGGCCACTTTGCAAAGTAAATTTAGGAAATAACAGTGCAACAATACTTTAATCATCAGTCTTGATTAAACCTCTCTGTAAGAAACTATTTTAGTCTTTGTCATTCTTTTGCCAACCAATACGCTGTTAGTTTGTAGTAGTTTTTGAAAATAAAATTTTTATAAATAGAGTTCGTCGCTCGAGTTATTTAAGTCCCTCAAAATATATAATATTGTTTCTGATCTGTAACTTTTTCTTCTCTTAATAAATAAATCCCTAAAAAGTGACTTTCTATTTAATTATTAATTTTTAAAATTAAAATGTTTTAATTGATTTAACTACATAACGGTATAAGTTAAAAACAACAATTTTTAAAAACTTCGCAACCCTGTAGGCATGGGTTAATGTTGACGGAGGAAGATAAAATTCTGTATTTGGGAAGGTCTAGGTAGTTCAAAATGAATTAGGGGGCGGCATTTGCATTTTCGAAATAAAACATTTTTTCGTCCATATAAGGGACACCATAGTATGAACCCTTAAATAATACAAACGGAAGAGCAATAGAGTATTAAAATATACAAAAGAAATACTAAATGTGACAGCCGACAGAATACTAAAAGGAGAGAGTTTAATTAGGTTGGTTGCAATGGGGGCATGTATTTTAAGGAGCTATACTCAGCCAGACAGTTTATCTTCTGTTGAATGAATTGGTCAACATGGGTCAAGTAACCCATGTTGATCAATAACACCCAAAGCTATACGCTGCCAAAAGCTAAGCATGAGCAAGTCTAAAAGATCATCAGGTTAAGATAGGTTAGGTTGCTGGGGTTTGGGATCATGTTTGATCCCTCACTCGGAGGCCTTGGGCCCATTGCGATACCCCTATTATTGTTGTACCAAACCTTCCTCTCATTCTTTCTTTGCGTTAAAGCATTTCCTGCTTTTTGGAAAGTTCCCGATGTCAGTGTATTGATCGTCACCAGTGGTGGGTCATCTGCCACGGCCTCTCCCCTGGCCCCGTCTTTGGAGAGTCTGTCTGCTTCCTGATTGCCCACACACATTGCTGTGGCCTGACACCCAGCACAGAGTAGCCCCGCCCTGACGACGCAGCCAGGACAGTGCTTCTCGGAATTCCAATTTCGGCACTTTAAGGTATCTTAAGATCTTAAAGTGCCAATAATTGGATCAAAATCTTCACACGGAAAATATAACAGTCGAAATCTTTCTCACGGACAACACCTACAGGGTGTACAAAAGTGGTTGACAGTGGTAGGACATTTTTTTGAACCTCAAATTCGACACATGTGTTGATTTTGCGTCCGTGAATTTTAGTCAATTTCTTTACAAATTTTCGCACATTATTGCTACAATATATCAAAATCTGTTGAAGAGTGTTTATTTTACCTAAATCAAAAAACTTGCTCAAAATCTATTCTGATAGTGAAATAAATGGCTTCGAAAGTGGACCTAACCTCAAATGAGCTTTCTTGCTCAAAATGAAAATGTTATTTTACAGACACTTCTAAGAGCAGAAAGAATAAGGAACTGTTTGGTGCCCCCTGTGATCATTGCAAAACGGTGTTCTGTAGAAATTGCAGAAAAATTTCGTCAAATGAAATCAGAGTCTTGACTAATCAAAACAGGCTACTTTCCCCTCTCTGTTCAGACTGCCTCGAATCTATACATAGTATGTTGAGTGATCTTGTTACAATCAAGCAGCAGGTTGATAATTTAAGCTCGGAAACAAGAGTTAATCACAAATTGTCCGCTCTAAATCTGGCTGAAGTTACCTGTATTAAGCTGTTTTGCGATGGATGCCCTGGACAAAACAAAAACTCTATTATGATTGGTATGCTTATGCATTGGCTTTACTCAACAGAATCTTCAGTTCAAGAGATTCACGTGATATTTCCCATCGTAGGGCATTCGTTTCTGCCGTCTGACAGAGTTTTCGGAAGAGCCAAAAAAAAAGGAGGTGATCATTCATCCAAGGGAATACCGAGAAATATTGTCTGAGAATGCAACCGTACTTGATCTTGAAAAGGACTATTATATTTTCGACTGGAAAAAAGCCATAGAGGTTTGTGTAAAGCCGCCCAATCAGTGGCATTTCCAGTTTGCAGCAGCCAAGAGAATATCTTTGAAGAAGCATTGCCAACAGGCAGGCAAAAATATTGTAGTTAAAGGAGAAGTTAACTTTAGATCACAGTTTGTGGACCAGAGGCACGTGATGGCTATATCAGGGCAAAACTACAAGCAAGAGCAGACTTACCTAATTTTGAAAATCAAGGCCAATACTTTAAATCAAAGACAAAATAAAAGAACTTTAGAAATAAAGCAAAGGGAGGAAGGGTGGGTGGAACTCAAGGTGCGACCACCTCCTCGTGGTGAGTTCTAGACTGGTTTAATATTCAATCATAAGTGCTTAAAAACATAGTACACACCTTTTAGCTACCAGAAGTATTTATTTGACGTAATTTAAATAATTTCAATATTGAACTAGGCGATGCACATCAACAACTTTCTGGCATTTGGGGCGCGGCTAAACCTAAAAATTTTGGGCTACGATTTTTTAGGCATTAAGAAGATCATAAATAATCATTTTTTTTCTACCCCTCTGGTAGATTTTGATCTGTCCCTCAGGGTTCAGTACTTGGCCCTATTTTGTTTCTGGTGTTTATCAACGACATTGCAAATCTAGACATTAACGGTAACATCTGCCTCTTTGCGGACGATACTAGTTTCACTTGGAGCGGCCCAGATGTTACGGCACCATATAATACTATATCCAGTGACTTACGCACCATTAAATCTTGGTGCGATTCTAATTTCCTATGCCTCAACCTATCAAAAACTAAAGTTTTGTCATATAAAAGTATTATACAATCTTTTGTACTTAATAACACCACTATTGACGTGGTCGTGGACTCTGTGAAATTCTTAGGATTTGTTGTAGACAACTCGTTAAAATGGGACTTTCACATCGACGTTCGATCAAAGAAACTAAGCGCTGCCTGTTTTGCGCTAAGATCAGTTTCTAAGGAACTTAACTTATCAACCTCTAGAATAGCCTATTATGCCCTTTTTGAGTCACATCTTCGTTATGCCCTTTCATTCTGGGGTACTTTGTGCACAACAAAATTTGATCGTATTTTCAGACTTCAAAAGAGAGCAGTTCGATATTTATTGGGACTGAACAGTAGAACTCACTGCCAGAATTTCTTTAAAAATTTCAAAATACTGACTCTTCCTTCTTTATTCATTTTTGAATCCGTTTGCTTAATCCGCAAGCACATATCTGCTATTCCCGAAAGGCCATCTCATAACTATCCACTTAGGAATGCGGAGCACGATCTTTATCTGCCAACCCCAAGCTCAGAACTAGTTAAAGGTTCAATACTGTACAATGCCAAAAAAATGTACAATCATCTGCCTTTGAATATCAAGTTGCTTTCATTCTTTCCCGCATTTCGCAAAGCTCTGAAATCAAACTTACTGGAGAGAGCCCTATATGCGGTAAACGACTTTTTTGTTGATGTTTAATCATGAACAATTTTGAATTTTAAAATTTTTATCATCTCACACACTGGTCAAAGGTCAAGTATTTAATATTTTATAACTCTTAAAATTATATCTATTTACTGCTTACTGTTCTGCAATTGTCCATGTATGTTCTATTTGTGATTTTAACATAACGCACAAAGGCGCTTTTAAAGTCAACCGCCTATAGTTTCCACAGTAGGGAGTGTCCACAGCTCCCCAGATCTTCCAGAAATTCATCGACACCAGAGTAGCAGGAATTTCGGGAGTTTTACCCTATTACGACGATATCCTGGTGGTAGGAAGAGACGACCCAGACCTGGAAAACAAGGTGCGCGGAAGTGCGTGTTCCAAACAGATAAAGTTACATTTTTAGGTTTCCAAATTAGTTCCGAGGGTGTGCGTCCAACAAAGTTAAAGCAATAGAGACAATAGTTAAAGCAATGGTGGCAGCTGACTTGAGGAAAAGAAAGACGGCACATATTTGTATTTCATTCAAGAAATTGCAACGAGAGGGAACTCGATATTTTACTGTCTAGAACGCTTTAAATTACTATCAGGATATTTAGGAAAAATATTGTCTCCTTCTCACAAAGCAGCTTCGCCTATGGTAACTCCCAGTGAATTATGAGTAATCGAGGAGGTTTTAATGTTACTCAGACCTTTTGAAGCTGCAACAAAAACTATATCTGGGGAGAATATGTATCAGGAAGTCTTGTCATTCAGTTGTCTCATCAATTGTGTTGAAACATCATTGCGGAGAATTTTTATTACAAATACCACCGTGTGTTCTATGCCAAAGTTTAAAACAAACTTACTACTCAGATTGAAAACAAGCTAGACCCTCTTGAAAAAATGCTCTTTTTTCTACATCCACAATATTGGATCCTCGTTTTAAACGACTCCATTTGTCATCACCTATAAATGCTGCTTCGGCTATACCTACCATTAAAAATGAGGTTAAGAAGGAGCTTAGGATACAAGGATCTTCTTAACCAATTAGTTGTAATAAAACTAACACAGAAGATCAAGATAATGGTACAGCAAATTGCAATATATGGGATATCCACAACGAGGTCGCTTTGAAGAACCTTCCAGATACTAAAAGTTCTAAAGGAAGTGAACTGAAGTTGTACTTAAATCAGCCCCGAAACCGAGATCCTATTCAGTATTGGCCTGAAAGTAAATTTACCTTTCCAGCAACGTACAAGGTAACCAACTGTCCTTGGGGCATCAGTTGCTTCTGAACGCCTTGTATCGATTTTAAATAATGTATGTTCTGATTCAAGAAGCCGATTAATTCCAACACTCATACGTGATATATTAATCCATATAACTGCGCTGCAAATTAAAAATAAAATAATACTATGAGTTAAATTATGTAATGCTTTAATATCCTATCATTCGAATAATACCATGACTTTTCTAAAATAACTGGTGAACTTAATAACCGGTTATTATAAGGTAGGTTAACCTGTCAGGACATTTTAATTTTTTTATTAACCGGTTAACCCTTTTGCGCTTAGTGGTTTCGCTGAGATACCATACGTTCTAAATATTTTATTAATGCTGCGTTGTGGTATTTCTGCAATAACACCAAGGGAATAATAGCTTAGTGTCACGATCTACCGAAAAAAAAAATACACCGCTTGAATCGGACGCTACATTTGACAATTAGCAGGTATATTCGAACGGTAAACAATCGATTTTATATTTTTTTAGTTCTTGTGGAAAAAATTATTATAAATGGCTGGTAACTGATGTTTAGTAAATAAAATATTCTAGTAGCATGTACTATATTATAGTTGACATAAAATAAATTACTGGGTTTGTGTTTTTGGTAAAAATCAAGTGGTGTCAAATGAAACCACTAAGCAGTCAACATCGTTTGAATAAAAAATACTTATTTTTTCCTTTTTTATAAAATTATGTTTTAGTCTCTGATTTGGCTAACTAAAATATTACATTTTATTCCCTAGAGACTAAAATAAATTTGAGGGAGTAACATTTTATTTTAGTCGCCGAGGGACAAAAAATGCCATTTTAGTCCCTGAAATGAGGTTGTAAACTACAATTTTAGCCTATAAAGTGCGGTAGCTGTTTTACCGTGTACTGAGAAGTCATGTGTACGAAACCCCGTGACTAAAGTGTGTCTTCAATTTACTGGGGCTTCAAAATTTTCGCTTCAGGGTGAAAAGTGCATAGGTATAATATACTACTATTTTTAGAAAAAAAAAATGGAATTATCAGGATTTATAGAAAATGAGTGGTAATGAAGTTTGAGCTATTTTTGAGGACATACCCTCCGGAGAAGAATCTGAGGCTAGCGATGATGACAAAAATTTGGATGTTGCTTTGGGTGGTCCAACTGCTGTTGATTTAGATTTTGTTTGGGATGATGAAATTACTACCACTAATTTTGAGCTGAATAACGTGCAAGCAGGTAATATTTTTCAAAATTTCTTTTTTTTTGTTCTTCAAATTCAAGCATACCATTGTATTTTATAGGTTGTAATGAAGTCCGTATATTTTTTTATTTAACCTGTTAAATGCTAGGCATGAACATAAACCGAACACGGCACGATAGCTCGGCGTGAAAGTACTTCGCTGGTACACCGAAGAGCCAGGGTTCGATCCTGCCTTGGGACCTAATTTTTTTATTTTTTTATCGTTAATATTCTCATGGTAAATGTTTAAATATTTGTTTTTTTTTATCACCAGGACGGATAGCGTTTGTGGATTTATGAACCATACTGTATATAAGTAGAATTTGATATGTTCATTTGTTTTGAAGGATTATGGTAACAAATAATTCTTAGACAAGCTTAGTATGGTTTATTTTTATTTTTAGAACTGTTATGATAGTCTAAAACTGAAAAATATTTTTAATACTAAAAATTATTTGCTGATAAAATTGTGTTAAATATTTCGTCGATTTGCATGGAGACGTTGAAGTTTTTTTTTGGTACAAACAGCAAATGGGTTTTTGTAGGATCGACGGGTAAAAACCGTTTTTTTTTACTGTAAGGAATCTTGATGGGTCGTAGGACGATGGTAACCGAACGTGGTTCGTGGTTCCCGACGGGAAAGATTATTTAAGCGACGGGAGCGCGAAAACGGGGTTCTTCCTGTTGAGACTAAGTACCGGTGATCTTTACTGAGTAAACCTCGCGAGTTTAAGTCAATTTTAATTTTTTTTATCAGCGCTGCTGTAAAAAACCCGAATTCTTGAATTTTAAAGTAAAAGTACCGTATCTCCGTCTTTGATTAAAAATAAGTATAAATCGTGGTCGCAGAGATTTGATTTAAAAAAAATTAAGTCTCAACCGTATTTCTGATTTCTGAGTTTAGATAAGTAAAGTAGTTAAAAGTACGTTTAGTTAAAAACCGAGCACTTAAGTTTTTTTTTTATATCTGACCGTGAATAGACAACCAGACCGTTTCGTTTTGATCCGACGCCGATTTTCTTAAGTTTTCTTTATACCTGACCGAGAATAATTAGTGTGACCGAATTCCGGGCTGCTGTAGGCGATTCAGACAACCAGACCGTTTCGTTTGATCCGACGCCGATTTCCTTCAGAAAAAAAAGGTAATCGCATTCTTTCTTTTTTTTATCACCGCCAGATACCCCATCAGAGTTCTAGTAATCGCAAATTTTAGTTTCAGCACAGTAGAGTTTTATTTTATTTTATGGTATAATAAATAATAATTTCTCTGTATTAGATTTTGCGATATTTCCTGTTTTAATATTTTCTTCATATTTGATTTATTTGAAGATACCGGATTTATATTTGATTTATTTAAAGATGCATGTGAATATGTATTGCTAGGATTTTTCTATTATAATATTTCTTTACAGGTTTGAATTTAAATCATATGAACTTTATTATTTGCTATTGTAATTAACTGATTTAATTTTTCTGTGTTAGATTTTGGGATATTTCATGTTTTAATAGTTTCTTCATATTTGATTCATTTGAAGATATTGGATTTATATTTGATTTATTTAAAGATGCATGTGAATATGTATTGCTAGGATTTTTCTATTATAATATTTCTTTACAGGTTTGAATTTAAATCATATGAACGTAATTATCTGCTATTGTAATTAACTGATTTAATTTCTCTGTGTTAGATTTTGATATTTCATGTTTTAGTATTTTTCTTAATATTTTATTTATTTGAAGAGAATGGATTCATAATTAATTTAATTTATTAATTAATTACTTAATTATTTGCTATTGTAATTAACTGATTTAATTTCTCTGTGTTAGATTTTGCGATATTTCATGTTTTAGTATTTTCTTCATATTTTATTTATTTGAAGATATTGGATTCATAATTTATTTATTTAAATAAACCTCGTTATGGCATATATTCGACTTTAACTGGCTTTTACCCCATTTCCCTGGATTCTCCACTGTAGAAAAGCTACCCGTATTGGCCGAGGTGGTCTCTCAAACACTTTAAACATTGGGGGTGGCGCCCGAGAACAAAAAGACCGACTGTTAGGCGTTAGTAATAGCTCTCTAGAACAAAAGGTTGTTACAAGGTAGCACTGAAAATGAAAACATCATTGACTCCAACAGCGATTATAGTGATGACGACGTTATTCCCCTCTCGGAGTTAGCAAAGAAACTCAATTCAAACAAATTTACTTGGAAAAGAACCGTATCCACGTTTGTACCACCACAAATCAGTCAAGAGTATGGACCTACCAATATACCCGAAGAGGTCGAGCTACCTGTGGATATTTTTTATTGTTTTTTTCCAAACTCCTTATTTTGCCGATGAAAATACGTAAAGGCGTATCTCGAATTTTGACGAAATTTAGAAACAGTGCTGCCACAGATAAAAATATAGTTTTTACATTTTATTGTGTATTACCAATGATAGAAAAATTAGATATGTCGACTCTTTTTACTTTGAATATTTTTAATCGTGATTTGATTTTTTTCAGAAATTTTGTTTCTATTCACCACTATGTTTCTATTCACCCCATTTTACGGTACGCCTTACATACAAATATTCTATATATCTAACGATGGAGCACTCTTCTACAAGAGACGATTTGCTGTCTACAATCTAACATTTTACGATGTTGCTACTCGTGATTGTTATTGCTTTACTTGGAACGAAGGTGACAGTGGCCGAGGAGCATCAGAAATTTCAACAGCCCTTTTCAAAGTTTTGCAAATTTATGACAAAAAAGAAACCCGTTCCTTATCTTTTTGTTTTCAGATGGTTGTGGTGGACAAAATAAAAACTCGATCGTTGCCGGAGCTCTTAGGTATATTTTGTCTACCCTAAAACACACACAAGAAATAAGTCTCCGATTTTTTACACCTAATCACGGGCAAAATGAGGGGGACTCAGCACATAGCGCAATCTCTTATGCAATTAAAAAAGCAGGAGAACTTAGGGTGTCTCCGCAGCTTATACCAATATTTTGCCTTGCGCGACGAGTAAAACCGTATGAAGTGTTTTGCTTTAAATTCAATGATTTCCTAGATTTTAAACAGTTTAGCGAAACTCTTAGATTTCGTTCAATCCGGGTTGACGACGAAGGCAATCAATTCAAGTGGACCGATATGTTTGAGTTTATGGTAACAAAAAAGGACCCTTTCAAACTATTTTTTAAAGTCGATCATTAAGATAAAAATTATATGTCAATGTCCTTAAAGCGGCAAACCCTTTTAAGAACACAAGTCTTAGTCAGTTATATAAGGAACCTCGTCCGATATCTTTAGAAAGATATAAGAATTTAATGGCGCTATGTGCTGGAAATACCCCAGTCATAAGTCCATCAGAGCACGTTCAGTTTTATAAAAAATTACCTCATACAACTGAATAATTTTTGTTTCAGTCTTTTGCGCCAAATATTTTGGTTTAGTTTTAGAACTTTATTATTTTTATGTTCTTTTGAAAGTGTTATTGAATGCACTAAAAGGTATTAGTAGCTATTAGTTTCTGTTTCTGCAGTTTTTGTATTATTGGTTCTTGTTTTATAACCTAGTTAGAGATTATTTTTAAGGCTGTTTTAAAGTTTTTTTGATAATTCTTTTAATGTTCACGAGCTGTATTTGTTAAAATAAATTAGCATTATGTCTTTAAGATACACATTATTTTATTCAAACTCCACGACTTTTAACAAATTTTCTATACAATCAATGAGGGCGTATCTGGTAAGTAAGCAAAAGCAATTCGTCAGTGAAACGTGATAATCTGCTAACTCCATTTTTTACGTTAATAAGTTTTTTTATACCATTAGAAAGAGAAAAAAATTCTCTATAAATAGGGAAAGCAAACACATTTTTTTCCATTAAAGATTTTTTTTTATTTTAACTCAATAATATCTGCTAACTCCTAGTGATCTGAAATAGCCACCGAAATGCTGCTATCTCCGTAATTTCCGTTACGATCACGCTAAAGCAAAAACACAGATTCTTAGTCGTATCTTTTTTTAGTACAGTACGTCGATCCAGGGTCGCACTAGGCCAAAGGGGCCCGGGGGGCAATGTAAGGAGGGACCCGTGTGTTTTTTTTGCGTATTTTTTCGCTTTACGTTTTGGTCAATTTTTCCCTATTATATACAGAGTGAGTCTTAAATAAGTGCAAATATTTTTAGGGTAGTATATTTCGATCCAAGAATCACGATTATGAGGTTTTTTGCGCGATTTTTTTTTTAAATTTGGAATTTAATTTAATGGATTTTTTAATTTTAGTTTAAAAACATACTTTGTTTGTAATATGGTAACATAGGTAGTAGGTTAAATTTACAAGAAAGAAAATCCAATGATTCTCAAAATTATAGCAAAAAATTGGAAATTTTAAAAGTGAAATAACTCGGTTGTTTTGGATTTATTTGAAAAGACGGTAAACAGAAGATATTATGTTTCTTTTATCGAGATTTACCAGCCCTGAACATATTTGCACTTATTAAAGACTCACCCTGTATAGAAATCAGGGAACTACCCTAATGCAAGGTAAACCAATGCAATGCAAATTCCATAATGCTATGCAAAAGCAAATATGGTTAAGAATAAATAATGAACTATAGGGGGGCCCGCAAAGGCTGCCCCCCCCCCCAAAAAAAAGTTATCTATATAATATGGCCAGTCCGACCCTGCGTCGATCCGTTCTGTAAATACGGAGTATCCGTAAAGGGTAAGGGGAAAAACGAAATATATATACGAGCAATTCATATGCGTGCTATAAATAGTTTAAATAGCATTACTTACTTGTAGAAGAATTTCCATAATACCTAATCAGTTTTATTTTTTTCACGTAAATGATACATAATTTTTATAAAAATTAAAAAAATAAGGAGAAAAGTAACAAGAATTTAATAAAATCACGCACTGGTCTTCCAAGCTCGGTCTACTACCGTTGCGTATAAAAATTAGAATAAGCATGGAAGGATTCTACCCTATCTTCTAAGAATTATAAGTTTAATTTTTAAATTATTTTCATATTCATTAAGTCCAAAATTCTGCCACTTCAGTTCTTTAAAAATGCAAAAAATTTAAAATTTTCATTAAAAATTAATTCGTTTTCGGACTTGTATGTTTTGCTTCTAGACCGATGATATTATAAATATATGGTTATGAATATCATATTTTTTAAATTTAATTGATTATTTCTAAATCTGTTTGGGTAATATTCATTTCCATTTTCAAAATTTCAAACAATAAAGGTTGCTATCTCCAGAAGTATATTTTTATTTCTTATTTCTGCAAGACGAATATCTGCTATCTCCCTATTGTGTCTGAAAAAAATGACGTAACACGAAATATTGAGTTTTATTGTTCCCCAGCAAATAAAATTCTTATTTCTTTATCATATTAACGCATCAAAATACTTCCTACATGTGTACGTATTTTTTTGTACCGTTTTTTTGCTCTCCTGTAAAATTAGGAATATTGGAGTTAGCAGTTTATCACGTTTCACCGACGAATTGTTAATCGCATAACGTAAAGACGTATCTGAAATAATGTGTTAAAAAAACCTTTTATAGTAAATTTATCAATAATTTGTATCGTTTATCTTATTAATCTTGCCTTGAGTTAAATAACTTCCAAAAATGAATCTCCCAATTTTAATACTCCGAGACCTATGTTTAAAATAGTAGTCATTTTTCTTAAAACCGCTCTCCTGAAAAATCGTTAAAAACGAGTTACGCCTTTACGTATTTTCAACGGCGATTTGAGCATATTACGTTCCAAACCAATTTGTATGCAACACAAGCCAGTGCAAAGTCAGGGAAATCATATTGCTCAACTAATGTGCAAGAAATCATGATTTTTTTGCAACCAAATTGGAACTAAGTTATATATCAAAACTAATGCCTAGAACTAGGTTTGATTGGTTACTAGGAAACATGCACATGAATAATAATGCGTTGCAGCCTAAACATGGCCAACCTGAATTTGACAAGCTTTATAAAATACGGCCCTTTTTGGATGCTATGTCCCAAAATTTTGCAAAATATTACAAACCATCAAAAAACGTATCCGTGGATGAATCAATGATACGTTTCAAGGGGCGATCATCTTTGCGACAGTATAATATGCCAAATAAGCCCACCAAGCGCGGCTACAAAGTTTGGGTTCATGCATCGCAAAGTGGATATATTGATGAATTCCAAATCTAGGAATACAATAAATTCAATACAGGGAAAATTGGTGATAGAGCAGAAGTAAATCTAGGTTCAAGGGTGGTTACAGATTTGACAAGATCTGTGGTAAATCTAAATCATGTGGTATATTTTGATAATTATTTTACATCCTTACCGTAAAAGGTCTGTTGTTTTATTCAGTAACTCAGTTGAAAATGGGAGATAATAGCAGTACTGTCGAAGCGGGCAAACGCAGTCAGGGATCGCGAAAAAAACTTCTTATGAAATCTAAAAGAGTGTTGCAATACGAAGAACGGTAACAAGGTTATACAAATGTATGTTTGATTGTGTTTTTTTTATTACAGTTACGTTCTTTTTTCGTTTTATATAATACTTTCTTTCAAAATTTAGGTAGTTTTTATTGAGTTGTGAAATTTTGACTTCTTTTAGGTATAAAGACAAGGATCCGATACTTCTGAATTTCTGTCCTCCTTGTTAACATAGAGAAGGTCGATTTATATGCTGTGGTGTTTCACGAAGTATTTTAGCTAGAGCTAAACGAATTGTCTTTTTCAAAATAAGAGACTAGCATTTTTAATGGATGTCAAGGCGCCAAAACGAAGTCGTGTTCTAGGTGAGTTGCGAAAAAATATGCTACTTTTTGGTGTCGTTGGAAAAGACAAAAATATATACAGGTTATAAACACTGCGATAGTGACTATGAACTTATTCACCAGTACTAAGAATGTTAACTATTAGAATTTTGTTTTCATTATGTATAGGAAATTTACATTTGTCTCAATTAGATTTTAAATGCGCCTTTTTTTTAATGGAGAATTAAACGAACCAGTATTGTATGGACATACCAGAAGGTATAAACGTAGAAAATTCTAAAATTAGATGTAAATTAAAGAAGTCTCTTTACGAGGCTGGGCTGAAAAATAATCGGCCTCGGCAAGAGTTGGCGGCGCTAGGAACAAATGCAATTGTTTTTCGTAAAAACTATCTTTAAAGTGACTTCTGTCAAATTTTCAGCGAGCTACGTCACTTAGTTTGTACTTGACAGTGATTGAAGGCGAACAGATTTTGCATTTTTACAAAAATGAATAAAATCGAACTGGATGATGTGTATGGGCAGTAAGCACCTTCGTTATCAACAATAAAATATTGGACTGCCGAATTTAAAGGCGGTCGTACGATAATTTTTGATGATGAGCGTCCAGGTCGTCCAAGAGAGGTCACCACACCAGAAGTGGTCGATAAAATCCATGGTATGGTAATTAACTATAGACGGGTAAGAGTGTGCGAGATTGCTGAGGCTGTGAGCATCTCACTGAACGAGTGGAGAATATATTGCAGGAATATTTGGGAATGAGCAAGCTCGCTGCCAGATGGGTGCCGCATTTGCTCAATGCCGACAACAAGCGAAACCGTGTGACAACTTCAAAGGAGTGTTTGGCAATGTTTAACCACAATAATGTTGGAGAAAACAGATTTCATCCTAAATTACAGTTTACTACACATTACAATAAGATTATTTTGCAACAACTTTGGTTAGATGGCGCTACATGATCTGAAATTAATATTTTTATTTATGACAGACATGAAGTTACGTGATAATGTAGTTAGTTAATTATTCAGTAGAGTAGTAAAAATATGGCGATAAGTTGATGGCTTGTTGCCAACTTATTAATGTATTTTCAAGTTAATCATTAAAGTTTAATAATAAAATCTTCGTGTTTTCATAATAATAACGACAGGTTATAGGCCCAGTCACCCTGGTTAAAACCTGGTTAAAACCTTTGTGATCTAAAAACTGTAAAAACTTAAAATCTTTGTGATACCTACCCGGCAAACGTGAAGCAAAATGGCGTCTTCAGATGATTTATCCTTGATACACAAATTAAAAGATGGTGAATCGTTCGAAATATGGAAATTCCAGATTGTAATTTTCTTTAAGGCAAGTAGCCTATATGAAATTGTTGATGGTACTAATAAGTTAGAAAATTTAACTGTAGACAGTGAGAGAAATAACTGGAAAAAGAAAGATGCTCAGGCCCAAAAAGCAATAGTTACATCAGTTGATAAAAAAATAATGATGCATATTTTAAATTGTGAAAACTCACATGAAATGTTTAAAAAGATATGCGGTATTTTCCAGAGAGAAAATGAGCAGTAAAAATGTAACTTGTTACAAGAATTTTTCAACTTCAGATATGAAAAAAATACCGATATGAGCCTGCATATCAGTAAGATGGAAAACCTATGTTGCCGCTTAAAAACTCTAAATCAAACAATTGATGATGATATGCTTATGTCAAAAATTCTTTCCACATTGCCTGAACAATTTAAACATTTCTCCACAGCATGGGAATCAACACCAGTTAGTGAACGTACCCTAACAAATCTAACATCTCGGTTAATTGCTGAAGAGACAAGGTTTAACCAGAAAGAAGCCACTGAAGAAACAGTAGCCTTTAGAGCTGAAGACAGAAGACAAAAAGGATTTATCAATAAAAAGCACAGTAACCAAGAAAGAAAATGTTATTTATGTGGAAAACCAGGACATTATGCCAAAGATTGTTATTCCAAAAATAAGACTATGTGTAAAATTTGCAAGAAAACCAACCGTAAAGAAGAAAATTGTTTTTTTAGGAAAAGGGAAGGTGAAACATCAGGTACCAACGCACATTCACACCATTCTAAAAATAATGATAATAAAGTAGCATTACTGTCTCACTGTTTTCCCAGTCAATTTGAAGAGTTTGTTGTTGACTCGGGATGTACTTCTCACATGACCAACAAAGCATATATTCTTAATTGCATAGTAGACAAGAAAAGTGAGATATTAGTTGCTAAGAAAAACGAAAAAATGCAAGCTGTTGGAAGAGGACAAATAGTAGGTGAAAAGTACAAATTGAACAATGTACTACTAGTACCCGAGTTAAGCAAAAATTTGCTTTCAGTAAATGCAGTTGTTGAGAATGGAGGTGAAGTCCTTTTTAAACAAAATGAAGTCATAGTCTCAAAAAATGACAAAGACATTTTAAAAGGTGAAAAAGAAGAGAATGGGTTATATATCGTAAAATTATTTAATGACAAAAACAAAAGCTCAGAGGAAAGTGTGTTAGCTGAAAATGAGACCGAAGAATGTCATTTAACAGAAAGTTTAACGAACTGGCATAAAAAATTGGCACATATAAATTTTGAACAAGTTAGAAAAACATTAAAGAAACATGAGATAAAATACAAAGAACAAGAAAATCCGTGTTGTACTGATTGTCTCCTAGGAAAACAACACAGATTGCCATTTCAAGTAAGTAACTCTAGAGCCAATAATATTTGTGAATTTATGCATGCTGATCTATGTGGTCCTTTTGAAGTAGCATCACTGGGACAAGCAAGATATTTTTCGGGCTATAGATTTGTATTTTTCCTAAAACACAAGTCAGAAGTTATTGATTACTTTGAAAAGTTTATTAAAATGGTGAAAGATGGTGATCAGATAACGGCTTAGAATTTGTCAATAGAAATCTAAAATCCTTGCTAGACAGTAACGGAATAGTACACGGGACAACTTGTCCATACACACCAGAACAAAATGGTCGTGCTGAAAGAGATATGAGAACTCTAGTCGAAACCATAAGAACAATGTTACACAGTAAAAACTTAAATAAAAACCTATGGGCAGAAGCCTTGAATGCAGCAGTATTTGTTCTAAATAAAGTTGGTTGTAACTCTACTAGGAAAGATACCCCACATAAACTATGGTTCAAAAGTGACTTTGATATTACTTTTTTCAGAGAATTTGGCACAAAATGTTCTGTACATATTCCCAAACAAAAAAGGACAAAGCTAGATGCTAAAAGTGAGATAGGAATCTTTGTAGGCTATAGCAATACAGTAAAAGGCTATCGCATATATTTTCCTGATAAGAATGAAGTTGCTATACATAGAGATGTCTTTTTTATTCCTGAAAATGAAATAGAAATCGTTGTTTCACTAGAAAATAGAGAAACAATAAAATTACAACAAGAAACAGAAAGTGATATACCCGCAGAACTGCTAGAAAATCAAGAACATGTAAATATAGACTCAGAAACTGAAGAAGAGGAAGAAGATCAAGAAGAAAACATAAGAAGATTAAATAGAAGAGACATAAGAAAACCAGTGTGGATGAGAGATTACGATGTAAGTTTTTACACAGAAACAGAACAAGCAATCACATATGAAGAAGCAATAGCAAGTGAAAACTCATCAAAGTGGCAAGAAGCAGTAGATCAAGAGCTGAAAGTGTTAAAAGAAAACAATACGTGGTCGGAAGTGCCGTGGCCCGCGGATAAAAAAGTGATCGAAAGTAAGTGGGTGCTTAAACAAAAAAGTGATCGTGAGTTTAAAGCAAGATTGGTTGCACGTGGTTTCCAACAAGACTGCGATATAGAGCTATACGACATCTACGCTCCTGTAGCCAAGTTGACAACCTTTCGCATGTTGCTTGTAGTAGCAAACATGATTAAGCAGCCCATACACCAGATGGACGTTCGTGGAGCATTTCTATATAGTGATATTGAGGAGGTGGTATACATGTCACTTCCAGGTAACAACATAAATACTAGTGATTTTGTCTGTAAACTAAACAAGTCTATTTATGGCTTAAAAAAATCTCCAAAAAGTTGGAATAAAAAGTTTGACTCTTTAATGATACAAAATGATTTTATAAGATCACAAAATGACTATTGTTTATATTCTAAATGTAAAGAAAATAAGCTTTATTTATTGTTATATGTAGATGATGTGTTAATTTTAGGCACTGATAAATATGAAGTAACTGATTTAAAAAATTTATTGAATAAGAATTTTCAAATGAAAGATTTAGGTGTTATATCTCAATATTTGGGTATACAGATTGAACAAAATTTAGAACTAGGTTATACAGAGCTTAGTCAGGAGAATTATTTAAAAAATGTATTAAAAAGGTTTCAGATGGATACTTGTAAAAGTATTAATACTCCTCTTGACAATAACTTGGATCTAAAAATTTTTCAATCAGAAGAAAATAATATAGAATTGCAAAAATTGTGTAGAAAAATAATAGGTAGTATTATATATGCAGCTTTGGCGACCAAGCCTGATTTATGTGAAAGTATAAGCATATTGAGTAGATTTCAATCAAAAGCCAATGAAAATTTGTATAAATCATTAAAACGAGTGCTTAGATATATTCAAGGTACTATTAAGTTAAAATTGTGTTTTAAACCAAATGGAAATATTTTAACAGGTTTTGTCGATTCAGACTGGGGTGGTGATACCACTGATAGAAAGTCGACTACAGGTTTTGTTTTTAAAATGTTTCATTGTACAATTTCTTGGACCAGCAAAAAACAACAAAATGTATCAATTTCGTCTACAGAGTCGGAATACGTAGCATTGAGTCTGTCTGTAACAGAGGCTTGTTGGCTACGCAAACTTTTGCTTGATTTTAAGTTAGAGGTTAATGAACCAATTCAAATATACGAAGATAACAGAGCAGCCATTTGTTTTTTTTGAAAATCGATGAAGGAATTGTTAAAATTGTTTATGTTAAAACTGAAGATCAAATAGCTGATTTATTTACAAAACCTTTGCCTAGAATAAAATTTGAAAAGTTCAGGTTAGCCTTAGGCATGAAATTTTAAATTTGTTTATGTATATATATATATATATATATATATATATATATATATATATATATATATATATATATATATATATATATATATATATATATATATATATATATATATATATATATATATATATATATATATATATATATATATATATATATATATATATATATATATACTACATGTTACTGCCTTCAGGCTTCATCAGTACGGTAAGGAACCAGGAAGCGATGAAACCGATCTCAAAACACAAAAAACCAGGAAGCAAACGATGCAACGAGGCACCGTGTACAACCCAGGAGATGGAAAAAAATTGATGAAGAAACGAAAATAAATGATGGAAAATAAAAAGGAGCAAACGGGAGCCTAAAGCCCCAATTTGCAGCCAAGAACCCAGATCGCCCAGGATTGTGGGCTTCGTCCAGAACAGCCGCGGAGGTAGCCAACAGCAACCCGCCGCAATACCCTTAGCCGTGGTACCAATATGAACAAGAAAAAAATAGTGAGGGAAATGTATAAAAAAGAAGAAAAAGATTAAACGGCTCAGCCCTCAACAACTCGCAACCATATACACCAGTTGGTGTGGGGGCATACACCATGCCGCCACCATGGCATACACCAGGCCGCATACACCATGGCGTGGGGGCTTTAGGCTCCCGTTTGCTCCTTGTTATTTTCCATCATTTATTTTCGTTTCTTCATAAATGTTTTTTTCCATCTCCTGGGTTGTACACGGTGCCTCGTTGCATCGTTTGCTTCCTGGTTTTTTCTGTTTTGGTATCGGTTTCATCGTTTCCTGGTTCCTTACCGTACTGATGAAGCCTGAAAGCAGTAACATCAGTGTACACTAGTGTAGGTGTGTGGTTGTGTGAGTGTGTGAGTGTGCGTGTCTGCACTGGTGTACACTGGTGTATACGGTTGCGAGTTGTTGAGGGCTGAGCCGTTTAATCTTTTTCTTCTTTTTTATACATTTCCCTCGCTATTTCTTTCTTTATATCTATATATACATAAACAAATTTAAAATTTCATGCCTAACGCTAACCTGAACTTTTCAAATTTTATTCTAGGCAAAGGTTACTATAAAAAAAGATAGTTACAATTTGTGGGCGAAGTTTAGTTGTAAGCTATTCTACCACTTAACCCAAACATAAATTACATTTCCCTATATATATATAATTGTAACTATCTTTTTTTTATAGTACACTAAAGACGATTTATTATTATTATTATTACAGAAGAGTCTTGTTTACAGCATTCACTGATGAAACAAGCTCTTCACTATTGTTAGGAAGTGAGACCCCACTACCAGTAAAAGAAAATGGTACAGTAAGAATACAGAAACTCATAAATGGAACCATAAACAATGTTTTTATATACCAGAACTCAGGAGAAACTTGTTATCAGAAGGAATCTTAACGGAAAAGGGCATGGTCATCATGAAGCAAGGTTATGACCAAAAATATTTCTGAAAGATGAATTGTGCGGTGTTGCAGTGCAAGGAGAAAACAATCTTTACAGGCTATTGTTTCGTACAGTGACAAATCAAGTGAACATTACTTCACTTCCGTAAACATAAGGTAGGGACAGATGATAGACAGTAGAAAATTTTAAATGTGAATCGTGCATTTATGATTTGGCATTTATGGTAAATAACATCAAGAGGCGTCCAAGAAAAGCACAAGAGAAAAGAAGTTCAGTACTGGAAAATTAGTCAATAGTGACATTTGTGGCCCGATATCAACGCAAATATAGTGGAGTTCGTATATAGTAAACCCGTTTATTGTGAACACTTGGTTATAATGAACGCTTTTTGAAATACATTAAAAAAGTCTTATAAGACCAATGTAAAATTTTTACCGTTTATAGTGAACCCGGATACAATAAACTTTCGGAGACAGTGAACTAAATTTCGTCAAGGTTAAGAGACATTTTCCGTTTATCATGAAATTTTTCGGTGATTCCCCCAGGTATTTCCCCGGGAGAGAACAAACATATTTGTTTTGCTTTTGATCTCAGTTACGATTCAGATTTCGTGGCGAATGGTTGACGATTAAACTGTACAGTGACAGATGTTCAAATGAAGAAGCAAACACGTAAAGCATTAACTCTGAAAGAAAAATACGATGTTATACAAAAAATAAAAAGTGGTATGAAGCAAAGTGATATTTGTCGTGAAATGAATTTGCCTAAAGCAACTGTCTCTATTACCTGGAAAAAAAGATAAAGTTCTTTCGTCCTATGGTCAAGTGAATGCAAGTTCTAAGAGGCTCAGGAAATCAGCTCACGAGGTGTCGATAAAGGGCTTTTACAGTGGTTTACCCAAAAAAGAAAAGAAAATGTTCCTATAACTGGTACAGTTCAGCAAAAAGCAAGTGAAATGGGAAGCAGAATAGAAGGAAAATATTTTTTGTGTTTTAGAAGTTGGATTGAACGTTTTAAGAAGAGAAATTGTATCTCTGGAGAAAAAATTGTTGGTGAGTCTGCATATTGTATCTCTGGAGGAAAAATTGTTGGTGAGTCTACATCAGTTGACATGAATGTTGTTAATAACTGGTTTACCACGGTTTGGCCTGATCTTTACAAAAATAATGACAGTGATAATATTTTTAATGCCGATGAGACCGGCCTTTTCTACAAACTAGCTCCTGATAAGACATTGAAATTCCGAGGAGAAAGGTGTGTAGGTGGAAAAATGTCCAAAGATAGAATAACAATTTTGGTTACTGCAAACATATCTGGGACAGAGAAGAGAAAACTGTTTGTTATCGGCAAATCAGTAAACCCAAGATGTTTCAAAAACAGGACCCTACCAGTCAAGTACATGTCAAACAGCAAAGCGTGGATGACAATCTAACTTATTTACCGAAGAGCTACTCCAATGGGATGCAGAACTGAAGAAGAAAAATAGAAAAATTCTTCTTTTAGTAGATAATTGTCCTAATCACATCCCAATGTTCCGTTGAACCAAATCAAACTGGTTTTTATGCCACCCAATACCAGTTCAAAACTGCAGCTCATGAATCAAGGGATAATCCGTTCCCTGAAGTGTCGCTATAGGAAGATTATGCTGATGAAGATGATAGAAGCAATTGATAATGGACAAAAGTTTTCAGTGAGCTTATTAGATGCTGTAAATTTTATTCACCGTGCTTGGCAGGAAGTTAGCAGAGAAACCATTGCAAACTGTTTTAAACATGCAGGATTTTTTGACGCAGAAGATGACTTTGACTCTGATGATGAATTGCCTCTAAGTGATAAGGATTAAATATTTCGACTTCGAAAGTTACGTTTCAATACACAAACAAGTTATTCCAACCGAATCTTTGACTGAAGACAAAATTATCCAGTTAGCCTCAACAGGTATTAAAATTAAGTGCAGCAGCAGTGATACTGGAAGAGGTATCCTATTCTCCAATGGCCGAATACACGGTATATTATCGACAGACACACATAAGAATGCCAGATTTTTATGAAAAATGGGTTGATAAATATATTGATTTTGATTTTTATAATTTATTGGAGGATATTGGAGGCTACATATTAAAAGTGGAAGGTTAGCAATTCCTTTAAGAAAATCATTGTTAATGGCTTTATGGTACTTAGAAAAAGGGCGACACATACATATCAATTTCTGATAGGATTAATGTGACGTTGTCCTGTGTACATACATGAATATAGGTGAAGCTGAGTCTAATACAGGGTCCGGCAATTGCTACAGTGCGTCGGGCATCTGTAGCTCCTAGAATAAAAACTTGAGAATTTTGTTTAAGTGCAGACCTAAAGTATGTACCAGGATGTATTTCAGAAAAATATTTTAACTTCTATAGGGTGGCTCAAAAAAGTGTGACGCAATGATGATTTTTTTTTACATTGAACACCCTGTATATTATTGCATTTTTGGCTTCCTTTCAGATCCCTTTACATAACCCTAAAATATGAATAAATATATTTCGATAGTTTCAGAGATATTAATAAATAAATAAAAAATATATATTTTTCAGTCCTTTTTAAAAAAAATTATTAAAAATACAAGAACTGTTCTGAAATCAAAACTATGTTAGGTATTTACTTTAGATGGTCTATTCTTACTTTGCTATAAATATGGTAATCGTAAATCATACAGGATGTTCAATATTCTACGCCAAACTTTCTAAAATATAAAATAATTTTTATTGGCTTTTGTAAATGAAACACCCTGTATATTATTTTTATTAGATGGAGAATTTAAAAATGAACATTTTTTATATTTAAAGTATTTCAAAATGTTTAATGATTTTGCAGATACACGCAGTATTATTTCATGTGGCGCTTTCAGCGGTAAAATACGAGAGAAAAGTCGTTGGGTGGCTTTAATAAAAATTTACTGTGGAAAATGCCATATGAAATATAAAACCGCAAATATCTGCGAAACCGTTAAAAATTTTGAAATACTCTAAATACAAAAAATGTTCATTTTTTAATTCTCCGTCTACTGAAAAAATAATATACAGGGCGTTCCATTTAAAAAAACGAAGAAAAATTATTTTATATTTCAGAAAGTTTAGCGTAGAATTTTTAACATCCTGTATGATTTACGATTTTCATATTTATAGCAAAGTAAGTACAGACCATCTAAAGAAAATACCTAATATAGTTTTGATTTCAGAACAGTTCCTGTATTTTTAATAATTTTTTTAAGAAGGGCTGAAAAATATATATTTTTGATTTATTTTTGAATATCTCTGAAACTATCGAAATATATTTGATCATATCTTTGGGGTATGTAAAGTGATCTGAAAAGAAGTCAAAAATGCAATAATATACAGGGTGTTCCATTTAAAAAAAATTATCCAGGTCCACTCACACTTTTTTGAGCCACCCTATAGAAGTTAAAATATTTTCCTGAAATACTTCCTGGTACATACTTTAGGACTGCAACAAAATTCTCAAGTTTTTTATTCTATGAGCTACAGATGCCCGACGCACTATTGCCGGACCCTGTATAATCCTAGAAATTTATTGGAATTGTAATAACGACACAATAATTAAGTACAGGGTGGGTCAAATTCGACGCTTTTAAATGGAGACACCCTTTTCTATAGGAGATAGACAAAAACTAATATCGGTGTCTGGAGCTCAATTTTCATCAAAAACATGATGGTGAAAACCGCACATCAATATCTGTTACCGTTTCGGAGTTACGGGATGTTTTTCAAAAATGTGCATTTTTAACAAATCGCTGTAACTTTTTTGCTAACGAAAATTTTGTATCTCTATGAAAACATTTCCAAAGCACTTTTTTACGTAGAATTTAATGGTTTAAGTATATATTCTTTTAAATTAATAATTTAAGTGTTATCAACAGAAAAATTGATTTTTTATTTGGGACACCCTCTATATTTTTAATTAACTGAAAATAATTTAAAATTACCTGTCCAAAAATATAGCACACTTGATATTTTGTTATAATTCCCTTCGAAATACAGAATTTTTAAAAGTTCGCCACTTTTAACTAGTAGGCTTTGGACCACTTATTGATGATATGCCCTTAATGGAACTCGAAAACATATTTTTCCAGCAAGACGACGTACCGCCTCTGAACGCTGAAGTTATCGGCAAATTTTTGCAGCCAATTTCAAGAATAATTGAATAGCTAACCAAGATCCCAGCCGTTGGCCGTCGAGGCCGCCTGACTTAGTGCCTATGGATCTAATCCTATGGATATATTTGCGGAAGAATAAAGGTTCCTTATTCTTCGGTATAATCTAGACAAAAATTAGAAATACTTAGCAGTTATGAGAGGGTATTTTGGTATTGGTACTTTCACCTCCATTGAGTTGTATTGTTGTGAATTCCGCGAGAAATGTTCAAAAACTGCCCCGTCTGTCTATAACAGAAGAGGGTCGATATGTCGAACACCTGTAGCAAAATCTCATGTCTTGGTTTGCTATTTATTTTTATTGTTATTAGATATAGTTTAAATGTGTTGATGTTAGTTAAATATATTTTAAATTGTTATAGAATTTTTCATCTCTCATAGCAAATATTATTTTCGTTTTAATTGATGCTCACAGCTAGATTTTTTTTGCATTACAGCCGGTGCCATTCAAAGCCTACTTATTTAAAGCGGGAATTATTAATTATATTTAGAGGAATCGAGCAAAATATCAAGTGTGTTATATTTTTGGAAAGGTAATTTTAAATTCTTTTCAATAAATTAAAAATATACAGGATGTCCCATATAAAAAATCAAATTTTCTGTTGAAATGTTTTCATAAAAATACAAAATTTTCCATAGCAAAAAAGTTACAGCGATTTGTTAAAAATACATATTTTTGAAAAACACCCCGTAACTCCGAAACGGTAACAGATATCGATATGCGGTTTTCACCATCATATTTTTGACAAAAATTGAGCTCCAGACACCGATATTAGTTTTTGTCTATCTCCTATAGAAAAGGGTGTTTCCATTTAAAAGCGTCGAATTTGACCCACCCTGTACATAATTGGTAAAATAAACAATGAACAATATATTCAGGCATATAAGAAACTTTGTTTTCGCTTAGACAAATTTACTGGGTACTGTCTGGAAGAAACACATGTAAACGAGTTATACGGCATTGTGTAACTTGTTTCAAAGTAAACCCTACGTCTTCCGACTATTTAATGAAGAATAATCACAAATAAGATATAAACGTTGCTTTTCTTTTTGCCAATATGGGAGTGGATTATAGTGGTCTATTTTTATTGAAGGATAGCTCGACACGTGGCGCTGAAATTGTGAAAGCATATTTATGTCTATTTATCTGTATATAGCTGCAAATAGCTGCAAAGCAATACATTTCCCTAAATCAGAAGTTACAATAAAATTATTTCTACAAACATTTGATCGAGTCATTAATCGACGTGGAAATCCTGATAACATTTTTCCGACAATGGGAAAAATTGTATAAGGGCAAATATTAAAAACTGAATTCTTGATATTAATCAATGAAAAAAAATTAAATTATGCTACACGCGAAAAAATAAAATGAAATTTTATTCCGTCTAGATCACCTAACTTTGCAACGCCCTTTCTAATTTGAAGTTCAATAAAACACAAGTTTACTTAATTAGGATGAGTTGCATAGAGGCCACTAGCTTTTTAATTTTAACAGCCGGGTGGTCGGGGTTCAAAGATATTAATAAAAGGGCGCCACGAGATTATACTCTATGCACTCGGCATAAAAGATGTTACTATTAAGTAGACTTCAATACTAACCTCGAACTGTTGAGTGTGACTACCATGAACTTCAAATATACTATAATTACTTGAACTTAAGTGACTCTAACTTAACTATGAGACTAGACTGTAAATAATACTACTAAAAATATTTAAGCTATTTATTAAAATATTAAAAGTTAAATAGGATATATAAAAAAAACGAATAGAAAATGAAAAATGAATGTAAATGACTGAAAATGTAAGTTAAATCAGTATGTAAATCAATAAGAACTAAACCTATGACGTCAAACTACTAAAAATATTTAAGCAATTTATTAAAATATTAAAAGTTAAATAGGATATAAAAAAACCAATAGAAAATGAAAAATGAATGTAAATGACTGAAAATGTAAGTTAAATCAGTATGTAAATCAATAAGAACTAAACCTATGACGTCAAACCCCCTTAGCTAACTTATACTAGATACAGTCAGGGTGGTTTATAAATAGCAAATCTAAATCTAAACAGTCTTACTCTAATGGATGTACAATCTTGAAACAACTCGGAAGTTCCTCCGGCTGAGCTACGGTGTATAGCTATGAGGTGGCTACAGCAGGGTACAGCAGCTCGGTGTACTGTCACTGGAGCCCACGGATGTCAGCAGACGTACAGATGAAAGGCAAGTTGTTGAGGTTTCAAATGGTGAACATAAAAACCCTCAACGAGGGTTTATGATGTCCAACGGGTAACTCTACACACGGGCAACAGGAACGGATGGAATTCTGGACTGTTCTGTGCTGTACGGTCTGGATCGGTCTTATTGCTCTACAATTACGAACAACCAAATTAGACTTAAGAAAGATAACACTCAACTAATCTTTCTACACCACGTGGGCGTGGAAAAGTCGAAAACCAGTCAACAATATGAACAAAAATCAGTTGAGCATTGACTTAGAATAGGCAGAAGAATTATAGCATACCTTGGAACTATTCGAGGACTTCTTGGGCACGTAGAATCGGAATATCGGTCGGAAAATTCGGCTATTTAATCCCTTAACGGAAATTTGGTCTGTGGTCCATACAAATTCAACAAAATCCAACCACGTCTCTGACCAAATATGTTTCGGAAGCTTTAATCCTTCTCTACGAAGACCTGCTATTCACCAACAGGGAATGCTTCACGAAACGGCAGCCAGCTCTTCACGATGATACTCTTCAGCCGGGGAGTACACAAGAAGTGATGCAAGGATTCGATTTCCTTCACAAAATCGTTTTAGATTTCAACCGGAAATCTCCCTCCAGGATATAGATAGAGAACTATATATCTTGACTAGTCCAACTCACAAAAAGGCATAAATAAAAAATGATGTTTTCTCCTCAGCCATATTCCATATCCGGTCAATGAACGAACTAAATTCAGAAATCCCACAATTAAATGAATGAATTGCACACTGCGATCCACATCAAAAATAACCAATTTAACTACGAAGTTTTATCTGATAAATATAAAATTTCAATAACCAAAACAAAGGATAAATAAATCCAAAAACATCTGATTTGATCTGACAGTGACAAGGGACAAGCGATGACCAAAGATATAGAGAGATGGACAAAAATTCTAATGCTGGGCGGCATCCAGTGACAATATTCTGTGGCTCTATAGCGCGGTGTATATCGGGTTGCATAATTGTAAAATTTAAATAAAATAATATTTAACAATAAAATTATAGTAAACATGATGCAAAAATAATAGCTATTTGCGATATTTTATGAGCTAGCACACAGAGGTCGTTGCGAGGAAATTTGACTGTTACAACTTTCGAGGAATTTGGGAAGCGAGTATTAAGCACACAAAATTTCATTTAAAACATTGTATCGGACCATTTTCTGTAACTTTTTAAGAATTTTCGACTATTTCAGCACGAATTGAAGCATCCTAAATTCTCGCTCCCTTACCGTCCCCAGTAATCTCTATGATCCAGGTCCAAGCACATCGTCTTGACATGTATCATCGACTTAATCTATCAGTCAAAAATTCTGGCAAAAAGAATATTTGCCAGAATTGCAAGTACGAATGAAATGGAAACAGCATGGCAGCAGCATCATCAGAGTGGAAGCATTGATAAAGGGCAACAAACCTCCGATGTCATACAAGCTGGATCGGATCACGGAGCCACATCCAGGCAACGATGGCGTGGTGTGCGTTATAGAAATAAAGACCGTAAATGGGCAGCTTCGACGAGCTTAATCGCAAGTTTCTTTGTTAATTTCGGAAGGATGTAGAATTTTTGTGATATGTGATAACACCAGATGGGATAAAAACGAATAAGAAAGAGCTAGAAGATATACAAAGATTCACTGTTCCTAAGACCCAAAAGGAAATAAAATCTTTCCTGGGACTGGTAGGCTATTATCGCAAGTTTATAAGAAACTTCGCGAAAATACCGGCAATACCAACCCATAACACAGTGTTTAAAGAAAAACGAGAAAGTAAATCACCCTAGAGAATTTGTTGAAAGCTTCGAAACCTGTAAACATGTATTAATGACCGAACCAGTTTTAGCTTACCCCGATATTTCAAATCTTTTCGAACTTAGGAATTATAATATTGCTAGACGACCACCCATTATGCGCCTCCAGAACACTAAGTCAGAGGTTAACTAGTCTACCATAGAGAAGGATCTCCTTGCAATTGTATGGAGTTGCAATTATTTCCGTCCTTATTTATTTGGTAGGAAATTCGGTATAATGACAGATCACAAACCATTACAATTGACAAAAAAAAAACAGTTAACATATAGTAAAACTTCTAAAAGAATTTATCGAATCTTAGAGACCCAGAAGTCGCTAAGTTTTTCACAGTAAACGTTTCAAAACTTATTTAAAAATTATTCCAAATTAGTTCAAACCTCTATATTTTTAAAAGACTAACACACAAGTGTCGTCTAAACTCGAAGCCGAAGCGTATGATATGAGTTTTTTCGTATTTTTTTTTAAATTTGGATTTTTTTGGAATTTTTTTTTAGTTTTTAGTTAAACAACATAATTTGTTGATAATATGGCAACATCGGTAGTACATTAAGTTTACAAAAAAGAAAATCCAGAAAAGATCTAGTGGTTTTCAAAATTTTAACATTTTTTTTTAATTTTCAAAGTAAAATAAGTCGTTTATTTTGTTAATGTGTACGGATTTATTTGAAAAACGGTAAAGAAAAAATATGATTCTTTTATTGAGATCTACCAGCCCTGATAATATTTGCACTTATTTAAGACTTGCACTTACTTAAGAAGTATCAGTAATATTTAGTATCCTATAAACTTATTAAACTGGCAAACTAGGCCGATATATGTAAAAAAACATATGTATATGCAAACTATAGACAGTATAAATCGATGCAGATATTTTCTTAATAATCAATTATCAGGAACAGTAATTGTCAATGGTATTTTTCTATTTAGGAAATTAAATTATGGGATAATTTTCTTTGCTTAGAGTATCGAATAATTATTTTTTTATAATTTTAAAGATTAAAATTATGAATATAATGTAACAAATAACACAACTTCTTACTTTTAATGTGTGTTTATTGAAGACTGACAATTGAATGTACAATAGCATTGTCACCAACCTAAACGGTATATTATCTGGGTTACCAAAATACATACGTAAACGCTAACTAATATAAACAGTATTGGTATGCGATCATTGCAACAATGTATTAGCAAATTATACAATTGACAAATTACTAGGACTAATGAACTGTAATAAGGTCTAATAACTAAAATGCTCCTACACCTTCCCTTTCCGAGAAAATGTCCTTCACTATGGCCATCTTGTGAAGGGCATTTTCCATATTACATATTATTTACTTGATAAATCTAAACAAAAATTTAAGTTAACTATTGACAAAAACTTGCTAACACCAGCAAGTAATAGAAAACCTAACCCTAACCTAACTAAACATATTCATATTAAAACTATAAGGTTTCAAAAAAAAATCGTAAACACTTTTCACGTTCAGTTCAAAATAAATAACACACCTGGCACTCTTATAACTGCTAAACAATTTGCAGACAATGCACTATTATCTAACCTACATAATGTTAACGTGCTTACAGAAATATAAAATAAGAATTACACAAAACTTAAAATTAATGAAATGGGATACATTAATATAATTATATATAATAATTATATTATTATATTATTAAAATGACATTAGCTATTTACAATATTTTACAATCCTATTCTTGTGGATAGTTGATTGTTTTCCCTTACTATCCTCTAATACACAATTGGGTCCATCTATGGAAATGACAGTAAACGGCCCATTGTACTACGGATCTAATTTTTGGCGATTTTCATTTGTTACCAATACAGAATCTCCCTGTTTTAACTGAATATTTTGGGATTTGGTGTCATAGTGAACTTTCCTTTCTTTCTTTGATTTTACCAAAAATGCATTTGCTCGTTTTTGGGCAAGTTGTAATCTGTATCGCATTTCATGTTCATAAAGATCAATATTGTACACTGGATCAACACGAGTACCGTCGAATAGTTCAGGTATATTCGCTTTTTTAGCAAACACCAGCTCAAAAGGAGTAAAACTATGGTAGGTGCTTGGTGTTGTATTGTAGCAAAACGCAAAATAATTGCACCAAACGTCCTAGTCGCAGTTGTTATCATTGGTGTAAATACGTAAAAATTCATTTAAAACCCTATGGTTACGCTCGCAACCTCCGATTGTTTGACTATGATAGGGAGTAGATACTTTATGCTCCGTATTTAATAATTTTGACAAATTTTTGAAAGTTTCGTTCCTATATTCTGTACCCATGTCCGTACGAATTTCCCTTACTGCGATCCTGCCAAACCGGGATTTTAAGCTTTAAAAGTTTTAAATGACGCTGTGGACGTTAGATCGTTAAAGTTTCGGTAATTCCAGTGCTTAGTGCTAGTGCAAGTCATAATGGGCAAAAGCAACTCAAAACAGCAAAGTTTAACCGAAAACGGGGCGGTTAACTCCAATTTTATCGTTACCAATGAGGAATATAATGTCACTATGGACGTGAAAGTGGTGCTATACTTTATTTTGGCATCCGTACTGTTGATGTTGGCAGTTAAGTTCCTTAAAATGTACAGGAACAGTGTGAAGAAGCAAACAAGGAGAAATATAGCCGTTTCCATGGCCAGCGTCGATAAAGTTTAACGCTGTTAAACAAAATATTGATATAAACTTTATTCCCAGACACGGGAATTAAAAAAAAAGAGGTACTCTTGTGCGACAAACTCTTCTACGGCCGGCCGTTCGCGATCATTCGTGCGGAAATGTGGCGCCAAGGTGTAAACAGTGCAACAAAAAGTGGAGTGAAAAACGGTCTAAATTAATAATTATTACTGTAAGTCATATATACAAAATTTTAATTGGTATTCTGTATGCATTATATATTTTTATTATTATATTATTATTTTTAAAAAAAAACCGTCATTGTGAGGGATGGTTGATTGTTGGCTTTAGTTAGTTAGATTTATTAGCAATCCATGTCGTTTAATAAGGATGAATTTAATTTGCAAATACTTGATCTTAAACAAAATATAAAAAAGCAAGCCAAACGAGCCCTTAAAAGGGAAGTTCCTAATACAGAATCATCCAGAACTGATATTAGGGATAATCTTGTTGTTTTCTACAATGATTTTACCACTATTTTAGCAAATTCGTGGAAATACTTAGACGATTTAGATAAAAATAATTTAAAGCCTTTGTTTTACGCTCTTAGGGATAAAGTTTTAAAATCTTTTCAAACGTTAAACGTTAAATATATAGTACCATTTAATATAGGGATAAAAATTGACCCTCTTAAAGTGGAGGAGGAAGTACTAGAAGAAGGTGACGAGGGTGAAGATCTTGAAATCATGGCTATGACAGCAACCGATTTTTTTAATTTCGCTAGTAAGTTAATTTCAAATCAATTTGACGGTACGCCCGATAAATTAAGAGCATTTCTAGACTCTCTTGAACTTCTAAAAACCAACTCAGCGAATAACACAGTTAATGCTATTGCTTTCATAAAAACTAGGTTAACGGGACGGGCGCGTGACCTCATTACTAGCGAAGATTCAGTTGACGCTATAATAAACACATTAAAAAATGGAATTAAAGGGGATAGTTCGCGAGTCGTGTCAGCTAAACTGCTGAATTGCAAACAAGTTGCTAAAGGTGCAACTAGTTATGCGCAAGAAATTGAATCTCTTTCAAACACTTTACAACAAGCATTTATTCAAGAAGGTGTGTCATATCAGGTAGCCCAAAATTACACGATAGATACGACAGTTAGGGCCTTATGCCAAAATGCTAACAGTGAAAAAGCTCGCTTAATCATTGAGGCGGGTTCATTCAATTCAGTTCAGGATCTTATAGCAAAATTCGTTAATGTGTCTTCACAGCCAACCTCGTCAAGCATTCTGTACTTCCAACAAAACAGAGGTTCCTTTAATCAGCGCTTCCCGAGAGGTAGAGGCCCGGGAAGAGGGTTCGGTAACAATTTTAATAGTAGAGGGAATTATCAAAATTATTATGTTTACCCACAAGGTAGTCAGCAAAATTTTAATAATAGCCAACAGCAAGCTAACAATAACAGGTCTGTCAGGTTTTACGAGTCCGAAGTGGACTCGGAAAACCAAACGGACCCCCAAGCGGCCATACAAGCGGCCCGGTTGGGGGATATGTAAAAATCTATTCACTAAATTTATCACTTTCAAATTTTGTATTCCTAACTACTGAAATGGCAGGAGTTAAAAATACCTTACTAGTGGACACTGGTGCAGATATTTCAATTTTCAAAAGAACCACTATAAATAATAATCAGATAGTATACACCTCAAGTGCATGTCAAATTAAGGGTGTAACTGACGGCTCTATATCATCTTTAGGAATCACAAACACCAACATTTTAATTAACGGATTTAAGCTTAGTCATCAGTTCCATATAGTGGGACATGATTTTCCAATTCCATGTGACGGCATTTTAGGTAGGGATTTTCTAATAAAATATAAATGTAATGTAGATTTTTACAACTGGATAATGTCTATGCGACTAGAAAATAATTACTGCATTGAAATTCCAATATTTACTGGTCCAGAAGAAAATGTTATTTTAATCCCTCCTAGATGTGAAGTTATAAGACCAGTCAGTAGTTTAAAAAACCTAACAGGGGATTCTTTAGTTGTCAATAAAGAGCAATAAACCAGGCATTTTTCTAAGCAGAACAAAAGGTATTTACAGGGACAAATGGACTAATGCTGCAAAAAGAGCAATGGCTCACATCCCCTTCATTAATGAAATTTTGAATGCAGTGCAGGATAAATCTTCATCTGAAGTCAGAGGTCTCGTAGGTATGCTCGCAGATATACTCCTTATCACAACAAGCCGACAAGCACATAGAATGTCTTTCCCTCTAAATATGATAGTAAAGTATTACAATTATCCAACTAATAAGGACGGTTTTATCATACACAATGAAGAAATAACAACATGGGTAGGAGGAGACACATGGTTGAAAGAATTCAACGTGTCAGGCAATGCAGGGTTTTACACCTACCATTTTCTGTCACACCACGTATGGAAGATTGAGGGAAGTTACTCATCTGGCCAAGCATCCCAAGCACTTTTCCATGCCGTATTTGGAACATAGAAAGAAGACCTCACCATCCTGGCAGGATCGCCATGTAGCAAATAACACAACTTCTTACTTTTAATGTGTGTTTATTGAAGACTGACAATTGAATGTACAATAGCATTGTCACCAACCTAAACGGTATATTATCTGGGTTACCAAAATACATACGTAAACGCTAACTAATATAAACAGTATTGGTATGCTATCATTGCAACAACGTATTAGCAAATTATACAATTGACAAATTACTAGGACTAATGAACTGTAATAAGGTCTAATAACTAAAATGCTCCTACAATAAACTGGAGACTGAATTTATTTATTTCAGTTTTTAAGTTGTATTTCAATGGTTTCATTTTTTATTTTTACTGAATAAACATTATTACAACCAATGCAATTGTATTCTAGCTTTCTAATCGATGAACAGTGCCGTCTTTAGAATAACGGCGGCCACGGTCCTGAGACAGCGGAGGGGCCCGTCGGCTCTTGGACGGGGCCTCTTACTAAATCACAATACTTTGTCATAGGTATTTCTCTGGAACGGTGTCATAAGAAAAAAAAAATAAAAAGAAAGGTAAAAGAGAAATATAAAAGTTATAAAAAAAATATTTACGGATCTAAAAAGAAGCTATAAAAGGGGGTGTCAAAATATCAAAACCTTTTTTCGCTTATGACAACAGAAAACTATAATTTATATTATAGCTGTGTTAAATTAAATAAAACTATGTTACGGTGAGATAATATGAATCAAAAGAGAAAGGAAAAGAGACAGCAACAAACTAATAGTTATTATTTAATTATTATTTAATTATTATTATATAACAACCAATTAAAGATAAATGAGGAACTTACGGGCGAGATATCCTATCTAAAAAATAAACTGAATAATATTGAACAAAAAGAATTAAACAAAAATTTAATTGTCCAAGGCGTTCCTTACGAAATGAATGAAAATATTATTGATATTGTCAAGAATATACACAACTACAAATACCCAAGATTTTACAGCGTTCAGAATTGGCAATGATAGTGTGAAACAACAAACAGACCATTTCAAAGTCTATTTTTTTTTAGTAATTTCGAGACAAATAATTAAAAATTTAAAAAAAAAAAAAAAAAAAAAATATTTATATATATATTTTTTTTTTTTTTTTTTTTTTTTTTTTTTTTTTTTTCAAGATATTGACAAAAAATAAATAATGTACCTTATTCGAACAAGCTCAGGTGTATAAAAAGGATATGTAAATATTTGTTGTTTTAATACCATATAAAATTGATCTTTATTAAAAAAAACAAAAAAAAAAAAAAAAAAAAAAAAAAAAAAAATGTAAATTTAATTTTAAAAACTATTGTCGAAACAAATTTAAACAACTAGCTTTATACATGAACTATACAAAGCACTCAAGAAAACAATTGAAGAAAGATACAATTGTATATGTATTTGAAAGTAGTGTGAATATCTCTGTTGTTGGTAGAAACGTGGCTATCTGAAAATGAAACATACTTATATGATATTGACGGTTACAAAGCCTTACATTCCTGCAGAGAAACTAGGGGCGGCGGTGCATCAATGTACATAAAAAATGGGATTAAACATAGGGAAATTTGTAGATCAAAACCCCAAGACACTTATAACTGGATTTGTTGCCTTATTGGAAATGAAGACTTAAAAATTAGTCTTATCTACCGTCCACCATCCTATGATTTTGACCAGTTACTAATAAATATAGAAAATATAATGACGAAACACCCCAAAAGTCACATAATTGTAGGTGATATAAATATTAATTTACTGGAATCGAAAAACAGAAAAGTCATCAAATATAAGCAAACCATAATCGACTATAATTTCAAACTATTAAACAACATAGATATAGAATATGTTACAAGACAAACAGCAAATACCGCCACCATAATAGATCATTTATTTGTAAGTCGAAATACAAGCAAGAAGTGCACAGTTTCAGTGGAAAATAATGCAATATCGGATCATAACAAACTAATAATTACTCTAGCAGAAGACATTAAAGTACATCTACCAAAAACAAGATATGAATTGAAGGCAATAAATCAAGATAAATTTACCAGACTTTTTAAAAGAACAGTTGTTAACACACCAATAAATACATTTCACAGTTTAATAAATATAATACAACAATGTAAAGAAGAAGCTCAGTACATAAGAGTTATAAAATGTCGTGGAAACAATACATGGGTAACAAACGAATTATTATTGCGCATAAAGGAACGTAATCGCCTATTCAAACAAAAAAAAAAAAAAAAAAAAAAAAAAAAAAAAAAAAAAAAAAACGTTTAAAACAAATTAAAAAATAGTGTAAATAACAAATTCAAAAAACCTTTTTTTTAAAAAAAATAGAATATTTAGACTGGAAATGGGAAGAAGCAGGAACTGACTCAAAAAAACAATGGAAGTTCATTAACAATCTGGTAAAAAATAAATGTGCGGTCGGAACAATTGGCGAACTGATCGTAAACAATGTTGTTATCAGTGATTCAAAGTCTATAGCAAACCAGTTAAACTTGTATTTCTCTAGGATAGGTAAAGATATAGTGCAAGAAATAGACCATGACATACAACACGGAAATCATTCAATACTACAGTTTGAGGAAGTCTATATAAATAATAGTGCCTACATCAACCCAACAAACGAGGAAGAAATTCGTGACATAATTCAAGATCTGAAACAGAACTCAGCCCCTAGACACGATCAGGTAACTCCTTTGGACCTTAAAAACTTAGCATTAGATATATTCCCGATATTAGTTTTCTTAATTAATAATGTTCTTGAATCCGGTATATTTCCTACGGAGCTAAAAACAAGTAGAATAAAACCTATTCTTTTAAAAGTGGACGTAAAGACTCTGTCAGTAACTATCGACCTATAGCAGTAGTTAGTGTGTTTCAAAAAATCATTTTGAAACAAGTAATTCAAAAACAGAATGACGCGATTTATGATAAATACATAATATGTAGACCCTATACACTGGATTTATAAAAAATAAGTGGAGAACTCAAAGGCAGAAGCTGGTGGACCTTGTATATCTATATCAACAAAAGCATCAGATAATCAAATTTAAGTTGCGTTTTTTATGCGACCTTGAAATGCATTGAGTGCCTGAGCTTGATTATTTTTGGATTAAGTAAAAAATATGGTTTAGAGGAAATTAAAATTTAATAAAAAAGCATACCTAATTAGCAGACACAGTTATGTGAAGCATTCGATGGTGAGAAGTCAAGTTGAAATTGAGAATGTAACCGATACAGGAATACCGCAGGGCTCGGTTCTGGGTCCATTACTGTATTCCTTATATGTACTAAGTTTAAGATGTTCAGCATTGACTGCTCAATATTTTACATTTGCAGATGATACCAGTGTAGGTTTAGTAGTGGAGATGTACGAATCACGACATTGCAGTCTTACGGTAAATTGGGGACCTGGACGATATTGTGGGCTGGTTGATTATGCAAAACTTTAGAAAATTAATATTGACTAAAACTAGAATTTTATGTTTTTAAGCAAAAAATAACAAACGGTGTAAAACCCATAATATTAAAATTAACAAAATTGACTACTCGAGAAGGTAATTAAACATAAATATAGGCGATAATAATTAGATCAAATCTTAATTCGGAACAGCATATTTCAGCCCACGTAATAAAAATTGCTTCTATTCCAATGCAGCGTATCGGTTCAGGAACTATCTTACATACAAGACAAAATTAAAATGTATAATTGCTTTATATTTTTACCTCACTGTAGATGACTGCTCCCTGTTTGGGACCTGTGTGTCGGCGAACTTTGTAATTATTCAAAGAATTACAAAATACAACACTAAAAATACTAGTTTAATTACTACCAACAGACTCACACGGAGACCTTATACAGGGAGCTAGGAGTGTTTAGGCTGGAGGACTTGCGAGAGTTGGTGCTACGAAAGTGTGCATAACTCATTTATAAATAATTAACCAACGATCAAAAGTCAATTACACCGTTTATCATTCTCCAACAAAATCTACATATCAGTAAACAGACAGATCTGAATATTTATCTTTCTAACATTACTTCTAATAAAGGACTCCATAGTCCGGTATATCAGGCTGCTTCTGCATACAACTCATTGCCAGATGACTTAAAGCACGAAGCAAGATATCAGGGTTTTGTACGTAAATTAAAAAAAAATATGTAAGGAAAAAGTAGTAAAATGAAATACACTAAAGTTATCAATAAGGCCGTAGAATTTCAGATATTTCTTTAAATTAAAAAAAAAAAAAAAAAAAAAAATTGTAAATTTAAATTATTGTAAATATTTTTTTTTTTTTTTTTTTTTTTTTTTTTTTTTTTTGTTTTTTTTAGTGTTTTATATATACACTGTTTAGAGAAAGAAAACAACTATGTTGAATTAGATTGAACTTTATGTTAAATAATATTTCAAAAAAAAAAAAAAAAAAAAGGGTTTTTTTGTTTTTTTTATTACTCTTCAAACCAGGTTAAAGATATGTAGTGGCGCTTGAACGTAAGTATAAATGTGCTCATGTGAGGCTAACTTCGCTCTAGTAATTAATGAATACATTGTTGTAATATTAATATCATAATAAAGACCATTTATATATCTATTTATATTTTATATTGACATTATCCTCAAAATCAAATTTCCATGTCAAAAACCATTTCCCAGACAACAAAATTTCATCTAATTTGTATAATTCATACAATCATAACCTAAAAAAATAAAAAAAATCGAGAATAAAATAATACTTTGTGCACGCCAACTGTATCTCCGAAACTAGCATTTTAGGACTCTATACGAACTTATTTACTTATTTTGTCCTTGCAGAATATGCTGCCGGTTTCCGGAATACAGTTCGGGACACTGTGATATTAAACACCTTAACTGTTGAGAACAGGGGTGGTTTCGTCTAATTTAAAAATAATTTTTTCATAATACTCTGAAACTTTATACACGTCTCCTATGCCTCAAAATTCCTTTTTTGGTGTACAAAGATTTTTTTTTTTTTTTATGATATTTTTTAATGTCATTGTTTTTTTTGGCGCCCAACGTGGGTCTCTCTCTTTTTTTTTG
>NW_022146261.1:1582717-1710182 GCF_002938485.1 Sitophilus oryzae | reverse complement strand
ACCCAACTGCACGTCATTGATGACTAACTTTTTATCTACGTTAAATCTTGACCCAATAAGAAGTACTATTCTTTTTGTTGACTTTGCCATTCCAAGACACGCAGCTCTAACTATATTATCGCTATGTGCTCTTGAGTCACTCTAAAGAAGTTTATAAATAATTCACTGAATACTACAAACTAGAGACTATTTATTGAACCTGTTGCAACAAAGATTAGTGTTTATATAAAAACAAAATTTTTTTTTTTTTTAGTTTATTTAAAATTTTTTCAGTTGGCTGGGAAATATATATATACATAGCTCAGTACTCGGCAGATAACTTGTTAACTATTTACACTAGTTGTAAGGTGTATACAATAGCGAGAGATAATCGATGACCGCAAAGTTAAAATAAAATCTAGATGCATCCTCTGTTGTATTAGAAGATCTATTGAAAAAAAAAAAAAAAAAAAATAATTTAGAATCATTAGCCACAAATCATTAATTTTGTTGAAAACCCGTTCGACATGTAGTAATCACAACTCTCAGTTATCTAGCAGATGTATAGTGAATATAGAATGGTAGAGTTATATGCAGTGGCAAACATATTCCTAGCATACTCTTCCGGGCAATAGCCGAGCGTTGGTCTCGGTGACTACGAGGCAGTAGGATTGGACTTTTTGATCCGCATCTCTTCCATACCCCACGCCGATGGTACCTTAGTTTCTCTCTGTCTTTAATCGACTCAATTTTTGGAGTTGCCCACATTTTCCAAAAAGCATAGGTCCACTAGTTAGGGTCAACACTCGTCGTTAACGTGTGTAACTCAAGAAGGTCTTCAATGTTCATTTCAAAAATTTGAAGCCGTACAGAGTGACGGATTGTCCGACTGAGATGTGAGTGAACACCAGTTTAAGACGCTCATTCAAGAAAACCACTATTAGTGACTACACAACAACGGTGACCGGAACGAGTCTAAATTTCAGCGTAAGACTCCGCGGATACGATGTTACACTTAAGTGAAGGACCTTCTCTAGGAGGTCCCAGAGACACGCAGAAAACTAGGACAAGACAAACAAATCGGCATTCAGAAATTAGAATGAAGTCCTAGCATTATACAAACAATGAGCATACAATATTTAGAGAGTACGCAAAAAATAATTAAAACTCAACCTAAACTCAAAGAATTAAAATTTAATGGGAACAACGCGTTCTCAGAAAAACTGAAACTAGTAGTATAAGTATCATAAAATATTAAAATTTTTTTTTTTTATTTTATATTTCAGAAAATTTAGAATTTGAAGACATGTTAAATCCAGAGATGCTTCAACTTAAATTCATGTAAACCTGAAGCGAGTTCCTTGAAGAAAAAAAGTGCTTCAACAGGATTTTACCTTCTTCGATAGAACGTAAGCGGAGACTAGGTATGCATTATGTGACGTGATTAAAACAATCATAACACTCGAGGGAATGTATGGCAACTCGTGAGGGCTGGCCATTCTCATTGACTAACTTACTTCCTCAATTATCTTGGGTCGGTCTGGCTATAAAAACGGTCATATCTGATGTAGAAATCAAAATAGAATGCTAGGGTGAAAAATAAACGTCCCAGGCTGATTGGAATTTAGGTAGCCATCAGAACCAACACAGTTGGGCTAACTCTAGTACAACCTACGGAAATACGTTACTTAAGACCTGAGACGATCTTTATCTTTCAACATAGCAGAGCGTATATCGATGAAGCACCGATAGGGGCATCTCGCTCACTTAGAGCAGAAGCAGTGTATGGCGAACACAACGTGACAGGCAACTCGTTCTAGAAGGAGAGAATCATACGATGGATAATAAGTGAACACCGAGGTCAACAAGCACGTACAAAAGAAGGAGCTAGTAAAATAGAGAAAGACAAGCAGAAATTCCAACAGTTGCCAATATACACAACAAATATTAACAATGGAGATACAAAACGAAGTTAAACTAACATTACTACTGTAAATCCAACATTAAATTAAACACTGTAATAGCACAAGCAAAAAATCTAATAAATTATTAACAGTATGGGACCATGATATAAAGAAAAAAAAAAAACCAAGTTAAATCAATAACTATAAATATGAGTTAACCTTCAAAGAAGAAAATAACTCACAGGGAGAAAAATTCGAAGCAGATAATCGGTAAAACATAACCTTGAGACTGAGTCATCCACTATGTGGCGAAAATACAAATTATTCATTTATGCGCTAGCTTTCTCATACAAAATAATACGTGCGGCTTTATACAAATAATAGAGTGGTGAAAAGCAAATTAATCAGAGAAAACTCCCAGTCTTGCCATAGATCGATACCATATACGACAGAGCTAGTACAACTATATCCAACTAATAAACTTATACTGTTAGAATCGAATTTTGCTAAGAAATACCTAAACTCCTCCTTAATCTATGCCACAAGGCTTGATGCCCAAAAAGTACTGCGTGTGTACTGCACACCTCTCAAAGATCGCTCGAAGTATTCGTTTTACTTCTGATAGTGGAGCCAGACAGGAATATCAATGAGTTAATTACAAATGCATTAACAACCTCGGACTATAATTACGCGCTAGTGTAAACACATATACACACATGTTATCTAAGCACCAAAAATACTTACTAACTGTTGACCGAACTAATTTATATAACACTAAATAAATATTACGACAATTTAGCATAGCCCCTTATAGGAAGGACCAAAAATCATAAGCAATATACATGCGTAAAGTTACGTATAAATATTAATATATAAAAACAATAAATCATCAGCCTAAATTAAGACTAATATTGTGACATAAAAGGTATTATACGGTAATTATCTGTGATATAGCTTATAGTTAATTAGTGGTCTCGATTAACAGGTTATCGCAACATAGTGAGAAACTTACAACATAACTTTTGACTATGTGCACAACACATTATTTTAGTATCATAATTCTCAAAACAATCAAAAAGTTCAAATCACAATGCTTAAATTTACTCAGGTGATTAATATAAATCAATTGTGCAGGGTGAATATAAAACTGATCAAAAATTAACAAACCCTAATTATTGGCGGTTTTTATATTAAATTACTATTATGGCCTTAATTTATGCTCCTCTCGATAAGTTTGAACTCTCTCGTTGTCCGCAGGTGAAAATAAAGAAATTATAAATAGATAACCTCATTAAATTTATATTAATCAAATATACCGCTGTAAACACATTCGTGTCGGTGTCTAGAACTAACTGATTATGAAAGCTATTTTAATTAAATATACGTGAATGTCTGCCAGAGCCCATTTTAGGAGTAGACTATTAAAGTGTATCGCCTTCTTACCAGCATCGTAAGTAATATAGTTTAGAATATTAAAGCAAGTATAACTTATTAGGTACAGAGAAATTACTAACGTATTTATATTTTATCTCATATGTTAGTTGTAGTAATTAGTGTTATTGTGTTTTTCTTATAAACTCCGTTAAGGTTTTATTTATTTAAAGAGAAATAGCTACACTGGGATTGTAAATTGCCAAACCACTAGTTGTCGAATTCAATATAAACAGATAATTATTTAAGTTAGATAAGTCCGTAGTCAGAATTGAATAATAATCATGGAGATAAATGATAATTTTCCTTACTCAGCAATTTTTGTTTATTATTAAGTGACATGTTATCTAATTCCAGCGGAAGATAGATTTCTCGGTGCGAGTAAAATATGATTAAGTATTTCACCACAATTATAGCCTGTGGTTGATATATGTAGAAGGGCATATCGAGTATTTTAGCTTCGAAAGGATAAAAACTCATATAAAAACTTAAAGTTCAAGCGAAGATATTGAGATCTTGAGACTAAAAAATTATGACATAGACTATTTTAGTCTGGCATTTTTCATTTTTTATAAAATTTTAAAATTAATGTTGTTTAAGACAAAAAAAGAATAAATCAAAAAAAAAAAAAAAAAAAAAAAAAAAAAAAAAAACATAAAACATTATTTTTTTTTTTTTTTTTTTATTTGTATTTATTATTCCGATTAAGTGTATTTCGTTAACAATCTTTTTTAATTTAAGAATTGTATTAATCAATAAAATCTAATAATGATTAAACGAGACTGTTAGATCGCAGGTTATAATGAAGTAAATCAAAAAAAAATATATGATTATCATCATGTAAAACAGTGTACCGATAAAAGCAGAGATGTATTGCTTACTAAATAGGTTAGATAGACTCTAGAAGTATTTAATATAATGTAAGCCCCTTAAATTTAGATAAATAAAATTAGAAAATGCAAAAAATTGGTAATGAAGTAATATAATCAATTGCTCTTTCTTATTCACAGTTCTCCCTTCTTACCACTTAGGCAATTGAATGATTCTTCACACCCAAGGGAGACTTTTACCTAGTTGACAGATCAGTATACATTTTTCAATATCAGTAGGAACGCAAAGGAGATATAAAAATAATTCTTTTATTTGGATTAATTAGAAGCTAGTAAGTTAAATAAATAACCAAGAGTACCTACGTATTCATTATGTGTATACTCCTCGAATCTCGATTCTAAGCTTTGATGCTCTGTGAAGATGTGATGAAATTAAATTGTTTTTACTCTCTGTATTATGCGCATATCAGGAGATCGCATTGCTGGAAGAATTGAGCACTTTACAGAATCACGTTTTTCGCGCTCCATAGGATGACAGCACCACAGAGCTTTGCTAATATATATACCATGGAGAATTTTCAGGATACTGATATCAAATTCCTCAAATGGTAGCATCAATTCTAAACCATAATGTATTTGGTTGTTATAAATTTCATAAAACGGTGCGTTCATCCCTACTATCGTGTAAGGTTCTCGCGATGTTAACGGATCTTTTGTGGCTCGTTGTAAGATTATCATTCTGCACATCAGCCAAATAGCCTCTTGTCTTGTATGCGTCTTAAGATGCCGTTAGATCTATATGAGTTCCAATTGATAGACACTATTCAGCTACGATCAATTAGACTGAGAGTATCATCTATCGATCTGTCATAATTCTCCCTCATAGAAGTTGTTTATGCCGAGATTTCAGTGTATGGTAACTGTGCTGATTAGGATACTATGTAATCTTCGTCAACGTTCTTTTTTTCTTGCGCACAACATCTAAGACAAATATAAGTTTGTGTAGCTGTTATAGGGATCGTGTCCCTAGAGTCATATTTGCTCTCGAACTGGAACGGTCCCAGACAGTTTCAGATAACCATTACTGCTACAGAATCATAAGACGACTGATGATGTACTTGGCAGGTAAACTTCTGGTATCCCATTTCATTTTTGAATACATCTATAGAAATGCTCTCAAGCTATGCACAAAGGAGAACATAGTCTTCAAAACTCGATGAGTTCTCTCGACAGGGTTTGCTTGAGGACGGTAATTTGCGGTATGCTGGATTGTATTTTTATATTCTTCCATTAACTGTATTAAATATTTCTGCTCCTTGCAACTGAGACCATTTAACCTTATTGATGGAGTCACAAACCTAAAAACTAACAAAATCTTCAAACCATCTTGAAACACTAACAGCTGTAGCAGATCTGAGTGGGAAAAAATAAAATCAAAGTTACTGAAAACATCACAAACTGAAAATATATGAGTATATCCAGTAGAAGATCTAGGAAGAGGTCCAACTAAGTCAATGCTAACAATTGCCACGGTCTTGAGCAACGTTGAATACTTGCATTTTTCCGATGGAGGCTTCTGTTCAGCGCTTTGCTTGTAGCAAATATACACTTCCTATATATTCTTGCAACATCAGTGCTCATACTTGGCCAATAATAGTTTGTGATATCCTAGCACTGTCTTTAAAACACTAAATCCACAATAGGCGGGTCATGATTTTCTAATAAATCTCAGATCTATTGTCCTTAGGTACAACAATCAACCCAAATTCTTTCGGATTAATTAAGTCTGGATAAGATGATCTTGCTCGTTTATACAATTGGTTATCTTTCAACAGCCAAAGCGGAAATTTCACTGGAAATTTTGTAACATTCTCACACATACGTTTATATTACCACGGGGTCGGTGATATTGGATTGGTTACTATCTGGAAGTGGAGAAGTATCAACGGAGTCGATAACAGGAACGGCTCTGGACAGAGTATCTGGGACAACGTGATCTTTGCCTTTACGGTGAATTATTTCAAAGTCATATTGTTGAAGTCTGATTGCCCATCTGGCTATTCTACCAACAGGATTCCTTATGTGCAATTAAGATTTTAAACAATAATGATCTGTGATGACATAAAACTTCGTGGCTTGAATATAGGGTTTAAGCTTTTCAATGGCAAACAGCACAGCAAGACATTCCTTTTCAGTAGTGGAAAATTTTCACGTTCTTCGTTAAAGATCGACTGAGATAACAAATAACATGTTCTTGATCACCATCAGTCTGAGTCAATACGGCTCCTATACCATAATCAGATGCGTCGCATTGAATAGTAAAATGCTTTCTCAAATTTGAGACAAGAAAAAGGAATGGGTGCTTTTATTTAAATGTTCTTGAAACAGTTTCGAAAAGGCGGTTCTCAGCATCAGTACCTCCAATCAAATTAAACTACTTCTTTTTGGTCGATTTGTCAGTGGTGCAACTACAGCTGAGAAATTCGGTACAAAACGGCGATACCATGACGCTAAACCAACAATACGTCTAACTTCAGTTACGTTCTTCGGCGGAGGAATTTTTACGATGGCTTCAACTTTCTCGGGATCAACGGAAAAAAGCAAAAACCAAAAAAAAGTCCAGATGGCGTTGAACGACATATTCCTGAAATAATTTAAAGCTCGGGAATTATACAGACTGTTACATTTTGTCTTAATTTATACTAAGTCTGTGCTCTATTAAGACGATCCATTACTTCTTGTAACACTTTGCAATGCTGTTCGAAAGTAGGAGTGCATACAATAATGTCGTCGAGATAAACAAAAACGTATGGATCTAAATCTACTCCAACTACTTGATCGATGTCTCTTTGCCAAACACGGTCGGGCATTGGTCAAATCCAAAAGGCACCTTTTAATTAAATAAACCATCGTCGGGGTACAGTGACAGCTGTTAACGGTCTGGATTCTTAAGCTACTGGAATCTGCCAATAAGCCGACTTAATGTCAAGAGTGGATAAATATTTACCATCTCGAAGCTTGTCTAAAGTGGAGAATTAATTAAAGGAAGCGGATAAGCATCCGTGAAGTGTGACTATTAAGGTGCTCATAATCAAACATCAAAAAACGCCATTGTCGGATTTCTCCTAATCATTACAATGGGAGATGACCATGGAGAATTGGAAGACTCGACAATATCATTTTCAAGCATCTCATTCAACTCCTTGTCTACTACTTTTTGCAATGCCGGTGACAATGGGTAGTAACGTTGTTTTATCGGAGGAGAATTAGTCTTAATCTCAAGCTGTACTAAGTTGGTACATCCAAGTTTGTCTGTTCTTCCTGAAAATGACTTCTCTAGCATATCATCTAACACTTTTCTTTGAGATTGACTGAGTGAATCCAAAGACTGAACGGCAGAAACTTGAGCAATGGGTGTCAGTGGATCTCTAAATTTCCATTCGTTCGCACGGAAGTCTGGTACTAGTCCCATTTTCGACCAAAAATCAATTCCAAGAATTAGTGGATGTTGCAGACTCGGTACAACCGGTACGTTAATTAATGCCACTCTGTCTCTCAAATTAAAGGGTAGAGTAACTGTGCCAATACTAACGACAGGATTCGCATTCGCACAACATCAACTCAAAGCTCAGAAAGAATCCAATTTACCAACATTCTTCAATATATTCCAACCAGGAGAACCTAAAATTGTTCTTGTAGATCCGCTATCCAATAAACCTAAAATAGTAGTACCATATATAGAAATTTCAAGATACGTTCGTTCATTCTCCTTAGCATGGCAAATATAATCCAAAATCTGCTATTTCGATGATAGACACTCTTCTGTCGTGTTAGCGGCCTGATAGGCCTCACAAGATACTTGGCCATCTATCTTGCGCCGGGCTCGTTTTTTTGAACACTTCGGGCAAGTCCTCTCATGGTAAAGTATACTTAGTTAATCATGTGCCGCCAGTGTATAAACAAGTATTTTCTACGTTGTTTAGTGCACTGTGAAAAGATGTGTCCCTGTTCTTGACAATTCCAACACTTGGCCTGACTTGAATTTATGACGTTTAAATTCGGTGGTGCTTCCGAAAGGTTCAACAATTCAGAAGACTGTGTATAGTTACTGACAGGTGCTACGGCAGAAATATTGATATTCGGTTTACGACATGCCAGTTGAAGTTCTAAAATGGTACGGTAGTTTGTAGGTGGTGGTACAAATCTCTGTATCCTTATCTCGGTTTCTTCTACATAACGGCTAAATTTAAGTAAGTCTTTGAATGCTTTATAAATCTTCATGCCGTAGCTAAACGGCAGTGAATGTATGGGAAGTGAGATATTCGTTCATAAATCTGAAGTCGGGTGTGATTCAGGCGGTAAAACTGGTAATTTTCTAAAGAGGTTCTCTAGAGCCACAATGAAACTGATGACTTTCTCTTGGGACCCTTGTGTCCGGCGTCCGATTTCATCCCAAATTCCAGTTTCGTAATCGTACGGCATGAATGCGTCCTTTAATTGACTAACTAGATCATCCCAATCAAGAAAATTCTTAGTTCGGTACCACAGTAAAGCATCTCTAGTCAAAAGTTCCGGTGCTGATCGAAGTAATTGATCCTTGCTAATGCCTCTAGAACGTCTAAGTTCTTCGAGTCTCTCTAAGAAATCATTTAGACTAGACTGACCATCGTATGTTAAGTTCCATCTTCCGATATCATAATGACGATAATTATATTCTGGAATCGGTTGAGGAATTGTAGAGGATACTCCACGTAAAGGTGAAAATTGAAAATTCTCTAATCGTTCAGCTAACTTTATAACAGGATTAGGATGGCTCAAAGTCTGATCACGGTATGTAGTATTAGTATTTGCTACATGAGAACTGTTGGCAACAGGATCACTAAATCTAACATGTGAATTCCTGAAAACTGTACTAGGTGCTGATGAAAAATTCGGTTGTAGTGCAGTGGCGGTTATGTTGGAAGCTTGTGGCGGAGGGACAAAATTCGGTGAACTTACTGGTAGTCTCGGTTGTTGTCTATCTTGTATCTCAGAAATGAGTCTTGAGCGTTGCTCAAAATCAGCTAAAAGCATATCTATCAATGACTCAAATGTATCATTACAGTTCTGTAGAGGTACAGTTATCATATCGTCCACATTAATCAAATCTGTGGTAACCACATGCTCATTGATACTAGGTACACCTTCTTGAGAAATTCCACCATTATATACAACTTCTAAATCCTCCTTCAACTTCACAGCTTTGTCCAGTAATTCTTTTTCAATCTAGAAATTGAGTGAACTAACTGAGAATTTAGTCTTTTATATTCATTATCTTTATTCACAGTGTTAAATCGTTGGATATCTCTCTCTATGGCATATAGTTTAGCTCTGCACATACAAAGTTCACTGACTGGATCAAAATTTGTTGTGGTAGGCATTGGTGCATGACCTTCACGTTCTAATCTTAAAGCTTCTCTAAGTGATGTTCGTTTTTGTGCAAAATTACCGGTTGTAGGTAATCCACGGATCGATAACTCATATTTAAGTTCCTCATGTGACAATAGATTGACTTCCATTGTATTCAAATTTAAATAAAAATTTTAGAAAAAGAATGAAAAGTAATAGCAATGATCTAAAATATTAATTTCAAAGTCCAAAAAAATACTGAAGTATTTCCAAAAAAAACTATAATCAAAATTTAATTTAAATCTGCTAAAAGTCTGCAATAAATCAATAGTCTAAATAATCAAAGTCTAAATTACTCAAAATAAATCTAAGTCTAAATCAAATCGCAAGAAAAAAAATTCTTGAAATGTACACTAAGTAAAATTATTGTGACGAAGTCGCATTCCCGACCCCCACAAAAAAATAAAAAAAACTATAAGCTGGAATAAACCTACACGCTTAAAAAATAAAAATCAGCTATAAAAGCTAGCTATAGTGATCAAAATTAAACTCTGAAAGCTAAAATATCAATCACTATAAAATCGACAGTGCGATCAGTGTCCACAAACAATATATCTCAAAAGAAATAATAAACTAAACTACTCTAATTGGCGTTAAAATCAGTAACACCAAAAATCCGCAGAGTACGGTGAGCAAAATTTAAGTTCATACTATAAAAAAAACTCTAACTAGTACTATAACATTTAACAACTGCTTGTTAAAAAATACGCAAACTAAAGTAATATACCCAACACCAGTGTTCAGCTCAGCAGCAACATAAATATCAATCAGAAAATCAGCATAAAAAATGGCAATAATATCCTGAAAAATATACCCAAGAAAAAATATTCAAATTGCGCAAAAAAAATCAAACTGTATTATCAATAATATTCGCAATACCTGTTCAAGTCAACACTGTGCCAAAATACATTAATAAAATATATCAAAATAAATATAATAACAACCAACTATTCCGTAATTTAAACCACACAATACAGGAAAAAAAATCACGATAAATTTAATTGAGTTAGCTAATTAGAAAAAAAAATATATCAGTTTAAATACTAATCACCAAAAAAAACAATGACCGTTGGGCGCCAATTTGTCATAAGAAAAAAAAGAAAAGAAAATATAGATAAAAATAATAGAAAGATAAAAGAAAGGTATTATATAATTATTTACTGATACAAAAATAAAATGTTTACTGATACAAAAAAGAGCTTTGGTCAGAATCTCGGTGGTCGGTGACTCGGATGGTTGCTTTTTGACTGATTTTCAAAACGGCGGACGGTGAGCTGGCTTCAATATCCAATAGTGATCGGTCTCAAAAGGTCTTCTGGATCAAATGAGCTAGGTGATGAGGTGATGGTTAGCTCAGAACCACATGGTGAACACGGACGGGTGACGTCTTATTCAAAGGATGACGTAGGGACCTCATGGCAAGAAGAAACGGCAGCAACGGCAACGAATAATAGATCCAGCAGTACAAAAGGTGAAATGGAGATCAAATCCAAAATTAAATGGAGATAAAAACGAAGTTAAACTAAATTAAATGTAAATCCAAATTAAATTAAATGTAAATCCAAATTAAATTAAATGGCCTGAAAAAGAAGTTCAAAATTACCTTCAAGAAAACTACAAAATGGCGTAAAACATACCTGAGATGTCATGTGGCCATTCATTAACTCTTCTCTCAAATTCGTGCGGTTAAAATAATTGGAAAAATCGGAAAACTCCACTTGAATAGTGCAAACGGCAAACTATTCACTAATAAATTACTTAACCGAATTTGCTAGAACTTATATCAGCACAAGGCTTGATCCCAAAAGCGTGTCGGCACACAAAGACGGATCGTTCTAGAAGAAAGAATCATGGATGAACACCGGACAAAAGGGCAGTAAAAAAACACAGCAAATCAATGTTGCCAATAAACCAAATAACATACTCCCTAAGAGCAAAACATGATATACGTTAAATATAAAATACCAATAAATCAAAAGTATTGAAAGTAAACGGAAATCGAAGAAGAAATCGAAAGTACCACAGGAAAATAATATTACGCAACCAATATACAATGTAAACAATCAAAAAGTCACCATCATATATAAATGTCATATATAACTGTCAATCAAACCCTAATTCGGTAACTAATGCTAATATGCTCGATATTTACGTTGCCGCAGAATAAGAAATTACAAAATAACCTCAAATATTATTCCGCTGTAAACACATCGCTGTCAAAACATTACTCAATCTAATTTTAATTAAATTACGATTTAGCAAGCCTTTAAGAGACTAAATATCAGCCACACATCGTAAGTAATATATTTAAAAGTGCCTATTAATAATTACTAAACGTTTTATTTACTTTTAGTTTATGATGTTCAACGATTGAATGTGCTACACTGATATCAACACTTGTTCGATTCAAAATAAAGTTAAATCCGTATTATAATCATGGGAAAAACTATAGCATTTTTATAATAATGGTACATTCCAAGGAATTTGTGTAAAATATGATAATATAAACCAAATTTAGCTTGTTGAAATAGAAGGCATCGTATTTAGCTTCGAAGAACTATAAAGCGTATGAGACAGAGAAATTTACAGTGAAATTACATCCTTTTTTTTATGTTGTTAAAAGAAAAAGTGTAATGCAACAGGATGTCTCTAAAATTACAATATTGAGCCCAAAATAAATAAAATTAGAAAAGAAATGTATGAGAATATAAATCCAGTAACAACGGTTGCGAAAGTCACACAATTAGTATACAACATGTGAACATTCGCTCGGGGATTTCCCGATCTAATACTGCAGGGCCCGTGAATGTGTAGTATATGGCTCGTTAGCAAAACTGGTCAATAATTTAATACCTTGTTGGAACCTTTGGTGTTGCAACAGCAAAATAAAACACTAATTCACCAAAATACTTTACTGTTGCACTGAACGCACATTTTGCTAACAATGTTAGCATCATTAGCAGATGATTAAAACTGATAGTTTTATGTATTGTGGTGAATTACTGTTTTATTATTACATTAGTAGACAACTTATTACTAATTTTATTACATCAAATTGCATTCGTTTTTCAATTTAAAAGTATTATTAGCCCGTTCGTCGGGTCCCTACGTATAGACGGCACTGTCGATGAATAACATTTTTATATCTATATATATCTCGATTTTTATTAGAATTACTACAGTATATAAATACTTGAATTTTGTCAACCATTACTATTATTGACATTTTGAGAAAAATGCATTCTTCATTAAAAAAATTTGCATATATTCTAAAATGGTTAATCAGGTTAATCCCTTTTATATTTTTCCAAATTTCCATGCCGTTGTTAAAAAAAATTCCAAAAAAATCCAAATTTAAAAAAAAAATACGAAAAAAACTCATATCATACGCTTCGGCTTCGAGTTTAGACGACACGTGTGTGTAAGTCTTTTAAAAATATAGAGGTTTGAACTAATTTGGAATAATTTTTAAATAAGTTTTGAAACGTTTACTGTGAAAAACTTAGCGACTTCTGGGTCTCTAAGATTCGATAAATTCTTTTAGAAGTTTTACTATATGTTAACTGTTTTTTTTTGTCAATTGTAATGGTTTGTGAAATTACAGAGCAGTTAAAAACATATGATTTAGTAATGAATTTCTGTTGCATTGACCACCAGAAATTATTTCCGTTTCAGGGTAATTTTAATTATACTATTTATTTTCACAGAAATAATGATTAGAGAAAGCATTTAAGATAATCCAGCATTTAAGGACAGCATTTATATCATTTGAAAGTAGGTAAGTTAAAATTACAACGGTAACAGGGTGTGTACTGTATGTATGGATGTATGTATTTTAAATATGAGCTATTGTTTTTGAAATAAACCAATAATTGCATAAAATCATCGACGGACCACGCATTACGGATGCATGTAAACCCACACATAAAAAAAATGTAAGGTAAATGGTTACGATATTTACTCATGCATTATATTATTCCAAATCGTTATAAATGGTACCGTATTATCGAAAAAAAAAGTCGTACAGTTGGCTTGGAAAACTAGGTTACAAACCAAAACAGACTTGCAATGTAGCAGCGTATTAAATTTAAAAGACGTTAATTCAGTGGGTGATATTGAACCAATTAATAGTGAATCTATTGCTATTAATTATGAAAATCTACAGGTTGACATATATGAACCGTCTACAAGTACAGGCAGAGGCACAGGGCGTGGATTGAGAAATGGGAGTACAAAACACATCAAAACTACCAGTTACACTAAACCTAACGACATACTACTGCAGATGAAAGACGATACGGGAAAATTTTATAAAGAAAAATAAAAAATTGAAAATAAATTTATTAGGGAGAAAGGTGGAGGACTCAAAATTATTAGAAAAATATTTAAATTATTTAAAATCTGATGAGTGAGTTTTTTGTTTTTATTATATTTTTTATTTTAGTTTATTATTTTAAATTTGTTTTTGTTTGTTTAGTAGTAAATATATAATTATTAATTACTTAATATATAAATTTACTATTTACGTATATTTGTATCCTTTCCCCTATTTTAAAAGTTTAAAATTATTATTTTAGTAATATTAGTTAATAAGTCAAAGAATAAAACAAAAAAAAGAATATAACAAATTAATTTAATAAATAAAAAAACATATCAAATATTTAACAATGATCTAATGTAATTTCTAAAATTCAATCCAACTTCATTTCTTTTCCCTCCATCGTAATTTTCTAAATTTAAGTTATCATTTGAATTGCCACACACCTCTTCCAATTATATATCTTTAACCATGTATATATTGTGTAAAACACAACATGCGCGTATAAAATGACAAATAAAATTAATATTATGTCCCTTTAAATGGTATAGTTGCCTAAATTTTTGTTTTAATAGCTCTATTGAGTGTTCCAAACATCCTACAATGACTTTTTTATTTTTTTTTCAACGCCACTTAAATTCCCTGTGTCTTGATGGGGTGTTAAAAGATTTCTCATTTCTCAAACAAGGATAGGGCACTGTCTCCTAAAATGAAATAGTTTCTACATTTTTCTGCCAGAGTGTTGAAGAGAGGGCTACATCTAAAAATTCTGGCATCATGGACACTACCTGGGTACCCAATAAAAATCTCTATATTTTTTTATTATAATCACAAACAACTTGAGCCTAAAAACAAATCTCAGTTAAGATTTTTTGTTATAGTCTGATATTATATGTATATGTATACCTGAACTGAATAATATTTTTTCCTATTTAAATAGGATTCAGCATCATCTTTTGGTGTATCAATGCGTACATGTGTACCATCGATACACTCAATGATATCTGGAAAACGCATTGCCCCAAACTTTTCTGATATATTTGTGCGTTCTGTAGCAGATGGCCACACAATAACAATAATTTGTCAAAAGCATAGTAACATTATAAATAATAGTGTGTAATGTACTAAGGTAAGGTGGGGCAAGTGCATTTCCGGGGCAAGTGCAAAACATGGGTGCTAAAATCTATTGGTATTGAATAAAGTGCTACCATCTGTTATTTGATATTCTTAATACCTCTGTCATCTGTCTAAAACAAAACAGAGTTCATTTATTTGGTTTCACTGTTGCTTCAAGTGTGCAAGTGTAACATGTGTTCTGTAATTTCTGGATCGAGGTCACGGGCAAAAACTAATCCATTTGTATCTATCAAATCCTGAGTGATTTTTGTACCATTTTTGGTAAGTAAATATGACTGACGGCAAATAAAATCAGGACAAATCACTTTATACCGAGCTAACAAAGTTTACAAAATTCCGCTAGACAGAAGAGGAGAAAAAAGTTCAAGCTATGGGAGGTCCCAAGATATTTCTCAACTTGAAGAAGAAAAACTAGCAACTGGCCTTCGTGTCATGGAGAAATGGGGTTTTGGTCTGTCCCGAAAAGAAGTCTTACAAATTGTAGCCGACTATGTGAAAGAAAACCACTTAAAACACAATTTAAAGATGGAAAGCCGGGAGAGGATTGGTTTCTCAATTTTAAACGTAGACATAACCTTTCGCTTAAAATAACCCAGGGTGTTGACTACGCCAGAAAAAAAAAACTTGATCCTTTCTTAATCTACGACTATTTTGATCTACTTGAGAAAACTATCAGCGAACTTTGTTTGCAAGAACGTCCATCGCAAATTTGGAACCTGGATGAAAGTAGTTTTTACAGGGATCCGTCAAAGACAAAAATTGTTGGACAACGAGGGGCTCCATCAAATAGAACTATTAGTGGACCTAGCAAACAAAACACAACTGTTCTTATGTGCTGTAGCGTGTAACGAAGTTACTTTTTTTTTATATATATTTAATATTCTTTTTCGATTTTTCCGCTGATTACGAATTTTCTTTAGTTAATTTATCTTTCTACTCTTCCGTACATTAGAAAAATTTGATTCTTTTTCGAGAAGATAGTACTTTTTAAATAAAATTTTATTTGTTGGATGAACATACGAACCGAACTCATTAATTAGCTTAAAACGCGCTAATTAATAATTGAGTACCGCTGGTACTCGACCAGGTGTATCGAGACGCGCACATCGCTCGGCGCATGCCGCCACCACTACAGTTTTCAACAGGAGGGAAGGACTGGGAAAAATAAGAAGCGACGCGCCAGCCAGAGGAAGAGTTCCTACACCACCACCACCGACAGCACCAGCACCAGCATCAGCAGCAACAGTCGCCGCAGTCCGCCAAGCAGAAGCCAGCCCCGAGACACAGCCGCCGCACGGTGGGGTATTAGCATGAAAAAGGTAATCGAAATTCGAAAAAGCAAATGTGTTTAAGATTTCCCGAAAAAAGATAAATGATAAGTTAAATCATGTCTGTCATGAATGGCGTTGCTATGGGTGTGTTTAGTTGCATTCATTTGTTTCAAAGAAACGTCAAAGTTGTTACTTCTCAGAGATAAGAGGTAAATGGCTAAATTTTATGTTTAAAATTATAAATTATTGTTGTTCTTGTGCTCCTTTTGCGTTTATATTATTGTTTTGATTGAAAATGGCTCAGCAAGCTGCAGGTATGTATTCTACAAAAACATTATTTATTTTGATATTCTCTATACTAACGATTTTTTTTGCAACTAAAAGTTAGGCGTTCAGAAAATTTGATTAAATTTGTGACATTTCTATTATACTTAGAGATTTAGTTGCGCATTTCGAAGAATTCAGCATATTGTCTATATACGTTTTACTTCGTAAACATTGGGCTTTCATACAGTAAAATAAAATACTGCGACTTTGCTGATAAAATGAGAAAAACATTCTTGGTTTCCTCTAATTTGCAAATCAGTGATATACTAATGTGAGGTGTAAAACGCGATGGCATTGTTGTGTACAAAGCGATCGCATTAGTGCCATTAGCAGTATAGCACAATTTGGCATTAGTAGCGGCTCTAGTGGTATGGGAATTGGTCGCGGATCAGTCGTAGCATTAGTACTATTAGTTGCGATATTACTACTGGCATTAGTGGCATTGACCGTGGAAACACTGGAACAGTGATTTTTCTTTATTTTTTTAGAATCGCGAATTATCCTTTATTTTGTTCATATTATTTCCTCTTTAATTGAAAATAGCAATAATTTATATAAGGTCTACATAAACAAATTTCGATCAACTATCGGTGTCAAATACCCCACTGTGCGCCGCCTAGCAGTTGGGAAGCCTGCCGTTCTCCGTCGTTTTTAATTCACCGTCACTCCGAAACCGCCCGCAAGATTTGCTCCAACCCGGTGACGAGACTCTACGTATTGGAGCCAATTTAAGCGCTGGGTGTCGCAACCAGCCACCTACACATCGCCGTGATATCTGACTTTCCGAAGAAGACAGACATTTTCTTTTGCATTTAAAATAAAGCTTTGACTTGTAAATAGTTTTGGAAAACACAACCTGCCCTTTATTTTACAACTGTTGATTAGAGTTTAATTTATTTTCCCCACCTCTGAGCTAAAAGAACTGTAACACTGCCATACTTCTCCACTGTTTAAAAGCTACCCGAACCGGCACTGGTGGGCCTCTAACCACTTATTAACTAGAAGTGGCGCCTGAGATCTTCTAAGCAACAATACAAGAAACTTAAGCGTCAGTAACACAGCTCAGGAAGAAGCAAACGTTACAAATTTAGGTGTCCGGGAATAGGGACGTTGCAAATTTGGCATTCAAGAGCTACGTTGCAAATTTGGCGCTCGAGCACAGGGACAGGTTACGTAATTATTAGCAGTGGAGAAAACAGTTCTTTGAGAGCCAGAGATGGAGAAAAATGAAGGGGAACGAAAGGCAAAGGAGCCTATGGACAAACCGGCTACATCCCAGACAAAGGAGACAGTAGATATAGTACCGCCAGCCGAAACTGACAAAAGGACAGGGTGGATATACCTGCTGAGTAAGTCCGAGTTAGCCGCTCAAATGCAGAGATTTGGCTTGGATAGTCATGGTACAGTAGACGAGATGCGAAGGAGAACGGTGAAGTTTATCCGGGAAGGGAAAACTAGCCCACAACCGTCCGCAGAATCTTTCGTATTTCCAACAAGGGAGAGAAGCCTCTTCGTCCCGAGTCTGACCATGATTCCGACTCAAACGACGACCACCGTTACTACCACACTGTCAACAAGCATTATGACGTCTTCAGCGATCGGATGTCAGGCAGGAAACAGGAATGCATTTGAACAATGCCAAAGTCCTCCTCCTGTCACTTCGAGACAAACATCCTTTGATCCGCCACTTAAAGCTTACAAGTGGAATGTCACTTTTGATGGACGGCGTGATCCCGTGACATTTCTAGAAAGAATAGAAGAGATCTGCACGGCACAGGGAATAGCCATGGACAGATTAGTACCACATTTACCGGAACTATTGCGAGGAAACGCCGCTTTGTGGTTTCGCAATATCAGGACTCACTGTTTTACTTGGGAAGATTTTTCGACGCATTTCCGATCAATTCTATTTTCCAGTCCGTTATGAAGAGGACTTGGAAGCGGAAATTGCCAGAAGACGACAACGACCGAACGAATCAGTAACGGAGTACATTACTGACCTACAAACACTGATCAGAAGACATGGAAATATTAGACCCACTCAAGAACTACAGTGGTTGTACAGAAATTTATTACCGGAGTACAGACAATACATACGCCAAGGTGATTTTTGGGACGTACTTTCATTTTCAAAAATAGCTAAAGAATATGAGCTACTTCAGAAAGGATTACGAGGATCATTGACTAGTACAGAGAGTCGATATCATGAAGTACCGAGATATCGACAAGAACAGAGATATCGTCAAGAACCGATACAATATCAAGAACAAAGATATCGACAACCGAGAGAAGTGACCTTTCCCACAACCGAAGAACTTAACCGAAGCCGACCGGAACCGATAAATCAATGTAACCGAAGCCAACCGGAACTGATAAACAAAAATCTAGAAATGGCAGATGCCAACAGAAATCGCAAAGATTCATCTAATAAATATCAAAGGAAATCGACCGCTCAGAACCGAGGAATTCAAAACTGTCAAGCAACAACTTATCAAAATCGAAATAACACCTGCACAATGACATCTCCACCGCCGAACAAACGAAATAACGACCGTCGAGACTTATCACCAGGCCAAAAACCGAGTCGTAACCGCCAACCTGTAGCAAACACATCTAAACAAGAGACAATTCAGAGGGATAGATCGGAGACCTAGTGCTGGCGGTGTGGCAAATTCGGTCACAAGCGCAGCCAGTGCACCGGGCCGGCTAAATTATTCTGTTCACGATGCGGACGGCCAGGAGTGATGTCGCGTGAATGCAATTGTACGAATTCGGAAAACTCCAACCGCGCTGGGCCGAACCGAGGCGCACCCAGTGCGTGACTGAAGCCTCACACCTAGACAAGACTAATAAAAATCACGGACCGACGATAGCTGTTAGATTTCAAAACACGGATTTTACTGCCTTAATTGATACCGGAGCAACGAATTCTTATTTTGGAAAGAAAGTACTTTCAATTTGTGAACAATCCAAAGGAATCCTAGTTCAACCGACCGTCAAGAGTGCTAAGTTAGTAAATGGTACTCTAGAAACTATACAGAAAGCATACCGTATCAGTCTGAAAATTGGACAGTCAAGATTAGTAGATATTTTCAATTATTTACCGCAATTAGCCTATGACATGATAATAGGAATGGATATTTTAAGTCATCGTCCATTCAGACTAGATCTCCAGAGAAACGAAGTATATTTAAATGAAGAGCTGTTGGATAAGCCATCTCCAACTGAGCTGGTTATCACTCTGGACACAGTTGACCGTGAGGAGGCCTTGACACTGACCGCAGAACAAGAAAACCGTCTTCAGAGATTTTTGAAAGAAAAATTATCACAGTTTGAATTAACACAGGGTACTACACCGCTAATTCAACACGAAATCAAGCTGATTGATTGTGAACCGATTAAACAGAGATACCGCCCGCAGAATCCGAAAATGCTTATCAACACCGAGCTAGAGAGAATGCTGACCGAAGACATAATAGAACCGTCTGATAGTCCTTGGAGTTCACCGATAGTTATGGTAAGGAAGAAGGATGGAAAGTATCGATTCTGTGTAGACTTCCAAAAGGTCAATGCTGTGACCAAGAAGGATGCTTATCCTCTCCCCTACATCAATGCTATTTTAGACAAACTTCGCAGGGCTCGTTACATTTCTATTATAAATCTTAGACAAGGATATTGGCAAGTACCTTTAACTCCGGAGAGCAGAGCTATCACAGCTTTCACCGTTCCATCCAAAGGATTGTTTCAGTTCAAAGTTATGCCTTTGGGACTTCATTCTGCCGCAGCTACTTTTCAACGACTTATGGACCGCATTATAGGACCAGAACTAGAACCATTTTGTTTTGCATACCTAGACGATATTATAGTCTTCTTAGATACCTTCGATTCTTAGATACCTTCGAGCAACACTTAGATAATTTACAAGAAGTGTTCCGCCGCCTGAGACGAGCCAATTTCAAAGTTAATCCAGAAAAATGTCAATTTGGAAGAAGATCATTACGATATCTGGGACATTTAGTAACCGCCAATGGGATACAGACCGATCCGGACAAGATATCAGCTATACCTATATCTACCCGCCCTATACCTATATCTACCCGCCCCGATTAACGTCCGGAGTTTACGACGATTATTGGGAATATGTTCTTGGTATAGGCGTTTTCTGCCAGGATTTTCTCAGATAGCGTTACCACTGAACCGACTTCTAAAGAAAGGCATCCGCTGGCAATGGAATGAAGAGCAACAGAAAGCTTTCAGTTGTCTTAAAGAACATCTCATTAAAGCTCCTGTTCTGACTTGCCCAAACTTTGAGAAACCGTTTACCTTACAAACCGACGCAAGTGATGCTGGACTAGGTGCCGCCCTCATTCAACACCACACCGATGGAGATCATATTATTGCGTACGCTAGCAGGACACTCTCGCCTCCAGAGAAGAATTATTCAGTCACAGAGAAAGAATGCCTTGCAATTGTCTGGGGAATCGAGAAAATGCGACCCTATCTTGAAGGTAGCCGATTCACCGTAGTCACCGATCATCAATCTCTACGATGGTTACATTCTTTGAAAAATCCAAGTGGAAGACTAGCACGGTGGAGTGTGTTTCTTCAACAATACGACTTCGAGATAAGATACCGTAAAGGAGTTCTGAATAAAGTAGCAGATGCTTTATCGAGAGATCCGATTCCAACCGAATCTACAGAAATTTCAGCTGAAACATTGTTCGCCGTAGACGAAGACAAACGATGTCCTTGGTATTCACAAAAAATGACAGAAGTCACATCAAGACCGGATATGTATCCAAACTATCGCATTCAAAACAACCGGTTATATCGACATTTCTTTGACTACAGCGATATGAAGGAGAACCCATCAACCGATCCGTGGAAACTCTGTGTTCCAAAATCAGCTCGTTTGACCGTACTTAGAGAAAACCATGATGAACCTACTGCTGGACACCTAGGAATCGCAAAGACTATAAATCGGATTGCTACTCAATATTACTGGCCAGGCAAGTTCAGAGATATCACACAGTATGTACGAAAATGTGTCTCATGTCAACAATTTAAAACCTCTCAAAGACAAACACCCGGAAAAATGCAACCGCCCAAAATCAACGCTCCTTGGAAAAGAATTAGTATCGACCTGGTAGGCCCGCTTCCAAGATCAGCAAAAGGATGTAATTTTATTGTAGTTATTCAAGACCGCTTTACAAAATGGATTCACTGCCTCGCTATTCGAAAAGCCACCGCCCGTAGTATCAGATTGTTTATGAAGACATATTGATGAAATTTGGATGTCCCGAGATGCTCATTTCTGATAATGGTACTCAATTTACCGGCCATCTGTTCAAAGATCTTCTGAAGGAATATAACATTCGACATCACCTGACTACAACTTACACTCCGCAAGCTAATCCTGTAGAACGAGCGAATAAAACCATAAAGACTATGGTAGCTCAGTTTTGTGAGAAAGATCAGAAGAAGTGGGATGTTTATCTGCAAAACCTGACGTTTGCATTCAACACTTCTAAAAGTGAATCAAGTGGTTTCACTCCGGCGTTTTTAAATTTTGGCCGCGAACTGGACCTACCTAAATCCTTCCAGAAGAAACGAACAAGCGCCGCCAGACACCGAAACAATCGAACCGACTATGGAAGACATAACCGATACCACACAGAGATTACAACAACTTGAAGAAACATACGACTTAGTTCATTTAAACTTGTCTAGAGCGTTTAATACACAAAGTCATCATTATAATTTACGTCGACGCGATTGGAAATGCAACATAGGCGACCACGTAAAGAAGAAAGAGCATCACCTGTCTTCTGTAATAAAAGGATTTTCCGCTAAATTGCCTCCGAAGTATTCTGGACCTTATCGCGTGATTAGAGTTCTCTCACCGGTAACGTATGACATCCAATCCCTGTCTGGTAAAAAGATAAACCGGGTACACGTTAAGGATTTAAAACCCGTTTTTTAATCTTTATTTTCAGCATGCCAAAAACAAACCGCCCGACCAGCCGCCCGTCCACCTCAAAAAGGTTGCCCGGGGAACCTCCCAGGGGAACGCCCGCTCCGCCAGTGGTATACTTAATGTCGATGGCCACTGGAGCCCTGCACTAATCAGAGCTCTAGTCGACCTGAGGCCCGCCAACTCTCCACCTAATAAGAGAGTGCGGTGGAGTTTGCGTACGACCACAGGAAAAAATATCCATATAAATCTACCGAGGGCAGACGGCACAATACCGACGCACGGCGAACCGTTTTAATCGGGTTGTGAAGCAAAGGATATGTTATATATATATATTTTTTTTGTTGTTATTTAATTTTCTTAAAAGTGTAGAGTTTTTTTTAAATTTTTTTTTAATAAATGCTTCACCACAACGAGGTTTTGTTAATAAATAATCATTCCTTAATTTTTTTTTGTTGACAGATAAAATGTCCGAGTCATCCAGCACCGGCTACCAAGACACAGTCGTTTTGGAACCCTCAACGACAACCCTGACGAGGGAATTACAAGGGGTTCTGCGGAACACGTCCCCGCTTAAAAAGAGAGTAACTTTTGAGGAGTGCCCGAACCCGCTAGAGAAGAGGTATGACTCCCCGTATGCTGCTGGACCGACTGACCCACTATATCTACCAGTAAAGCTAGGCCTGTGTTGGCGCTGTGCATAAGAAAGTCGGTGATCTTTTGTTCCGCCTGCGGGCTAGTAGGCACCATGTCTAAGGACTGTCAGTGTGGACAGCCGACAATAACACCGCCCATCCGTCGGTCTTTCCGCCCGGCCAGAGTAGGAAGTACCTGTACAATGGACCGAAGGCCGCAAACATCTCGCTCGGCATCCAGAATACTGGACAGGACCCAATGTTCACGGACCTGTCCGACATGCAACCGCCCATACTAAAAAAAAAATTTTTTTTTTGGTCGGTAAAACACTTAGTTTTTTTTGGGAATTTTCTACTAGAAATAATTTTGGATTTTTGAGAGTATGATATGCGTTTTTTTTATTAAAGTTTACCGGTTAAATTAGAAAAAAAAGACAAATAAATTTTCTTTTTTTTAGAAAGAAAGGGGGGTGTGTAACGAAGTTACTATTTTTTTTATATATATTTAATTTTCTTTTTCGATTTTTCCGCTGATTACGAATTTTCTTTAGTTAATTTATCTTTCTACTCTTCCGTACATTAGAAAAATTTGATTCTTTTTCGAGAAGATAGTACTTTTTAAATAAAATTTTATTTGTTGGATGAACATACGAACCGAACTCATTAATTAGCTTAAAACGCGCTAATTAATAATTGAACGCATTCCACGCGCTCGATGCAGCCCGCTTGGTACCGCTGGTACTCGATCAGGTGTATCGAGACGCGCACATCGCTCGGCGCACGCCGCCACCACTACAGTTTTCAACAGGAGGGAAGGACTGGGAAAAATAAGAAGCGACGCGCCAGCCAGAGGAAGAGTTCCTACACCACCACCACCGACAGCACCAGCACCAGCTCCAGCACCAGCAGCAACAGTCGCCGCAGTCCGCCAAGCAGTTGGGAAGCCTGCCGTCCTCCGTCGTTTTTAATTCACCGTCAATCCGAAACCGCCCGGAAGATTTGCTCCAACCCGGTGACGAGACTCTACGTATTGGAGCCAATTTAAGCGCTGGGTGTCGCAACCAGCCACCTACACATCGCCGTGCTATCTGACTTTCCGAAGAAGACAGACTTTTTTTTGCATTTAAAATAAAACTTTGACTTGTAAATAGTTTTGGAAAACACGGCCTGCCCTTTATTTTACAACTGTTGATTAGAGTTTAATTTATTTTCCCCACCTCTGAGCTAAAAGAACTGTAATACTGCCATACTTCTCCACTGTTTAAAAGCTACCCGAACCGGCACTGGTGGGCCTCTAACCACTTATTAACTAGAGGTGGCGCCCGAGATATAAGCAACAATACAAGAAACTTAAGCGTCAGTAACAGAGCTCAGGAAGAAGCAAACGTTACAAATTTGGGTGTCCGAGAATAGGGACGTTGCAAATTTGGCATTCAAGAGCTACGTTGCAAGCGTAAGTGGCGAAAAAGATCCTCCACTCATTATCTTTAAAGGTAAACATGTTTGGGAACAGTGGACTGTTCAATCGGGGACAGAGTTTCTGGACCTTATCGCGTGATTAGAGTTCGAGAAGTATTCTGGACCTTATCGAGAAGTATTCTCGACCTTATCGAGAAGTATTCTGGACCTTATCGCGTGATTAGAGTTCTCTCACCGGTAACGTATGACATCCAATCCCTGTCTGGTAAAAAGATAAACCGGGTACACGTTAAGGATTTAAAACCCGCTTTTTAATCTTTATTTTCAGCATGCCAAAAACAAACCGCCCGACCACCTCAAAGAGGTTGCCCGGGGAACCTCCCAGTGGAACGCCCGCTCCGCCGGTGGTATACTTAATGTCGAATCGACAGGAGGCCGCCAAGGTGGAGCAGCAGAAAAGACAGAGGGAATCCATGGTTAAAAAATTAGCCAAGACCTTTGGGACTCGGCGGGCTACAGACAAGGCGGAGACGACGGCGACGCCTAGCCGCCTTGCAGATGCTTGCTCGGTGCCGCCGACACCAGCAGTGCGGAAGGGCCGGGAGCAGACCCGAATCGCGGACTGGGTGGAGCGTAGCCAGGGCCACTGGAACCCTGCGCTAATCAGAGCTCTAGTCGACCTGAGGCCCGCCAACTCTCCACCCAATAAGAGAGTGCGGTGGAGTTTGCGTACGACCACAGGAAAAAATATCCATATAAATCTACCAAGGGCAGACGGCACAATACCGACGCACGGCAAACCGTTTTAATCGGGTTGTGAAGCAAATGATATGTTATATATATTTATTTTTTTTGTTGTTATTTAATTTTCTTAAAAGTGTAGAGTTTTTTTTTTAATTTTTTTTTAATAAATGCTTCACCACAACGAGGTTTTGTTAATAAATAATCATTCCTTAATTTTTTTTTGTTGACAGATAAAATGTCCGAGCCATCCAGCACCGGCTACCAAGACACAGTCGTTTTGGAACCCTCAACGACAACCCTGGCGAGGAAATTACAAGAGGTTCTGCGGAACACGTCCCCGCTTAAAAAGAGAGTAACTTTTGAGTGCCCGAACCCGCTAGAGAAGAGGTATGACTCCCCGTATGCTGCTGGACCGACTGACCCACTATATCTACCAGTAAAGCTAGGCCTGTTTTGGCGCTGTGCATAAGAAAGTCGGTGATTTTTTGTTCCGCCTGCGGGCTAGTAGGCACCATGTCCAAGGACTGTCAGTGTGGACAGCCGACAATAACACCGCCCATCCGTCGGTCTTTCCGCCCGGCCAGAGTAGGAAGCACCTGTACAATGGACCGAAGGCCGCAAACATCTCGCTCGGCATCCAGAATACTGGACAGGACCCAATGTTCACGGACCTGTCCGACATGCAACCGCCCATACTAAAAAAAATTTTTTTGGTCGGAAAACACTTTTCTTTTAGAATTTTCTATAGAAATTTTTGGATTTTTGAGAGTATGATATGCGTTTTTTTTATTAAAGTTTACCGGTTAAATTAGAAAAAAAAGACAAATAAATTTTCTTTTTTTTTTAGAAAGAAAGGGGGGTGTGTAACGAAGTTAATATTTTTTTTATATATATTTAATTTTCTTTTTCGATTTTTCCGCTGATTACGAATTTTCTTTAGTTAATTTATCTTTCTACTCTTCCGTACATTAGAAAAATTTGATTCTTTTTCGAGAAGATAGTACTTTTTAAATAAAATTTTATTTGTTGGATGAACATACGAACCGAACTCATTAATTAGCTTAAAACGCGCTAATTAATAATTGCACGCATTCCACGTGCTCGATGCAGCCCGCTTGGTACCGCTGGTACTCGATCAGGTGTATCGAGACGCGCACATCGCTCGGCGCACGCCGCCCCCACTACAGTTTTCAACAGGAGGGAAGGACTGGGAAAAATAAGAAGCGACGCGCCAGCCAGAGGAAGAGTTCCTACACCACCACCACCGACAGCACCAGCACCAGCAGCAACAGTCGCCGCAGTCCGCCAAGCAGAAGCCAGCCCCGAGACACAGCCGCCGCCTAGCAGTTGGGAAGCCTGCCGTCCTCCGTCGTTTTTAATTCACCGTCAATCCGAAACCGCCCGCAAGATTTGCTCCAACCCGGTGACGAGACTCTACGTATTGGAGCCAATTTAAGCGCTGGATGTCGCAACCAGCCACCTACACATCGCCGTGCTATCTGACTTTCCGAAGAAGACAGACATTTTTTTTTGAATTTAAAATAAAGCTTTGACTTGTAAATAGTTTTGGAAAACACGGCCTGCCCTTTATTTTACAACTGTTGATTAGAGTTTAATTTATTTTCCCCACCTCTGAGCTAAAAGAACTGTAATACTGCCATACTTCTCCACTGTTTAAAAGCTACCCGAACCGGCACTGGTGGGCCTCTAACCACCTATTAACTAGAGGTGGCGCCCGAGATATAAGCAACAATACAAGAAACTTAAGCGTCAGTAACAGAGCTCAGGAAGAAGCAAACGTTACAAATATGGGTGTCCGAGAATAGGGACGTTGCAAATTTGGCATTCAAGAGCTACGTTGCAAGCGCAAGTGGCGAAAAAGATCCTCCACTCATTATCTTTAAAGGTAAACATATTTGGGAACAGTAGACTGTTCCATCGGGGACAGAGTTTCCACATACTACCTTCGCTGCAACATCTAAAGGGTGGATGGAGACAACTGTATTTAAAAACTATTTCCAAAACAGTTTTCTTAAGGATATTGGTCCAGACCGACCAGTGTTAGTCATTTATGACGGACACGCTAGTCATCTTGGAGCAGATGTTATAAACATAGCTATCGAAAATGGTATTACCATACTTAACCCTTAAAAGCCCAGCGTTACTTATAGTAACGCCTACGGCGCTTACGAAAACAGGTTGCTACCATTTAACTTTTTAATTTAACGAATAGATGGCGTTACTTGCGTCATCTGAAAACAAGTGTAAACCATTATAAATGACATTTGCTGCTGTTCTTTCATCCTGGATTGCAACAATAACCTTAAAAGTGCGCGTAATAAAATTGTGATAGAAAAATGGAGCCGAATTTCACGTAAGTATCTGTAAATATTTTAAAATTAGAGTAACTGAATATATTACATTGAAGTGTCATCTAAACTGATTGATATATTGTAGCGTTTTTTAAACCACTACCACTGCGAACGGCAGCTTTTCATCGGAGAGCAGTCGTGGATAAGGTATTTCACTAGAGAGAAAATTAATCAGTAATAATTAACAAAAGATATATAGATATTGGGCGCCAGGCATGTACAGAGAAAGAAAACACAGTTGTATAATACTTAAAACTAATGACTATATTTATTCATGACGTTCTTTGCTGATACATGACATTGTAGAGTTCTAGTAAATATATAGTGGTTATATGTCAAAGAAAGTGGTGGTAAGAGTCGTACTAAATATCAATGAAAACAACTACGATAAAATACAGGACATGTAAAGTTTAAGAGAAAATATGAAATGTAGCATTACTTTAATTAATTTGATATATTCCATATGATGCTAAATCGAAGATGTTACAACCTGTAGATTCTAGAATCTATGTTTGATTATCCATCTATTAAAATAGTGCAATAATATCTATGAAAGTAATACCATTACAAGACGTAATGCAATGAAACCTAAGATCTAAATTATATTTTAAAGATTATATCGACAGGAATGTTCTTAACAATCTAACCACTGAACATAGTCTGTACGATATTACTTAAGATGTACGTTATTGTTTTAGACTGAAAATGTTTTAGATGTTAAATGTAAAACTAGAACTTAAATATACACTTAGCTGTTCTTTTATGTAACCTTGCTTCAAACAGTAGCAGCGTGAGGTGGTCTAGCATCTCTGTACTGTCTGTCGGCGATCCTGTTGGTCAAAACAACAAAAGGGGCCAGATTGAGGACACAATGAATCCTTACAGCCGTAGCTACTGACTAGGCTTAGAAATGGGAGTGAAGCAGCATGGGACTCAAGCTACATCCACGCTGTGGCACTTAGATGTAAGAAAAAATCGTTCTTACTGGGGACACTCGTCCACAGGACATCTGTACATAAGATAATGTCTGTACATAAGACACTACCCGTGCCTTGGAAATAGTCCGTACCTTGGACACAGTCCGTACCTTGGACACAGTCCGTACCTTGGACCCTAAAAATATGAAACTCTTGTTTAAAACCAAACAAGGTCTAATAAACAAAATAAACCTACCTCGAAATACTTCCGAGAGCTCAATAAATAATAAACAACATGTCCTTTCTTCCATGTGAATTCTGGAGGACAAAAGAAAAGGGACGCCAACGTGCCAGCAAAATACAAATACAAGTTGGGACATCCGTAACTCTACCCTAAAAATATTCAATAATAATATCGAATCTATAAAAGGTAATAACTATCTTTACCTGTAGCCTCGAAATAGCAGCTGATTCAAATTATACAGCAAGATTTAAATAATCACCATTTCTAAATGCTGGGATACAACAGAGCGTCAAAACACAGTGAGGTTAAGCACGGAGAGAGTTGACAGAAGCGATGTTGACAGCGCCTCCTCAGAGCGATAACAGGGTTGTGTCGAACGATAACAGGGTTGGCGACCAGGGAACGTAAAAATTACGCGTCAAATAAACTATCCCGCCTGAGGGAATCCGGTGATGATAGGCCAGACATCATATATTATATAAAAAAAAGACATGTAACGAACTAAAAACGTTACAATATTGATATATTACGGGTATTGATATTTTTTAAGTCAATAACGTAATCAATATTATTTGTGCATGCAGGGGCGGGCTTTAAAATCGAAGGTTACATATATGTAACGCTAGGACATTTCATTACCTATTTTTTTTGTATATTCCTCTGTGAATGATTTTTTATGTAAGTTTTGTAAACCTGGTTTTTTATGATTGCCTGTTTGTTTATAGCTCTTTGCGTATGATTGATAAGTAGTATTTCCGATTTAAAATTTAGTTTTTTTTTCAGGAGAGGATTTTCCTTACAAGAAGCTTTGGAAATTGCTTACGCTGACGACTTGGATGTGGACGCTATATACACTGAGCCTATGAGGATACAGAGGGAGATTTAAATCAGCGGCCGGGGCAACTACTCGCTGGAGCTGAAATAAAACTACGAAATAATGTAAGGGTTGATGGTTTATATGAGGAGCCGCCACCATTACCAGTTGCGGACCATATAACTACCCAAAAAGAGAAGCTTTGTCACGAATGGATCAAAGGTTCGTTTGAAAATGTGGAAACAAATGTTTTGACCTCGGGCTATTCCAAATTTGTTGACCTTTCTCCGGTTGAAATGTTTGAATTGTTTTGGACCAATGACGTCTTTGAGTATTTGCTTACTGAATCAACAAAATATGCCAGGTTCAAGAATAACCAAGATGCAAAATTTATCATTGAAGAACTCAAATGTCCTATTGGTATTTTTATTTTGAGCGGCTACAATGAAAAACCTGGAAAACGGTATTTTTGGGATTCTCAATCCGATATAGGAAATCCATTAGTTATAAATTCTATTAGAAGAAATCGTTTTTTTGATATCATGAAATTCCTACATTGTGCTGACAATACCCAGCCATATCAAAATGACAAAGGGTGGAAAATTCGACCACTTATGGATAAGTTAAAAAAGCCTTTTTAACACATTTTGTACCTGAAAAAGACATCAAGTATGACGAGTCCATGGTGAAATACTACGGCAGGCATTCTTGTAAGCAATTTATCCAGGGAAAGCTAATCCGGTTTGGGTACAAAATGTGGTGCCTGAATACAAAAGATGGCTACCTGATAAACTTCGATTTATATCAGGGAAAAATCCTAGGGCGATCGAAAAATCCGATGAGATATTATATGGCAAATGTACTGCACCTCTAAAAATGATGCTGAGAGAATTACCTGAAGGAAAGATTGGTTTGCCATATAAAATATATGTAGATAACTTGTTCACAAGTATTTACCTCCTAAAAGATCTAAGAGACGAAGGATATTGGTGAACAGGAACCGTACGGGAAAACCGCATTCCAAAGGGAACACCGACACCCTCCAAGGCAACTCTTTAAAAAAAATCGACCCGTGGTTTGGTTTGGTTTGGTTTGGAGTACCATTCCATACTTGATAGGACAACTGGAATTGTAATGGTGAGATGGGCAGATAATAATATTGTTACTGTGGCCTCAACTTGCTACGGTGTCGAACCAATTTCCCAAGTTAGAAGGTATTCTCAAAAAGAGTTAACGTTTTCCCTAGCTGCTCGTGGGAACAATATGAATATTTCAGATTTTCCTAAACTACCTTCCAAGGCAAAACTGGCGGATAACCTGGTCATTGCGCCTTTTTCTCAAACTGGTGATCAGAGTTCAAGAAATTATAAAAGATTTAGAGCTAGCACATCCGACTCGTCTAGTGAGGTTGATGACATCAAAAAACATGATAATTTTTTTCTGATACGTCCAACTTTGGAGACTAATAGCTTTAGTACTGTCTGCGTTAGTCATACATAAACATATTATAGAGAAAGTTGTTAAGTATAAAAATATTAGCAAACTACGAAGTGTCGATTTACTAATTGAACTACTAGGTCCGCAGCATGCAAACACACAAACAACTTTTTGAAATTAATAAAATTGGCAATTTAGAGTGCCAAAGATATCTCACACCTTTTATATAAATAACATTAAAGGAGTCAATTCCTATAGTGACCTGTAAAGAAAAGCAAGAAGTACTTGACGAATGCTCAGAACAAAATCTTATCGACATAAGTTATTTGCAATAGTATATATCATGGAAAAATAATTAAAATTTACATTTGTAAAAAATCTCATGCGAAATTAATATTATTTTCAGAAGAGACATTTAAAAAGTGCTAACACATTTTAAAACAAAGAATAATCCATAACTGGAGATGTAGTACCGAATATTTGTACGACAGTGGTTATCATCGAGACTGTTACAAATGTTTTACTGCTTTGCCAAAAACGTATTGTTGGGAATGTTCCTTGTAAATTTTAAATTTGACGATTTTTGGCGATTTTTTTTTAACGCAAGGTTAACAAATAATAATAACATATTAAAACTTTTTTTAGTTGAGTGAAATTTGATCATTGATTTTGCAAATTTTGAATTTGGCGCTTTTTGAAGATTTCCGTTTCCAGAAAATCGTACAACGAGGGGCAACAGAGAGACAGATTGGTAGCCGGGTGACAAAAAACGTTCTTTTCCGTATTCCTTTGTTCTTTTAGTTTAATAAAAACGTTTTTTCGTAGGTCCTGTTTCCTTCTTTTTGGAAACATTAGTATACAACAAAAAGTTAGTTAATACAGTCCCATCAAACCAAATTATAAACATAATTTTAGTCCACCGAAACGGATATTTCGTCATTAAAAACAACTAATGAAAGTTTCTGTCGTCATATTGTGTGCATGCTGCCTGCCTGTCCAGAAGAAGACGTCAAAGTGAGCAATCTTTTTATTTTTCCTAATTTCCCACATTATTATCCATACACCTCATATCCTTTTACAGGTGGTCACGATTTGTGCATATAAAATTGTAGTTGTGTCGTACTTTTATTTATAATTTATTGTTTTTAATCGCATTTTTTTCGATCTAATCTAAATAATCATGCAAGACTTTGATAAGTTAACTCGTAAACGGGGTAGTATCAAAGCAAGTCACAATTTTTTCTAAATTTGTCGACCAAATAATATCTCAATTTCCGAACTTCCGCATCACAGATCTAAATTTACTAAACAAACTTGAAGAAAGAATTGAACGATTTCCATCTGTACTAGATGAGTTTGAACAAATACAGATGGAAATCGATCAAGTTTCCACCGATATTGATGGGCAATTTAAAGAACGGGAAAGCTTTGACCGAGAGTTTCGTTTTAGGAAAATTCCGTTCTAGGAGAGGCAAAAACATGTCGAAACGAATCCGTCGTCGCCGATCCTAGCAACTCTAGTGAGAAACATTAGAGATAGTATTTAGTTTAGCGGTAGTGTACATTGTGCAAGAGTGGCACCGGCGCGGTTTTGACTAGTAATAATAGTATAGAGTTACCAGTAATTGCCTAAATTCAATGACAATTACGATAATAATTTGTTGAAGTTTATGGATTGATTTCATTGTTTAATTCATCAAAATCAGTCGTCAGTGACATACAAAGATTTCACTATTTGCATGCAAGTTTATCTCGCGGTGCCTTAGAAATTATTGCAAGTTTAGAGTTTTCTAGTGATATTTACACGGCAGCCTGGGATTTAATTTGCGAAAGGTATAACAATAACTGTATTTTGGCACAAAATCACGTTAAAGTCTTGTTTAATTTAGATAGTTTAAACGAAAAGTCTTCATTCGCACTCAGGAAAATTATAGATAATATAACAAAGCATTTTTGGAGTTCCTAATCATAAAGGAACCCGTGGAAAATTGGGACACCTTGGTTATGGAAATAAAAATAGAAATAAATTGGAACAGAAAAGGTCATCTTATAACAAACTTTCTGAGAGATCGCGCCGATTTTTTAGAATCGTTAAGTAAAGACTCTAGGAAATTTTCTAAAATTATATTTTTTAGAAAATTTCCAAACTCAAACAAAATCTTATTCGAATATTGAAGTATCTTATCCTATTTGCAATTTAGAACACATTCAGGACTGTGCGGACTTTCAAAAATTGAGCGTCAACGATGGTCTCAATCACGTAAAAAAGAAAAGGTTGTACATTGACTGTTTACGATCGGGTCATTTAGTAATACAATGTCGTTCTAGATCCCTCAAAACTTGTAATGGTCGACAAAACCTATTGCGTTTTTCTGATATTCCAAAAGATAGTCTAGAAAAAGAGAAAGCATCAAATTCCGAAAGTATAGTTTTTTCCGCACAAAACTCAATTTTAATTAATCAGGTTTTATTATCAACTGTTTCCTTTCGTATTGTAACGTTTTTAATTCGTTATATGTTTTTTTATTGGTAACTATATTTAGGCTTATATATAAACCTTGTCAACTATTATTTAACTCTATCCAGAAGCATTCGTATTTGTGACACAAAATTGAGATGGTTTGTGGAAGAAATTCATGGCGCGATATCCAAAAAATATCGCCTTTTACACAATACTTTGGATAATAAACTTATACCGAAGTTAAAAGTAATTTGTAAGATCATCGGATTTTTACAAAACAAATATAGGCAGAGATTTTATTCTGATGGTGATAATAACAATGGCGTGCTCGAATACATCGAGAGCAGAATGAACGTTGTAAATACTCTGAGTGAAGAAGTGTTGAGACACAAATGGAATCGTCGACAATCAGCTTTCCAGCAGCTCACATCATCTAAGATTCTAAATTTCCCCCAATTAAGTAAACAACAGCTCAATGCGTTTTTCACTGGATCATATCAACTCTTACAGGATGTGTCTTACTTAGCGGAGATAATGGATGAACAAAACAACCTTACAGTACAGTTTGTTAAAACTTTACCCGGTATATTAAAACTGTCACACACATATAAACAATAAAGTTTATCACGTTTACATTGATTATGACGATGTTGTTCACATACAGCCGCAGTTGTTTATTACTTGTTTCATTCCCGATATCTTTTCCGCATATTACGGCCAGCCCAAGCTTTATCAGGTATATTTACACCTGAAAAAATTCACGCAGTTATTAATGAGAACACCGAAGAAGATTATTCATTCATCAACAACAATAATTTATATTAAAATATATATTTTTGTTATATTTGTTTTATGAATTTGTCTTCTTTAACATTAATAATGATTCTAATTCATAGTGTTTGTATACCTGTATCTTATTAATATATATGTTATCTCTTACGAATAAACTTATAAGGGATTTTCTCCGTAAGAAAAATGTAAAGTCATCAGTATCCAGTATATGGACATAAGTTTTTTTAAGAGTTTCGGCGCGTACTGGTTCTGTTCTGCTGTAAAAACTGAGGTTTTGGGGCCGTCAGGGGCTAAAAGCCAATAGTTGCTGGAGAGCACAATCATTTCCAGTCGCGCCACTGCTACACAGCAGTCTTAGAGGTAGGTAAGGCCGCCAGGATCTTGAACTTTGGTGTGACTATAACTCTCAAGTTTGGTTGGTAAAAAGGTCACAGTATAGAGTACAGAGCAGTGGCGTAGTCACCCACCGACATCGAGGGCCCCGTTCTGGGCCCCTGTAAAAACTAGGATGTATTAAAATACGCAACAAACCATACAATCAGATGAAAGGAGTCCGTATCCTATCGTTGGGCATTTGTGCAGTCACGCGATACTCATCACGGTTACATAGGGTACCCAATTTATTGTGTGTGGAAAGAGAGAGAGGTATTGGTTTATAGAGCGCGTCAAGAGCGAGGGTATTTAGCGCTCAATAATAAGCTTTAGTTAATATGAGCTTATTTGAAATTATTAGGAACTAAAGTTTTTTCGTTATGTTCATGCTGTCTAAGAATTCCATAACTTTATTAATTTTCGAAATGTTAAAAGGCGCGAAAATATTCTCATAGGTAACAGCATTAAAGAATCTAGACCTATGGGGGGCTTTTACCTAAGAGTTTTTTACACCATATTTTTCTATTTACATCAGATTTAGATTTTGAAATTACGTATCAGAAACCAAACATCAATTGAAAACTATTTAAACTAGAGTACATTTCCCGGACAATTTGGGACAGAAGAAACCTGAACGGACTGCTCAACAGACCGGATGTTCATTCTTTTACTTGCAAAAGATCCGCGAACTGGTCTGACTGTCAGCCAACAATCAGAATTTTCTGTGTGAACAGCTTACTGTTGGTTGGAAACCAATCAAAAATTTCTGTGCGAACGCGTCTTACCCTATTGCGCATGATTATCTGTTGGAAATATGTTTCTTACAGCTGTGAGAACAAACCTATTACATCTTTAGAAAATTTATTAAGGAATTTAAATTTCACTGATTCAGCTTTCCGATACACACCCCGTGACGTTGATAATTATCGTTATGTAGATATAAGTCGATGGAATATAAAGTATGATGGAATATCGAGTGTAAATCATTTTATTGAGAGAATCGAAGAGTTACGACAATCTCGTGGGGTAACCAAGGTATAGTTCTTGAGATCTGCTGTTGAATTATTTACTAAGGATGAATTATGTTGGTACCGAACAAATATACATGTGCAGATGTAAGTCTTGGGATGACTTGATAGAGCAGTTACGTAATGCTTTTCAACCGTATGATTACAAAAATTATTACGCAATACGGGAAGAATTAGATTATGCGAAGATGAACGCAAGGAGCTCACGAAAAGTTATTGTTTTGATCTCTTCCAAGTAACAGTTATTTAACGGCTTATCTCAGAAGCCGAATGAAGAAGCGCGAGTAAGAATGTTAGCTTAATCTGTTGCTTAATCTGTTAGCTTAATCTGTTGCCATACTTACCAACACAGCTCTCACTCCACAACGTAAGCTCTATCCAAAATCTTAGCAAGACCTGTAGAATTTTAGAGGAAACAGAACAACGTGTTAAAACTTTTTGTCCACCTCCTACAAATATTAAGAATTTGATTGAACCAGAATTGGCGTTTCGTAAACCACACTCTTTTAGTACTGTAAATGTGACCTCTGTTTTAAATTCTGGAGTTTCCAAACAAGTTGAAGCAGGACCGTTATGTTGGAAATGTGGTGAAGTGGGGCATAGATTATAGAAATGTATGAAACCAAAATCCATTTTTTGTTTCAAATATGGAAAAAATGTACTATTTCTTACAAGTGTACTTGTTCAAAAAATGCCATCTCCGGCTCATAATAAATCGAATTGTGAATCCAGCCCATGTTGATGCGACCAAAAATAAGGTTCTTCTAAATTATGTATTAGTACATTCTAGGGGAAATAAATGACCATATTTATCCATGAACATTTATGGACAGATTTTCTTGGGATTGTTAGATAGTGGAGATTCTGTAACTATTCTAGGTGCAAATGGTTGGAATCGGTTACGTGGTTTATGACATTTGGATAAATCTGGTAAGCAGACATGTACTGTCGCAAATGGACAGTAGTATTTACTTCTGAATGGCGAGAGTATTTACTTCTGCCCATGCATTACAGCCCAATGGTCGATCTACTGTGTGGCAGTCCTGACTTTAATGGCCTGGCCGAAGCCGGTGTAAAATCTATGAAATCTCACTAATATCAAACCATCGGCTCTCAAATTTTAGCATATGAAGAGTCTATTCTAGCCCAAATTGAAGCAGTGCTCAATTTTTGGCCATTATCAGTTATAAGTGCAGATCCCAATGATTTACAACCATTAACTCCCGGTCATTTTCTGACCTTAGAGCCTTTAACAATTGGCTTTCCAGAATCTGATCTAACCTCCGTCCCTCTTAATAGATTCAAGATGGTAACTGATACAACGTGTGCATACTAATTTTTGGAAACGTTGATCTCAGGTGTATGTACAACATTTAATGCACGAACGGCATAAATGGACCGAATCTACTCCTGAAATCAAATTAAATTTATTAGTTCTGATCAATCATGATAGAAGATCTCCGTTATTTTGGGAATTGGGTAGTTTGGTTTCATCCCGGAAAGGACAATATAATACACAATAAAACAGCACATGGGATATTGCAAAGACCATTTGTCAAATTAAAAAAAAAATTAAAAAAATAGATTGAAAGCGATATCGTCTCTCTCCAGGCAATGGTGAAAAATTAATATATTCACACCACAACATTTCCGTAATTAACTTTGAATACTAGTTTAACATGTTTAACAATGTTTGTGTCTTGTTTAATTTGGTTAACAAATGTACCTTTCAGTTGTTATATTTACTAGAATAAAACATAATTTTTGAACAAATATATCGATTTATTCAAATAAAAACGCCGTTTATTAGAAAATATTGGCGTTTTAGAACAAGCGCGCAAAAATAGACAGTCTAATATAGGTTAAGTAACATTCTAGATAGAAGTTTTACAAAGTATATCCACTTTGTGCTTATTAAATAAGAACTAAATCAAGAAATAAATAAACACAAGATTGCGTAGTCGATAATCATCAATCAGTTTAAAACCAAAAAAATTTGATGTTAAGGATGGAGCCGCAACGTGGTCGAAGTTAACGCAGTTTTCAAGTATTGATCTCAGCCATGGGTTTGACTGAAGCTGATGAACAAAGAAAATGTAGTTTATTATTGCACTTCATGAGTTCAGAAGGTTTGGATATGTATAATACTCCTAATTTGAAGTCCAATGAGATCGACAAGTTGGAAATCCTATTATATAGATTTAAAGTATAATTCATACCAACAGCGAATATAACATAGTATGAAAGACACAAGTTTTTCACGAGAAATCAGAAGCCAGGTGAAACAGTGGATACTTACGCAACTGAATTAAAAGATCTAGTAAGTACATGTGATTTCGGAAACTTAAATAATTCGTTAATCAAGGACATGGTTGTATGTGGTATTAAATTCAGAAGTTGGCGTAGGCAGCCCCCACGTCGAAGTAATGCGTAAGCAGTACATGCACAGCAGAGCACAAACAGCAGAATACAACCTTTGCAATATAAAAAGAGGCTGCAACTATCGCTTTGTTTGGGTAAAAAAATCATGCGTCTATCTGAGAATTATATATATAGGGTCAGAAATTGTGATCATGTTGATGAGCTGCGAGTATTGGAAATTGGAAATTTGAAGGTGGTTGGCGTATGTTTGGTGAGTGATGTCAGTGTTGCAATAAAACAATAGATTTCATATGGAAGGCTGCATTCCCCAGAATTGTAAACTATGGCGGTCAAGATTTGAAATCTATTTGATTGCTAGTTACATTTTATTGGCGAGAAATACTTTTATATCTAAAAAGACTATTATTATGTATATTTTACACTACATTCAAGTTTGAAGAAGATGAGAAAGGGCTGAAGAAGGTGTTTGAAGTTGTTTGAAGAAGATGAGAAAAAAAAATTATTATATCTCATTTCCTCCCAAAAGAGAATGTTACATACGAAAGTTACAAATTATTTTTGTATAAAGCAGCAGCAGACCAAACTTTGGAACAGTATGTTACAGAACTTAAAAAGGTGGCAATAAAATGTAAACTTCCAAGACGAATTCACTACAGTCAGTGCATTACAATCGGGGGTACTGATTCAACCCAACAAGAATCCCCATTCAGGTTACAACCCAACCCAACATTTCTAATTCGAGTGATTATTTCTTCCCTTCCGCTTTCCCCTCAAGTACAAATTTTTCTTTCGATCTACTCACTTCCATTTTCAGTTCGGTTTTTTAACCTCAAAAATGATTCTGTCAGTGTTAAACCAGACAAAAATACCGGTGATATTTTGTGATTATAAATTTAAAGAAGGCATCCATTTTTCTCAAAGAGACCTGGTTCAAATTAAAAAAAAACTTACCTTACTTAAAAAAAGACCGAGACTTTGAGTCTTTTTTCTACTTGTTTTTTTTAATGTGATTAAGAACTAGATTAAGAACAAAATTTAAACCTGCGAGAAAATGGATGATAAGATACACGTTGAGTTTTATAACCCTGAAGACAATTGTCTATACTCCATAATTTTTGCTAAAGCATATGTCCCACGCTGTGAGACTTGTAAATTTATAATAGTTACTCGGTGTGCTGTTTTTTTATTGCCAAATAAAATATTATGTAGACTTGGTATTTGCTCATCAAATGTTGGCCGCTGCAGAAAATGCTACCAATGCAGGTGATAATTCAGTCAGAGTTTCAGAATGGCCCGAGAAAGGAGAATATGAAGAAATACATAGTAGTACATGAATATAGTATAATAAAACCTTAGCATTAATTTCACTATACGATAGCCAAAAATGCTGCAAAAATGAGAAAATATCTGTGGGAAGACATCTCGAATCAGATGACCAGTAATGGGTTTCACAGAACTGAACCTAAATGTGAAATGAAATGGCGAAACCTTATCAGAACATACAAAGACGTGAAAAATATGAAGAAGAGTACTGGTAGAAGAACAATAAAGTTTCAATTTTTTGAAAAACTAGATGAAATACTGGGCGATAAACCTTCTGTGAGTAGCTCTTAGTAGCGGTAAATACTTTGAGTATGAGTGATACTGAAATCAACAACAAGTTTTTATCAGAAATTAGTTCTGCCTCTTCTATTGCAACACCAAAAAATAAAGAAAATGAACTAGGGTCGAGTGGTGTAAAAATGAGACACTTTTCAAAACTTTTAGTTTTTTTTCTTAGTTACAACCATTTAAATACAAATGTATTTATTCTATAAAAGGCATTTGGTGATAACGAAACTATTGTAAAAGTAAAAATGTACCAAAAGTACCACTAAAAAGGTGAGTATGCAGAGAAGTGTGACACATATTTAACCCATAAAAAGGTTAAAGATGAGAAATGCTTAAATATGAGACAGTCACAAAACGCACGTTTAAAGGCTCTGTCATAGAAATTAGACATAGAAATTTATCTCTTTTAGAGCTTAAATAAAAATTAGAACTTAAATAAAAAAAATCTAAAACTAATAAGAAAGGCCTACCTTAGCAGGATTTCAGCAAGAAAATAGCGATATTGTGGAATCACAGGTGAATCTAACCTCTTTTTTCTTTAATTATACTAAATGCTGGTGTTATTTTTGTACAAATGTAGACTTCCGTGCACCTTGTAAATTACAAATGATCAAAGAGAGACATTTTTCGAATATTACTGGAATCTGGGAAACATTGATTCACAAAGGAAATTCATAAATCTATGTTTGTCAGAAATAAATCCTACCTATAGAAATGCTAAGATGGGAAGCAACCGATCAAAAAATCTAAAATACACTTTTACCATAGACAATGTTCCAATTCAGGTGTGCAAAACGTTTTTCAAAAATACCCTAGCAATAAACAATAGAGTGATCTTTACTGTAACGAAAAAACGAGATGAGAATGACCCGATAATTTTAGATAAAAGAGGGAAACATGCCAATCAAAGAAAAATATCAGAAGAAATTAAAGATGATATACGTAGAGATATCAACTCATTTCCTACCGTTGACTCTCATTATTGTCGAGCCCTTACAAAAAAGGCTTACATTGATGGAAGCCTAAATATTCGGACTATGTATAGACTCTATGTGCAGCAATGCAAAGAAAATAAGAAAGAGTTTGCCAAGTTTGAAATATATGCCAGAATTTTCAGAACAACGAAACCAACATAGGTTTTCACGCGCTCAAGAAAGATCAGTGTTCTCTATGAGAAGGGTACAAAAATGCCAGCGCAGCGGGGAAAATAAAATACAGTTACAACAGCCCAATGATACTCACTTAAGAGAAAAAGAACTAAGCAGGGAACAAAAGCTTCAGGATGTTAAAGACGAAACTTCAAGAGTTTTTTGTTTTGATCTTCAATCCAATCTACCGACGCCTTCTGGAGATGTTTGCTCTCTTTATTATAAGAGCAAATCAAGCACTTATAATTTTACTATTTTCGACCTACAAAATAAGGAGAGGTTCTGTTATGTATGGCATGAGGCCATTGCCAAAAGGGGTGCTAATGAGATTGGTAGTTATGTCCTAAAATTAATTTCCCAAAACATACACGAAAACTTGGTTTTTTATACAGACAACTGTGTCGGACAAAGCTAAAACAAGTACTTATTCTGTATGCACCTTTACTGCCTAAAAAACTTTGAAGTTGAAACTATTACTCATAAATATTTAGTTGTGGGGCATACCTAGAACTAGTGGTGGGCAAAACCGTTATTTTTAAATAACAGTTAAAACTGTTACTGTTATTTATAAATAACAGCTTAAAAATAAACAGGTTTCTGTTTTTTTTACTTTAATGTTAAACACCTAAAATATCATACGCATTGTCCAAATTGTAATAAAATCATAAAAATCTTCATATTTATTTCTTAATAAAAAAATAATAAGTACATTATTAATATTAATAAATATAAAATTTATAAGCAAATTAAACTCTGCTTTAATTTCTAGAATATGTTTATTATATTATTATAATTAAGAAAATAATTATTAAAAAAAATCAATATTACTAAAAAAAATAATGAGCTTAGACAGTCTTTATTTATTTAAGTGGTTGAAAAGTACGTAATATTTCTAATCACCAAAGTTCTAATTCATTTAATAACTAAATTTATAATCATCATTCACTATTTCTTAAGTAAAATTGTATTTGAAAAGTTTTAAAACGTAGCAAAAACAATGAAAGTACATATTTAAAAATATTAATAAAAATAACTTGACTGAAACCTCGACGGAAACTTACAAAACAAAAACTTTAAAATGTAAATAAAAATTTATAAAAATAAATTTGCAGAAAGCAAAATAGTAAAATAAAGTTGCTCAGAACGATTCTAATAACACAAGCTTAATCAAGACAATTTTTTTTAATTCAGTTATAATTAATAATTATTTTTATTTACCATGCATTATAAATGCCAAAAAAAAAACCAGAAATCCGACAAAATAAATCCACTTTCAAACGCAATTTTTTTTTAACACATATTTTTTTACACCAAAAAAATATGTATTAAAAATTAAATAAATGAATTCTAACGCCACTATACACCGCGATCGACCCACACAGGCTAAAAAGCTATTATTTTCCAACTCCGCTTATCTCGACCGCCGCGCCACCCGTTATGCTCGTAACAGGTTAAAAATCAATGTATCTAAAACAACCGCTTATTTTCTATAAGTTATTCTCCAACCTGTTGCGGGCCCAGCATCGACCATCGACCGATGCAGCAATGTTACTTTCCCACTCCGGTTATCTCGACCGCCAGGCGTTATGCCCGCAACAGTTGAAACTGTTTTAAAAAAGCTGCTTCTTTTATATACTGTTATTTTTAAGCTGTTGCAAGCCCATCGACCGATGCAGCAACGTTCGCCGTGGCGCATTCCCCACTCCGTTGTATCTCGACTGTCGGCGCGTCGCCCGTTATCGATGGTTGGCGCAATAACAGATTTTTCATACTAGTTGTTTTTTGGAATTGCTTCGAGCCGCATAGGATTACGTGGCGATGCAGAGCGCCGACTTTGTTTCACGAGCGGTCGATTTCTACGTGTCGTTATTTTATATTTGTTATGTTTTAGAAGTAGCAACGGTTGCGTTATGTTCTTTCCAAATAACTATTGTAAAACAACAGATAGTAAAAAGTAAACAATAAAAATTAAAATAAAAACTAAAACAAAACGGCCGAAATCTACGTTCAAGTAATAAATTTTGATAAAGACCCTACCAGGCCGAAACGTCAATGAAATTTAATATAAAAAAACCGTTTTTCTCATTGTTTACCTGACCTAAAGCCAAGAAAAAATTAAATAAAACAACAGATAGTTAAATAACAACCCATCTCTACCCAGAACGAGGGAGATAGTATGCATGCAACGATAGAAAGAGAGACGAAAAGGATTTTAAAGAGTCGACCGGTTTATGTACCTGCCAAAAAATGGCAAGCCTTATGAAGTAGATGAAAAAATATTAACCAAAGACATCTTAGATCTGAAGAATTTATGCAAATATTTCGAAAATACCTTTATAGTTAATGAAGATAAACAAAAAGTTAATTGGAAATATGTAAAGATAACAAAAGTCCGAAAAAATTTGCCATTTACTATTTCATATAAATACTCATACGAGCAGGAAGAATTTCTTAAAATAAATACAAAGAAAAGCAGTCGTCTTAGATGTTCTGTCCCTTCAGCTGGAGGTTTTGAGCTATTACTCGATTACTGATTAGTGGATGATGGAGGTTTTTATTGGCATTAGGGTGATTTTTTGCTGAATGTGTCAATTTTTAAATATAGAGGGTGCTCTAGAAAAGATTGTAGGTATTCATATATTTTGATGGATTATTAACTTTTGGGTAATGAGATGAGATAGAGGAAAACAAATTTCACTTTCCAATCCTAACAATAATTATCAAAGAACAAATAAATCACTGTAATGTCAATGAAAGCCATCACCTATGGTAAAACATTCATTAGGAAAATACACGGCTCCAAAAAAATGACAAAAAATCAATATAGTTTAAGTTTATATTATGTAAAAAGAAATTAATTCCACGTAAAAATATCCCCTTTTACGCCTGCGCATGTGGCATAGCTCCGAAGTACCTACATTTTTTCTAGCAATGGGTTCACGATCTCGAACTAATATCAAAAATTACGTGGTATATCACTCAAACCATAGCTACTCCAACCGAAAAAGCCCGACAGCATATGTGTTTAAAAGAATCTATCATTGCCAGTTTAGAACAAAAATAAATAAATTGAAAGAAGGTCGAAAGAGGGAACATTCTTCCAGAAATATTAATTGTCCTGCAGAATTACTAGTCGTTATTAAGAAACAAATATTTCATCCCCGAACCAAGACTAAGCATGTTGCCAATTTGCTTCAAGAATGACCATGTATTATTACTATCAAAAATGACCACAACCATACAATAAATAATATGGCAGCTTTGACAAAAAGGCCAATATGGAAAGAAACAAAGGAAGACATTTTTCAATTGTTTGAAAAGGGACACTCAGTTGCTTCAGCTTATAACAGTTTCTGCTTTAGTAAAATGGAAGAGCTAGGTGACCAATATGATGAAATTGTTTTTCCAAAAAAAATCCTTTATAGGTATTTCACCACTGCACTGCAAGAAAATGTACAAAATAAAATAATTATTTTTTTGATTATTTTTGGAAAGATGAATCCGCCACATAGATATAGACATTTTTTATGATAAAATTGTATGTGACACTATTTTCCTTCTAAAGTAGATTTTTCCAAATTGTGGAAGGCTCATTTCAAAGGTCATAATGGCGATAGAACAGGTGAAAATATGTTTTTCCAATTTAAATGTTTTAAAATATTTAAAACATTCCATTGAACACAGTTTTTAAAATTACACATAACGAAGAAGACTATGCTGTTTCATTATGCACCCCAATAATGCGGCGTTCTGCAAGGCACTTAATTCAGGCATTAGAAATATTATTCATGGATGCTACGAGTAATTGCGATGTGCAAAATCATAACTTATATTTCTTTGCCACCCAATCACCAGCAGGGGGTATACCATTAGGATGCATCATTACGAATAGCCAAAAAGCCTCTATGTTTGATTGTGCTTTAAAAGATTTGGTAGAAATAATGCCTCTTAAAATTTCGCCTGCAGTCATAATGACAAATGATGATTCATCAGAACGAAATGTTTAAAAACATTGCCCAAAATCGAGTTTAGTACTTTGCAGTTTCCATGTTTTAAAAGCTGTATGGAAATGATTACAACTCGCTACAAATGAAATTAAAAAGGAAGATAGACAATCGTTGTATAGATTATTTAGGAATATTCTCATGTCAAAGACGAAAGAAAGTATGGAGAAAAGCTTGGGGTTCTTTTACCAATATTATCAATATCGACAATACAAAAAATACATTCAAAGTAAAATTGAACAAATTGAAGTATGGTGTTTGTATTATCGCCAACCTTTAATGATACGTGGAGCTGATACAAATAACTATGTCGAAGTAATGTTTCGTCTCTTCAAAGATATCTCCCTGGAAAGAACTAAAGCATATAACCTTACACAGTTAACTGATGTCATCATTAGTAGTTTCTATAGTTACTATAAACAAAGACTGTTTGATTTAATAATGAATAAGATTAGCCAATCAACGTTAAATCGGTTATCTCCAAATGATAAAGATGTGTCGCCAAATCAAATAAAAGAATTGAGTGAAATGCAGTACCATGTACTAAGCAGTTCTCACGAAGGAATAGAATATTTCGTGGACATGAAAAGCAATATATGTTCTTGCCCTGTAGGTATCACTGGAAAAATATGCAAGCATCAATCTGCAATAATAAAACACTTTAATATTATAATTTAATACGCTTGCAATACTTTGTCACTCGAAAGTAGGAAAATGTTGTACTTGATCGCTACTGGAAAAAGAACCGTCGGAAAAAATCATGTGACCTCTCAAACTAGTCAACTTTGCCAAAAATGTTCAAAATTATTTACCTACACCTATTGCAGAATATACAAGTAAGGACGACGACTGTAAAAGTATTAACTCCACAAATAGCGAACCATGTATGGAATCTTCTGAAATCAACAATAATGACGTTAAAAAAGAATGGTGTGAATTTATTTCCAAATTTAATGCAGATATTTTTTTATCTAAATTTAGAAACTGATCCAATAGGCTTCTGTCCAGCCATTGAACAATTTATGAAGAATTGCTATAAAAATATAAATAGCAGTTACACCCTTATGAGTGGTTTACACACAGCATTCAAATTTGATCACTTGGCGTGATCTTTGACTGTCGGATCAAAAAAAATTACGAGAAGAGGCAAAGAAATTGCAGTTCAGCCAAGATCTCAACTGATGAACTGTTTCTCGGAGACTCACAATAGAACTCAATGGAGAAGGGTTGTAAACTCAGTTAACAGCGGCAACCAAAAAGTAGAGAGGCAACAAAGCAATGAGATTTTTGAATGTCCGGAGTGCGGTAGGCAGATAACATCACGTATCGGGCTTTTCAGTCACAGAAAAGCTCATGAAAGAAAACGCCTTGAGTGACCATTTTCCTTATGTGTGTCGAATACTCGTCAGCGAGTAACGGCTGTATGTATGTATGTCTATAACTGTGACGAAACTGCTGTGACTACGAATAGGCCGCCTAAAATTTTAGCAAACGTTGGACAAAAACAAGTTGGTAAAATAACCAATTCCAAAAGGGGTGTCTTAGTTACTATGTGTGTTGCTATTTGTGCTAATGAACAATATATTCCTCGGTTTTTAAACCTCACATGATCAATATGGCACTACCGGGATCTAGAGGAGCTGCCCATCAAAGTGGATGGATGACTTCAGAAAACTTCCTGAAATTCATAAAGCATTTGGTAACCGTTACGAGGTGCAATGTGCACAATAAAATTCTCTTGATCTTAGACAATCATGAAAGCCATTGTGACATAAGGGTACTTAATTACTGTAAAGACAATGGAATCGTTTTGCTGACCCTTCCCCCACATTGTAGTCACCGAATGCAACCCCTTGATGTTTCATGTTTTGGGCCATTCAAGACATACTACAACAGAGCAATGGATAATTGGCTGCTAAATCATCCTGGAGTTCCAATACGATTAATGAGTTCATATGTCAGCGATAGAACACAAAAGGATCAGGAAGTTAATGTTAATCCAAAACAACTAGGATTAACTGATGTTGACCAGCAAGGCTCCAGTATTATTCAGGTTGCAAAAGAAGATGCTGCATGCAGTTCAACATCTATTATTGCAGCACCACCTATAAATACCACCAAAGTATATTTTAGTCCGGAAGAAGTTCGACCACATCTAAAAGCTCCCGATAGAAAATAGAGCAAAGAAGGAATCTACCGTTATGACTGGTACTCCTAACATGGAAGAAAGAAAGAGAAAGGAACAAGAAAGGATAGAGAATGCAAAGCCAAAACAACAAAGGATTCAAAAAGCCCGTAGTAGCGTAAAGAAAAAAGTTTTGGTGGAGTCATCATTAAGTGAAAACGACGTGGAAGATGAAATTGTGGACGACGATTCATGTTATGACATTGATAGTGACATGCAGATATTCAAATTCCGAAAATAGAAATCTCAAATTTTGTTTTGGTTCAATAGTTTCTTTTTCCAAGCATACCCCTCTCATATTAACTTCTTGAGCATAAAACACACTCAGTAGGAACTTGGCGATCGAACAGGCAATATTTTCCGCGACTTGTAAAGGATGCTAAACTTACTAAATGGCAGATTATTGCTAAAGAATCACCTGAAGGCGTTACAGTACTAAAACGGTGTGATAAACGCGATGTCAGAATGATATCCACTTGTCATAATGGTAATGAAACAGTTGTGACGAAAAGCAAGTCGCAAGTTGAAAAAGTTAAACCGAGATGTGTTGTGGATTATAACAACGGAAAAGTTACTCATCACTTAGTAACACATGAAACAAAAAAACGAGGTCGATGTGCAAATTGTTACAGAAATCTCGGAAAACACGGCAAAATTGTGGACGGAAAGAAGATGGCTGCTCAAGTGATAACAATATGCGATACATGGGAAGACAAGCCTCATTTGTGTCGCCCGTGTTTCAACATTTTACATTAGGACCACCCTTACCCCCTTATATTAGGTCTTTTTGTACTCTTTTTCATTTATGTTACATATTTTCATTTATACAAAATAATTCATTTTTGCTTAAGAATCACCTATTAGTTTTGTATTTTTTGTTTGATTAGTTTTTCAATAACTAATAAACGTGTTTTATTGAGTTTCAGTGTTTATTTTATTGTATAATATATGTTCCATGTAGGCCATATTTATACCTTGTTTGTACTTATAATCACTTTCCTCAGGCCAAAATTCTGTATGCATCTATGTTTGTACAGGCCAAGAGAAGTTATATTCCCTATTAAACCAATGTAAAAGTGCGCGCTTCCGATACACCCGTATTTGGAACATAGTCCTACCCGGTGTATCATTTGCGATACACGCGGCCAACACAGAGCTCTCCGAGTGTATCGAAAAAGATACACGTGGCAGTCAACATGTTAATAGTTGCGTTAATAAAAATGTTGGGCTCGGTGAAAATTAATTTTCCAAATAAATATTTAGAGTTAAATATAGAGTTTGTTCGTGTGTTTTACATTGTAGCGTTTTTTAAACAACTACCACTGCGAACGGTAGCTTTTCATCGGAGAGCAGTCGTGGATAAGGTATTTCACTGGAAAGAAAACTAATTAAGAACAATAAACAAAAAAATAGATATTGGGCGCCAGGCATGTACAGAGAAAGAAAACACAGTTGTATATTACTTAAAACTAATGACTATATTTATTCATGATGAATTCTGATGGTAAATAGCATTGTACAATTTTAATAATTATTAGAGTAGTTATTTGTTGAGTAAAACTATGTATGTAAATAATATTAAATATGTTCTATGAAAAATAATGTAACGTTATAGAAAACATAAGAAAAGTAGCATTACTTTATTTAAATTGTTAAATTTAATGCGGTGTTAAATCTGATGTGTTGCAACCTGTAGATTCTAGAATCTATGTCTCGTTATTCATCTGTTAATATAGCGCAATAATAATATCTATAGAAAGTAATACTATTACAAGGCGTAATATAATGAAACCTAAAATCTAAATCACATTGTAACTACTGAATCAACATAAATGTTCTTAATAATGTAACCGCTAAATATAGTCTGTACGATATTATTTAAAATGTACGTTACTGTTTAAGACTGAAAATATAGAAAATCTAAAACATAAAAACTAGAACGTAAATCTACACTTAGCTGTTCTTTATGTAATCTTGCTTCAAACAGTAGCAGCGTGAGGTGGTCTCGCATCTCTGTACTGTCTGTCGACCATCCTGTTGACCAAAACAACAAAAGGGGCCAGATTGAGGACACCGTGAATCACTACAACCGTAGCTACTGACTAGGCTTAGAAATGGGAGTGAAGCAGCATGGGACTCAAGCTACATCCACGCTGTGGTACTTATATGTAAGAAAAAAATCATTCTTACTGGGGACACTCGTCCACAGGACATCTGTACATAAGATAATGTCTGTACATAAGACACTACCCGTACCTTGGAAATAGTCCGTACCTTGGATACAGTCCGTACCTTGGACACAGTCCGTACCTTGGATACAGTCCGTACCTTGGACCCTAAAAATATGAAACTCTTGTTTAAAACCAAACAAGGTCTAATAAACAAAATAAACCTACCTCGAAATACCTCCGATGGCTCAATAAATAATAAACAACATGTCCTTTCTTCCATGTGACATTCTGGAGGACAAAAGAAAAGGGACGCCAACGTGCCAGCAAAACACAAATACAAGTTGGGACATCCGTAACTCTACCCTAAAAATATTCAATAATAATATCGAATCTATAAAAGGTAATAACTCATCTTTACCTGTAGCCTCGAAATAGCAGCTGATTCAAATTATACAGCAAGACTTAAATAATCACCATTTCCAAAAGCTGGGATACAACAGAGCGTCAAAACAAAGTGAGTTTAGCACGTTAGCAAGAGAGAGAGCACGGAGACAGTTGACAGAAGCGATGTTGACAGCGCCTCCTCAGAGCAATAACAGGGTTGTGTCGAACGATAACAGGGTTGGCGACTAGGGAACGTAAAAATTACGCGTCAAATAAACTATCCGGCCTGAACGAGAGGGAATCCGGTGATGATAGGCCAGACATCATATATTATATATAAAAAAGACATGTAACGAACTAAAAACGTTACAACATTTTAAAATTTTGTTTGTAATATATTTTTACAACGTTTAATTTACTATTTTATTTTATTCACCTAATTCTTTTTCAAACCATACTTATATCATTATTTACTAAGAGTTTTATAAACATGCGCTCGATACGTTTCGAGCTCGGGCATTCGAGATGCGGTTTACTGGACGCTCGATACAAAAATGCGGCCTGGTATATCAAGATTATTAAATTTCAAGGCTAATCAGGACGGGGCCTACTTTGTTTTTGCGGCGCGGTCCTCGGCCAAATCAAGTAATAAAATGGGCGTGTTTAGCAGATCGGCAGTATTTGCCACGCCACACGCCAGATATAAGTATTCCATACTGGTGTCGATATCGATAAATTCGTATTTCAGACGTTCATTCTCTATGCGAGTATCGAAAAGCAAAAAGTATCCGATAGCAGGGCCGTCCTGAGGGATGGAGCAGAGGAGCAGTTGCTCCAGGCGGCCAAATTTGAGGGCGGCCATTTCGGTACAATTGAACTGAATTCGGTACATTTGAACCAAATTCGGTACGTCAGTACTACATTCTGGAAAAATGGTCACTTTCGGTACGAAATTTCCAACAGTATAAATGCAACTAGTAAACTGCTTCAGAATGAGAAAATCGACATCATTGAGTCCACAAAAGCTCTAAAAGCTATCGGCGACTATTTTGTCAAAATAAGGACTGACGACCATTTTAGAGAAATATTAGTGGATGCTGCAGAGCTGACAGAAGAGCTAGAAATGAAAGAGGTTTTAGTAATGACATTAGAGCTCGTCCCAGGAAAAACTAGACAATTTTTGTATGAATCAATGTATGAGCCAATTTTAGATCCACAGGAAAAGTTTAAAATCGAATTTTTCTTTGTTGTCCTGGATACAATCCATGAGGCTCTCCAAGAAAGGTTTGACCTGTTAAAAGCTCAATCGGACTATTTTTCGTTTTTGTACGCCGTTACAGTTCTCAAGAATATCAACCGAGGGGAAATAACAAAGCATTGTATGGATCTTCATCTCTATTTAACGGACGGAGACAAACATGATATTAATGGACTAGAGCTTCGGGACGAGATTTTAGCTCTAACTGCTCTAATACCACCAGATAATGCCGAAAACTTCATTTGTGCAAAACAAACACTAAAATATTTAAAAATTCACGATCTGATTGGAAACTTTTCAAATATTTTTACATCTCCATAAGAATCTTATTAACGCTGCCGGTTTCAGTGGCAACCGGAGAGAGAAGTTTTTTAAAACACAACATAATTGAGAATTACCTGAGGTCAAGTATGACACAAGAACGATTAAGCGGATTATCTTTAATATCTATTGAGCACGAAATAGCGAACAGTCTAAATATCGACGATTTTATTTCAGAGTTTGCCGAAAAAAAGCAAGAAAAAAGTTTTAGTTTTGTCCATGTTAGGTATTTTGTTTCTCAGGATTATGTCTATGTATTTATTACGAAGTTTGTTTTGTTAATAATTTATATTACCTAGTTTTAGGTGTTAGTTTGGCTAATGTACCTTATAATATTTTTTTTATTCTTGTTAGGTACCATGTGACGCTCCTTTTAAATACAAAATTTAAATGCTAATTCTGAAAATCTTGCAATATTTATTTCTTTTTTTTTCGGAAAGCGTTTGATAATATTTTTTACCGTCTGTGGCTCAACTTTCATAATTTTTTTTCACACCTGATTCTTCGGATTAAACTTCGCACTAATAAAAAAACGATTGTCTGTAGGGGGGGGGGCGCATTTTTTCGGGCTTGCTCCTGGCGGCCAGCAGTCCAAGGACGGCCCTGCCAATAGAAATTTTAATCGGTATCGGTTAGTGGAGATACTTCATAGTATCGAGTACTCAAGTATCGAATAGATACTTTTTCCACGTCACTAGAAGCCAGCCAGCACGCGAGAAGACACGCTGCAAAGTAACGAATAAAGCGACACCAATTTTAAAACTATACTTTCTGTTAACATACATACTTATTGTACAATAGGTATCAATAAAAGTTACTAAAAATACATTTGGTCTTTCGAAACGGATGAGAAGCAGTCTATATGTATACGTCAATTTCCGATCAATTCTCCTAATTACCCTTTCTCATGCGACTTTAATCAGTTCAAATTTTGTGTACATTTATTTAAGCGATTGTACGACGAAAATAGATTTAGCTTTGTAAAGTATTGGATTTAAGCGTTATTTGTTATTTTGATCGATATTATCGAGCGGCGAGTTGAAACATATTTTTTCTCTTTGTTAAGCGCCGACGTCGGCGCCGTGCCGATAACAGATTATCGGCTGGATAATTTGCGACGTTGCTACTGTGAACTAAAAAATATTTATAAAATGCGATAAACGAATTAAAAGATTACTATTTAAGCAGTTAAATTGTTAATTAATATCTAATTAATCGTACAAAAATGGCAAGCGAAATAATTAAAAAACTTAATCGAAAGCGTGGCTCCGTAAAAGCTAAACTTACAAACTTTTCAAAATTTATTACACAGATAAAGAATAGTGATAATCCTGATTTAAATAGTGAACGATCCGAATTATTTCTAGAAATAGATGCGCGTTATTCTGAATTTGAAAATTTAATCCATGAATTTAATGATATACAAGGTGAAATAGAAACTGTCGTCAAAGAGGAAAATTTAGAAGAACAATACGTGGAACGTGATCTGTTTACACAATCATTTTACTGTGAATTGGCTAATGCGAAAGAAATTATATCTATCTTTCCCAACTACAGGGACAAGAAGCAACCAAGTGCTTGAAGTTATACATGGAGATGATCTGTGGACCTATGGAGACAACTTTTATTGGTGGCTCAAAATATTTTTTACTTTTAGTCGATTACTTTACATTTGTCTATTTTTTGAAGACAAAGGTTCGGGTGTTTAAGTTTTCCAGCAATTTAAAACAATGGTTGAAAAACAAGAAGGCAGAAACATCAAGATATTCCGCAGTGAATAAGGTGGTGAATTTTATGGTAATAAGTTCGAGAGATTTTTTCAGGAAGAAGGTACTGTACATCGGAAGACGAACTCTTATACTCCTGAACAAAACGGACTTTCAGAAAGACACAATCGAATATTGGTTGGAAAAGCAGGATGCTTACTTTATGATGCAGGTCTAGATCTGGTCTACCAAAAAGATGTTTGGCAGAGACAGTAAATACATCTAACTATCTGCGGAATAGTGTAACGCAACGTAATAATAAAATATAATTTTATTAATACATTACGGCGACGGTGCTGTTCGCCTGGAGAGCATTATAGGGTGAGTAAGGTTTGTGCTCAAATGAGCGCCACTGAATCTATCTAATAGTTAAATAACATTAAAGATTCAGAAAACTGTTATTAGGAAAATATATTTACCCAAGATGGAACCTCATGCATGCAATAAAACAAATAAGTTTCTACTCTACTAAATCTAAATATATTAATTAAAATTAATGTTGGGTTATAAAATACGTTTGTTTTTTTGTGAAAATATTAGAAAGATAAATTAAAAAGAAACTGCCAACACTGCGTAGCTCACTCGCTGCTGTTAAATAAATATAAAATAATTATAAAGACATATTTAAATATTATAATTAATTAAGAGAAATTTATAAACAATTAATAAAAAGAGGCTATTATCAAAAAAGGTAGCAAGTTTAAAAAACATGCTACAATAGATGCATAACCAGTGAACTAAATGGAAAAACTACAACCCAGACACTGATGATGTGACAAAAAGCAGAGATGTTATTATACATGAAAACCTGAAAACCAATAAAAGGAATGTTAATTATAGCAGTGAAGCGTCAGAGAAGTCAGTTGAAGTGGGGGAAAATAAGCAAAATACACAGGTTCGTAAAAACAGCCTACATAGTTCACTTGACAGTCTACATCAACAGTCAGAAAAAAAATCTTTAGTTCATGTAGACTATAGAGACAGTGGCTATGAGCCAGATGTGACACGACCTCGTCTGATCCAGAAATAGTGAGAAGGTCTCAGAGACCAAGACAAGAAAAGCAGTTCACTGATTACGTATCTGACTACTTTCTGGTCAAAATGAAAGTAATGTTCCCGAAGAGACTCCAGTGACATATGATACTCCTGTGAGTGTTCTAGAAGCCATGTCGAGGCCAGATCATGCAGAATGGAAGCGAGCTATTGAAGAGGAACTAGCTTGTTTTGAAGAAAACAACACTTGGGAAGTTGTGGACAAGCCAAACGACGCCACAATAGTGAAGTGTAAGTAGGTGTTCAAAAAGAAGTGTGATAGTGAAGGTGATGTTAGATATAGAGCATGTTTGGTTAGTGTTTGGGAGCTAGAGGTTTTTCTCAGAAGCCAGGGGTGGACTACAATGAGACTTTTTCTCCTGTAGTAAGACATTCTAGTTTAAGGTTATTATTTGCATTGTCTTTAAAGTTAGATTTAGATGTAAAAACAGATTTTTTGAACGGTTATTTACATGGAACAACCACAATTTTATAATTAAGGGTAATGAGAGTAAAGTGTCTAAACTGAATAAAGCCATATATGGTTTACAGCAATCATCTAGAGCTTGGAATCAAATAATCAATGAAATTTTATTAAAATTCGATTTTAAAGGGTCAGTATTTGAACCCTGTATTTATATGTTGATGCTGACAGCGGATCAGATAAAACTGATAGAAAGTCTTATACTAGATATATTTTTAAGCTTTCAGGTGGTCCCATATCATGGAAAAGGTCGAAACAGAAAACTATAGCCTTATCCAGCACGGTGGCAGAATATATGGCACACAGTGGTGCTTCTAAAGATGCCATATATTGACGCAATCTAGTTTAAGAGCTGACTGATAAATTGGATAGTGTAACAATTTTTAATGATATACTCAGAGAGCAACTCAGTTATCAATGAATCCAATTTTTCATGAACGCTCTAAACATATAGATATCAGTTATAATTTAATATTAATAATAAGAGAAACGATTGATAAAAACACTATTAATTTAGAATATTTAGAAACAGAAAACATGATAGCTGATATATTAACCCTCCGGCAGGCGCGTACCTCAGAATTACACGACCGGGCGCGTAGCGGTATTCCGTACCGTATTTATATTTTTTAAGTATTCTGTAATTTAAAATATTTTATAGTCAAATTTAGCATGAATTATGTGATGATGGTCTAGTGCAGATCCTTATGGGAGCGGCCCACCTAGCGGACTCCGCCAACCCAAGCGTCAGCGTCAGCAGTTCCTTCCTTGGAAACTCAACCGTTATATTCAGGCAGTCAGATTCGAGTCTTCACACTGTATACTTGTTGTTCAATAAAAATAAATATTTTTTTTAAAAAGTAATTTTAGTTTTAAGAAACCAAAACTGGCGCAGTCGGTAGGATACTTTCGGGTCATTTTCGTATCGAACGAGTGATTTTTGTTCCAACAATTAACTGAAAGTATCGAGATATTTCGGAGTGAAATCGGACAGTTTTGCTGAGAGGTTCCAAGAAATTAAGTTTGGTAGCTAAAGCTTTTTCTAAGGATCCAGAGGTGAACTACAATGAAACTTTTTCTCCTGTAGTAAGACATTCTAGTTTAAGGTTATTGAACGCATTTAGATGTTAAAACAGCTTTTTTAAACGGTTATTTACAAGAAAGTGTTTACATGGAATAACCAGAAGGTTTTATAATTAAAGGTAATGAGAGTAAAGAAGTGTCTAAACTGAATAAAGCCATATATGATTTAAAGCAATCAAGAGTTTGGATTCAAAGAGTCAACGAAATTTTATTAAAATTAAATTTTAAAAGATCAGTAGGTATTTGAAAGAAAATTGTGGTGGCCATATTTTGGAAAACAAAAACAGCTGCAGTTTACTGGAAGTGAAGGTCCATAGATTAAGTCCCGAAACGACTCCTTGTGAAGCAATTTATCTTTTTATGAAAGAGGAGGTTTTTCAGTTGATTGTCACAGAAACAAACCGGTATGCACAGAGCGAGGGGTACGAACACACTGCCTTTTGTTGTACAAGATAGAGGAATTGCGGGGCATAACGTGATATTGTGGGAAGTCCAATGACGGATGACCAATTTTATTGTTAAATATACGATATAATACAAAAAATGCGGAAATAGTATTTTTTACACTTATTCAATTTCTTTTTTAATCTATTCCTAACATTTTATTTTCCCGCGATGGAATATAAAGTATGTATGTAAGTACCGTGCGTTTAATTTATCCTGATAACATTATTTTGGTTCGGCGTAACTTTATTGTTTTTAAAGATATCAAAATAAACAAAAACAAACATTTAAGCGGCTGTAAAAATTCTAATAGGGCAAAACGATTTGTACTTTCTTATCTCAGTTTTTATGAGTTGACCTGACGTTAATTTTCGCTTCAACCGCAAATATAAACTTTTCGACTTCCGGTCAAAATATTAGTATTTCCGGTTGAACCGAAAATTAATATAAATTGATAGCTCAAAAAAAACCGAGATACGAAATTGCAAACTGTTTTGTGTTAATTCAAACCGTTTCGTTTTTACAGCCGCTTGAATGTTAGAAAATGTCAATTTTCAAAAATTAATATTTCGAAAACGGTTGATTAGAGATATGGTATGTTATGCAAAAGCTATTCAGAATTTACCATGGAGTTTACCGTAGAATACTGTAAATTCCATTTCCGGTATGTTCCATTAAAAAAAATCAATGTTAACGGCATACCTTCTTTTTGAGATAACCTGTACAAATATGATTGCGCAGAATGCGCAACTAAAAATCGACGGGTCGGGTGATTTTTATAAAAAACTATCTTTCATAAAATATTTCCATGTTTCCAAACTTTTTGGGCACTTTGTACATATATGCGATAATAAAATATCTTATTGCGATTTTATTTTATATTTTTCTTCCTTAAGTTTAATCCTTGTATATACAGGGTGTCCCAGAAATGAGTGCAGATATTTTAACTGGTAGTATAGTTCAACCCCAGAAACACGCCTATGAGGTTTTTTTTGCGAAAAAAAAATGTTGAAAATTTTATATTTTTCTTGACATTTTCCGGAAAATGTTGAAAAACTTTTGAGTGCCACTGTTCACTCCCCGGGAAATTCGTTTAGCGGGCATAGAGAGTGTCGGAGAGAATGCAACGTTGCCACCTCCTACCATACCCACATTCTGCATGTTTATCTATAAATTCAATTATTTTTAGTTGCTACAGAAAAAAATACGAAAATTAATTTTATTCATATTAGTGTAGATTGCTCTACTAATTCTAGAGAAACGCGCAATATTTTAAATACTTTTTACAGTGGAGTAAACTGAAAAAATAAATCTTAACAATTATAGCTTCTTTTTTGCCATATTAGGAAATATTTTCAATCGTTTCAATAAACAATTATAAGCTTTAATGTTTAGTTAGAGCTTACCATTTTAATGAAAGTGTTTTTTATCCAGCACACATATACGCAAACACATACACACCAAATATCTATTAAACTGAACATCACAAACCTATCACATGCCTATCACTTTTAAAATATTATTTAAAATTTTTCACATGATAATAATCAAACACTAAACTCATAAATACAATAATGTGTGGTGGCTCATGGTAGACAGTCCGGGGTTTTCTTCGACATTTCTTCAAAACCGACGCAACCCCGACACCGATTTCGAAAACACTGAAGGAATTACAAATCACAAATTTTTATTTAGGGATTTGTTGACTTAGCGTCCTCTACTGGACTGATGTATTACTATTATGGGTCAACGTTTTGGTGGTTGTATAAAGATAGATAAATCAATTTTCTAAATGTTTAATGTATGGAGTAGGGATATCCCAAAAATAAAATAAAAGTACAAGAAAGAATTAAGGTAAAATCAAAGAATATTCTACGTTATCTAAAATATAAAAATATGGGAAGCCCCGACAAAAATCTGACACCTGATATCAAAGTGATAAACAAATATCGGCGCATGCGGCAGCGAGCACTTACACTTAATTTTTCAGTTCATGCTAGATGGCCTTTTACTAGGGATGCACTGCAAACAAATATTCCAGCAAAACTAAAGTGTTTTTTCTTATTCTAAATTCTAACAAATAAATAAACCTGTAAAACTGTATAAATAAAATCGGTCTTCGATTTAAAAAAAAAGATCGATTATACCAAAAAATCGTTTGATAAAAATCACGTCGATTTGATAATAATCGATTCGAATCGTACATCCCTAGTATGGTGTGTAGTTTAAGGTTATGTTTAAGGTTAATCGTGGGTTATTAAACTCGCACAAAAACAAAACAGAAAACAACAAAAAACAATGCAAACAATGCCAAATAAACCTGTAAAAAAGTACTTTTATTATTCAAAATGAAATATCATATAATTCAGTTGGTATACGAATATTTTTTGATTTATTTATAATGTTTGGTGTCAAAAATATGTGAGAAATGAGGTAAACAGTTTAAATGTCTTAATAAATTCGTTTTTAATTTATTAACCTTTCAGGTATCTACCTAATGGTAGGAAGAAATTAATTATGTAATGGTAGGAAAAATAATTTCACTTTAATTATGTATTAGAAAATCAGTAATCTTAAATTAGGATGCATCAATGGAGAAGAAGGCAATTGTAATCACAATACAATAATAGATCTACAAATACCAAGCAATACATTAAATCAAAAATCTCAGTAACACTGTTATTATGTACTCCCTGTGGTCTTATTAAGTATAAAGTTTTGTTTTACATGAAAATAATTATCCCATTTAATTATTCATTAAATTTTAGTGTCAGCTTATTGATAGCTCGATTACCAGTCAAATAGTTTCGATGTTTTCTATACTATGAAGAAAATTTGATCTGATTAGATTAATTCAGATGTAAATTTATGTTATACGGTAAGATATTTTTAAACAAACCAAGAAAGTTCTCTTCAGACAAGTTCTGGTCTGAAATTGCAAATATTAATGAAAAAGTTATACATGTAGTTTTCTATTCATAAATGATATTATTGATTTTATTCTAGGTGAATGTATCGAGTCATATTATATTCTGCAGAATATATTGAGAAAAATGGTAAACTAACTAAAAGTGCTAACAAAATTTCTTAGGAAGTTATCGATATACCTAATTATTAGAAGCTGTAACAAATGTTCAAAGAGTCAGAGTATACTTTATTAGAAGTGTGTTAGATAGAATTATACACTTTAAAGAAAATATCTTTTATTATTGCAGGTAATGCATATTGTGTAATGCATATAATATGTGAAATCTATTATTACATACAAAGATTGAAAATTATTTAAACAGCTACCTGTATGTTGTCTCACAATCTCATTTAGTGAATGGGTTATTAAAAATTGAACATATTTACACACAGAATATTGTGGATATGGATATCTGGAAAGCATGTTATAACCATTTTTATTTTTAGGATTTATGAAATGATTACATAAATATACTAACAACAAATTGCAATGCATCTGTATATTAGAGACAAAGATGAAAGAGAGTAACAAGAATATATGTATTCAAAAGAAAAATATCAAGACCATTTGTAGTAATTAAAATTAAAGAATAAAATACATAAAATGTACCATATGATCGAAAAAAAAACGGCGTCCAGTTGGCTGGGAAATGACGATCAATGACATTTCCTATATAAATTTACATATAAAATGACAGCGACCTTCATTTCATAGCCATCGTTGACGCCGTTTTTTCTCGATCATACGGTAGTTTATGTGTGAACAAATTCTCATTTCATATAAAAATTGGAGCTCTATCTAGAGTATATTTGAATATAAATGTTTTTATGTATTGGAAGGGGGACTGTAGTTTTCAAATATAATAAAGAAAATAGACTAAAAAATTCACAGATTTTGCAACATGCGCAACCATCATAGGCGTATTGAAAATACCAGACACAAACGTCGGCGGTGGTCTGCAATCACCTGTTTTTTACATTTTATATTAACTTGTGACGTCATTTGGAAGAGCTCAATAGAAATATAAAAGAACTAGCTGTTTGGAAAGCAATTTGACATTCGTGACGTCAGCACTCCGGCAGTCAGTATCGGCAGTATCACTAATTGCCATTCGCAAATATATTCCAGATACGTATAGTGAACAAGTGAACCGATCGCAACGTTAAATAATTTTGATATTTGATTTTTATCGTGATGGCTTTTTATAAAAGTGAAGAATTTAGTAAGAAAAATATTAATGATGGAGATGAACGTGTACGGATTCATGAATGGTCACGATCACGGTCACGACACTATAGAAATGTGAGGTATGTATGTATATATACTCGTATATATAGAATTAATGGCATTAATTTGCAATAGCACCTCAAACCCACAGTTTCATTATGGAGCCACATTAAACCAATCAGAATGAGTATTATGTTACCGTAAAAGCCCGAATATTGGTTAAACGTAGGCTTACCCACGTAGGAGCCCGAAATATGCAAAAAATGTCACTTTAGGTTAAGTTTAGATTAGGCCTATATTTTTATTAATGCAAAACCAACTAAAACCTAATTCTAATTTAACCTAAACTCACTCCCTCTTGCATATTTCGGGCTATTACCTGGGTATTTCTAGGTTTAATCAATATTCGAACTTACGGTGTAAATTTATGGACGGTCCATAAATTTAAATTCGCCGTACAAAAAATAAGTAATAGTTACTGTAGATAAAAATAAATTAAAATATAGTTCCACGATAATTTAGTTTGCAGCTTCTTTTCATCATACCTAGTAAAAACCCGTCACAACCACTACTCATAGTATGTATACCTATGTATTTTTAAACATCATTATGAGATTTAAATAGGTGCCCATAATATGAGTAGCGGTATCGACGGTTTTTTGTTATGATGAAAATGTTGTGTGATATGAAAAAGCAACAAAATATATTATCGATTGCAGCAACTATATCTAATACCTAGTTTACATTCAGTATGTCCATTTAATATAGAACATATGCATGCATGCATGATTTTTAGCTATGCATGATTTTAAAAATTTGCTACCATTATATTTTGATAGTTGAGTTTTTGAAATTATTTGTTAGCTTCTTAAACAAAATAGACTCATAATAATTCAAATCTTTATCATCCAAGACTTCCAAGAATTATAAGGTAATCTCACGTCAAAATTTTTTAAAATTATTGCATGCCTTAAATGTTTGCAAAGTTAACAAAAATATGTCTTTGATTACCTGCAATTAATATATTTGGTCCAATTTATCAGTTCTGCATCATATCCGAAATTCAGATTGTGTGTGACACAACGAAGAGTCAACGTGCAACGTGAACGATAAGAAAATGGCAAGTAAAAAAATTTGTAAAGTCTTAATTACTAATTACACAGTCGTTCTCTTGAGTTCTCCTGCCAAAAATCTATATTGCCTTCCCTAAGATTTTAAATATAAATGTTTGAAACTCATACAAGTTTACCACAATTTTATTGTGAAATCATTCGGGCTATAATCATTAATATGACTATATTAACAATACTTAAATCAAAATTTATTTGAAGGAATGCTACTGTATTACAATAATTGTAAAACAAGTATGTAATAATAACTCGGAATAATTATTAAAAACTGCTCATCTTGTTATAGATGTCGGCGTCTTGTCTCTATTATTTTATTAGCCGTTTAGCTATAGTTTGATTTCAGATAATGCAGAGTTTAATGTGCCATTTGTGTTTTTTATAGGAATTATTATTTTTAGCATATTTGGTATACTCTATGAAGTTATTTTTAAGTGCTCCTGTCCATTTATCAATTATTAAAGTGCCTTTAGATACAATTAAAATTAATTAATTGGTGTATAGTATTTGTATTATGGGTTTGTTTATTTTTTATGAAATGAATTTTTTTCCTATTAAAATAAACATAGCTTACTAAATCACTAGCTAGCCATTTTTAAATACAGGATGTTAATTAAGTATCTGGCTAAACTTCAGGAGGCGATTCTTTGAGTGTTTTTAAGGTAAAAGTTCATATAAACATGTGTCCGGAAATGCATAATTTTAAAGATACAGGGGTGTCAAGGTGTTTTCTAATAGACCTTTTTTATTAATATCTCAAAGATCCGTTAGCCGATTTTGTTGAAATTTCGCCGTGTTGTGAAATTTAATAAGTTAGCACTAATTAAATGATAATTATTATTTACAACAATATTTATACGATAAAAACTTATCCCAATAAATATTTGGCACCGCCTTGAATTCATTTGTTTTACGTTGGCGGTGGAAACCATGCAAGCTTTTTCTTTGTCCTAAGTTGTTAATTAAAAAAATAATTATCATATAAAAAAAATATAGGTCCTAATAGCCTAAATTTTATCAAAATATATCAGCAGATCCGATGAGAACCGAATTATTATATGTTTTGGAACTTAATGATTTAATTAATTATTCCCTTTAATGCATCGATTGTGCGCATTATCCTACGCGCCAAGAAAAATATTGCATTAGTCTAAATTTATTATTTATGTTAGGTATTCCGCTCTTTCACGTATAATTTGCCCCCTGCTTCTCATACGGAAAGACTTAAATTATAAAATAGCCCAACTGTACTTAACAACCCATCTCTTGACGCATATTCTTTTTTATAATAATATCGGCTTTCCCAGACTAAATATCCATATCCATAAAATAGTTGGCCCACACTAATAAGACCTCATTTCGGCCTTCGGACGGCCTTGCTCTATTCAGCTATCGAGTTACGTGTTGACAAGTTGATTAGGCAGGTTATTGAACTCCATGTCGCCTCTAGCATGTCGTTTTTTCAAAGATGGGTCCCATATAAACGCGGCCAGAAGTATTTTCAATACTAAAAACATCTCAAGTTCTTTTTTAAACTATTCTGTAGTTACGTAAATGTGTTTCAAATAGGTTGCTTTTCACAATAAAGTCAATACACAGTAATTATGCTTTACTTTTTCAAAACACACTCTTGTTTTTTATTATCAGAGAGTTATTAATATTAGAAAATTTAGTTATATGAATATAATAGGTGTAAATATTATGTTTCAAGTTTCAAATAATTAGAATATGATATGAGTCATAATAGCTTAAATATGATTGCTAATAAAATACCTAGTTTATACACATTTAGATATATCTCTTTAAATATAAATTAGTATTGCCACCATGCGATTAATGGGAAACATAATATGGTAGTGAAAAAAAAACGGCGTCAGCGAGGGCTATGAAATAAAGATCGCTGTCAATTTACATATGTGTAAAATTTTATGGAGAATGTCACCGACCGTTATTTTCAAGCCATTCTGGACGCCGTTTTTTTCGACCATACGGTATTTCTAGGTATGGAATAATGTCTCTAATATGTAGTTAGGTAATTTTTTCCATTTGCCTATTGTTAATTATAACGTCGTCAAACTATAAAATTTGCTATATTTTTTACTTAAATTTTTTTAGTAATATCAGGACATGTTTTGAATAGTTTAATTAGTAATAAAGCTACTAACATGTTCAGTTATTTTTTTTTCTATAAAGCTTTTTGATAAAAAAATAAGTATACCTGCTAAGACGTTAAATTGCCTGAGAAATTACGATCGATGCCATTTACCATCCACTTTTACACAATAAAATGCCATCGATCGTAATTTCAAAAGCAGAAAACTTGCCGCCGTTTTTTCCAATGAAATGGGCGGTGGGGAGAAAATTACAGATTCCTGTATTATATTAACGACTAACGACATTATTAATCGCATGTACACAAAGCATGTACACTATTAGAAATCGATCTAATTTCTAATATTATCGAGCTTTTAAAATTCGAGAAAGTGATCGGAGATTGTGTTTAAAGTGTTGTGAAATGTTCGTTAGTGCATATTTTTGTGTCGGTAATCGGTATCGGTATAGGCAAATCACGATGGAGTATAGAAATCCGGAGAAGGTGGATATGCTAAGAGCATAGGTACTTTCTGGCAGGGGAAAGCGCTGTAGAAGCTCGGAGACTTTATTCCGAAGAGTATCCGAATAGATAAATCCCTAATGCTCGAACCTTTGTAAGTATGGTTCAGCATTTGAGGGATTCGGGAAAAGCAACGAAGAATTGCTGCAAAACGTTAAAAATTCCATGCTCAGAAGAAGGAGAGCATGTATTGGAAATGGAGGTCGTCATTTTGAACAATTATTATAATAGCATGCAGTCAAGAAGCGAAGGGTATACCGGGTGGTGCATCATCGTTGGAAATATAGGATATCCCATGCAAATTTTGAACTGTCGAGATATTGGATCCCCTTGTGCAAATTTGTAATGTATCTTTAAAAACCATTTACGATTTAGCTCTAAAATTAATAGGGGAGCCAATATTTCCACAGTTGAAAATTTGCATAGTGTTGTTAAGAATTGTAGTGAAGTGATGTTATTAAGTGTAGTGTTATGTGCAGTTTCCAGAGTGGTAAAATGGAAAAAAAGAAAGCTCTGCAGTTGTATCTCTTTGCTATAGGGATATCTTTTTTTATTGTTTGGTAAGTTTTTTTTTCTTTTAGTTTATTTTGTGGAATGTGGAAGTAGGGCTACTGGCGATCACCCACTTAAAAAAAGTACCGCACCTCTGCAGAACCTCTTGGGTGGTGTGGGATTTTGCAAGTACTTTTTAAGTCTTTCCAGTCGATGTGGCAACAGCGGGCGGCGAACAAGCCGAGATCCGCGAGATCTCTCCCCTGCGCCGGGGGATCCGCGAGATTCCCCGACGGCTGCTTGATTTATTGTTCGAAGATGGATAAAGACCGACTAATAAGCGCAGTTTTCCGGAAACCGGAACTATGGGACCAACGGCACAGAAATCACCATAATAGATACATTTTAGACAGGTGTTGGACTGAAGTTGGTACAGGCCAAAGATGCTGGCCGCGCTGCTCGCCAGGATGCTAGCTGCGATGCATGCTCCGCCCACTGTTTTAAAACGGCGAGTAAGTGCGCGTAGGACGCATCGTGGCTATCGTACAAACATAGTAGGGCATTTCATCTCGACGCGATGCGCGCCGTTCACCTAACCATCCGGCGATGCTGAATCGAACATGTACAAATTTATACATCAAAACATACTGGAGCCACGCACCTATATGTTCAGCGCCATGCATCCTAAGAAACAAAATGTTTGTTTTTTTTTGTGAGAAAACAAAATATAAATAAAATAACGCCTGAAACTTTAAATATGATTGGTCGGTTTAGGGTCACAATTTGTTGAGCATATGTCTAACTAGAGTTGGCTGCTTGATTTATTGTTCGAAGTTGTTCGAAGATGGATAAAGATCGACTAATAAGCGCTGTTTTCCGGAAACCGGAACTATGGGACCAACAGCACAGAAATCACCATAATAGATACATTTTAGACAGGTGTTGGACTGAAGTTGATACAAGCCAAAGATGCTGGCCGCGCTGCTGGCCAGGATGCTAGCTGCGATTCATCCTACGCCCACTGTTTTAAAACGGCGAGTAAGTGCGCGTAGGACGCATCGTGGCTATCGTACAAACATAGTGGGGCACTTCATCTCGACGCGATGCGCGCCGTTCACCTAACCATCCGGCGATGCTGAATCGAATATGTACAAATTTATACATCAAAACATATTGGAGCCACGCACCTATATGTTCAGCGCCATGCATCCTAGGAAACAAAATGTTTTTTTTTTGTGAGAAAACAAAATATAAATAAAATAACGCCTGAAACTTTACCTATGATTGGTCGGTTTAGGGTCACAATTTGTTGAGCATACGTCGAACTAGAGTCGGCTGCTTGATTTATTGTTCGAAGATTTATAAAGACCGCTGTTTTCCGGAAACCGGAACTATGGGGCCAACAGCACAGAAATCACCATAATAGATACATTTTAGACAGGTGTTGGACTGAAGTTGGTACAATATGTGGAGTTACAGGTATGCAGACAAAAAATCATTATTGATTATAAAACCCTACAAATTATTAAGTAGTTTTTTGAGTTCAATTAATCTTGATTTTTGAACAATTTAGCTAGTACTTTCTCTCTTCCATATTTTCTTTTAAGTTTCATATAAAACTAAAAACAATTTTCTGATATACTCATTATGCTATCTCCTATATTTTTTGAGACAAGTGAATTTTAGACGCCAATAAAGCATTCCAATATAGCCCCATATTCCCTAATATACCATCATTTATTTTTTGGACATCATATATGCTCCACCTTTAACTTTACCAAATAACAGAATGTATTGTATAATGCTGGTCCAATTTTAGATCGAAATTGTGTTAGAGCAATGAGATATGAAGATTCTAGAGCGTTATTTTCGTAAAATAAAGGAAATAAATAAATAAATCGGTTACACACAGGTACACAAAAATATAAAATATTACAAAACTTCAGAAGTAAACATAGATTTCAAAAATTTTAAAATATACAGAGCTAATGTCAATAAACTAATAACGACTTTGAAAATAGTTACTAACTGTCACTAGAAAATTGACATGGCGACACCAGCCATCTTGATTGCCATTTTATTGAAAAATCTAGTAAAAAGTAGTAGTGGGAACTATCGAATGAATACTATCGAAACATTCGATAGTTGCAATTCATTCGAATAATTCGATAGCTAGTAAGAAAACATTCGTCGAAAACTATTCGAATAAAAATTATCGAATAGATGCGTCATCTGCCTTGAAATATTGTATTCTAGTAATTCGGCAGCAAAAACCATTCATTTATCAAATTCATTTATTCGTCAGGATCGATTTTAATAAAATATAAACTGGATTTTAGTTGTCGTCCGGCGACGTAGGTTTCTTTCCTAGAAACCCGACAGCGGTAGGTGGCAATGCTATGAAAAACGCCGGCATCTTTGATTTTTTGCGGAGTCAAATTAAGATAAGGACACATTATTTTTTTTATTGAGGTGCTAGTATTTACTGTACTGTTGCCATATATTTGTATTAGTTGGTATTAGCAAAGAATATTATTCTTTAGCATTAGTTAGTTAGGGATAGTATGTCTATATGTTTTGCATTCTTTTATTAATATTCTGTTGTTACACTGCAATAATACTTTTTATTTTGGATGTAGGAAAATTATTTTTAATGTTTTTAAGCAAAGACTGGATTAATAAATAATAATAACAGTAATAATTTGTTATACCTATTAACAATAAAATTTACAATCATTTAATAATATAAACATTTGTTTTAAGCAGTAGCAAAATATAAACAACAAATAGAAGTCAAAAGTATTTATATTAGATCCTATTTAAAAATAATATAGTCTCTAAATGGCAACGTTGGTTTATTAAATAATAATAATTACAGAACTAATTTGTTATATTAACAACAAATTTTAAAATCATGAAATATAAACATTTATTAATTTTCTAAGCATGCAGTGTAATGGAAGGAAAATATGAATAAAAAATTAGAAATCAAAATTATTTATATTACTTTTTATTACTTTATATTATTATTTAAAAATAATATTTACTTTTGCTAGCATTTACTTTAAAACATAAATGAAATATTTCTTCGCAAAAAACTACATGTAAGAGAATTAGCATAAACAAAATACAAACATTGTTAACTTTTTTTTAAATTGGCACGTGTAAAACTTTCAATTTAATTTTCTCACCCCAAAATTTGAGTTCGACAACGATTTACTTACCGACCACATTACTTAAATATGATTATTAAGTTCAACTAATTCATATTATTAAAACATCTAAGATACAGATATGTATTTTTAAAATTAATTGTAAGTTCATCTCATCTCTGTTAAAAATTGCTACTTCTCAAAATTTCCCTTTAAAAAAATGCAATCTAACCTAACCATAATATACCATATAAAATTAAATAAATGAAAGATCGGGCTACGGAAAATCACACAAATTTTCGGAAAAATTTTGACCACTTCGCACACAATCGTCAGTTAGAAAAAAACTACTATTTTAGTATTTTAAATATCTAAATAAACGCAAAAATAGCATAGTATTTACAAGATAAAGTTATAAAAATTAGGAAGAACTAATAATGCACTGACGCACACAAAAATCAAACGAATACTAAATTTCATTTATCAAAAGCATTCGATAGTCGTGGCGCAACGATAACCATTTAGTCGCATGGCGAGGTTGTCACATATGCTTTAGTATACAAATGAATGAATGATTTTATTCGAATAAAACCATTCGATAGTTGAAATCATTCATTCCCATCGCTAGTAAAAAGTATAGGAAACCCTAATATAGTTTGAACGAGTATTTAAACCTGCTTCGATTTATTTAAAAAAATACAGGGTGTTGCATTTGAAATAACAAGGTTTCTATCTAAAGTAAATATTTAAAATAAATCACCAATTTTTGGTACCCCTGTATAAATTTAAGGGAGCAATACAATTTTTCAGTAAAGTTTATTTCTCTGTCTTTAAACTCAGCACAAAAATTAATTCTAAAAAGTAATGTAACAGGGTGTTGATAATCTATTATATTCTAGCATGCATATTTATATAATAAACTATTTAATTTCTACATCTTTCCGTTTTCGTATCATCAACCGAGCCGAATGAGGTGAGTCACCTTGTATATGTGTATGTGCGCTAATGTATATGTGCGCTAAAAATTTTAAAATACTGTAAATACTAAAAATGTTCATTTTTTAATTATCCATCTAACAAAAAAATAATATACAGGGTGTTCCATTAAAAAAACACTTCTTCTATTATTTATTAATATCTCTGAAACTATCAAAACATATTTAATACCTTATGATTCTGTAAAGTGATCAGAAAGGAAGCCAAAAATGCAATAATATACAGGGTGTTTCGTTTAAAAAAATCATTTCGATTCACTCACACTTTTTTGAGCCACTCGGCACCCTGTGGAAGTTAAAATATATTCTTCAAATACATCCTAGAATCCTAGTACATACTTTAGGTTTGCGCTTAAAAAATTCGTAAGTTTCTTATTCTAGAAGCTTCAGATGCCCTACGCACTATTGTCGGACTCTGTATAAATAAATATTATTGTGTAACATATTACCTGAGTGTTACTACTAATCTTTCTTTGAGGCTAACTGGTTGTTTATGCACGTTAGTATACAGTTTTTTAATTTAGGTTCTCCAAAACACCGGGAAAGACTGTTCTCAGAATTAACAACACGTTGATAGAACAAGTATCGTCCATAAAGAATCTAGGAGCCCTCGTTAACGACGCTTGCGACCCCAAAACTGAAATTTTAGCGAAGATCGAACAGGCCAGACGTACCTTTTGCTTCCATGGAAACCCTCTTCTCCAGCCGAGATCTAAACCTCGAACTGTGCATACATACGTATGCTGCGTTGCTACATCTTTCCAGTATTTCTCTACGGTAATGAGAGTTATCAACTCTGAGTTGAACTCAATCAGACATTAGAAAACAGCATTAACGCTTTAGAGATGTACCTGTATCGTTGTATGCTGCGTATATCCTGGATGGATAGAGTGACAAATGAGGAGGTACACAGGCGGATGGGCAAAGGGCTCCTATCAACAGTGAACAAATGAAGTTACAGTACGTCGGTCACATCATGAGGGGTGATCGATACGAGGTGCTCAGACTGGTCATCGAAGGCAAAATTGAGGGCAGAAGATCAGTGGGAAGAAGGCAAAACTCCTGACTTAAGGATCTGTGCCCTTGGTTCGGAAGAATATCGATTGAAATTTTCGGAGGTGCGGTTTCACGCACCATCATAGCCAGTTGGATCGGCAACCTCCGAAAGGAGATGACCGCCTAAGAAGAAGAAGAATTTAGGTTCTAAGAGTCTTAAGATATAATAGAATGTTGGCTGAGACATTCTTAAATATTTCTTTAATCTATCGGGATAACTTTTCATCCGTTATATAAATGATAATATTCACAAAATCTTGGATGACTGGAAAAGGCTGTATTGAAATCTATTCCTGAGTGGTTCAGTCATTATAAAGAACATAGAAAATTTATATTGCAATTACTTATTCGGACACTTGTAACGTTTTTTAAACAACTACCACTGCGAACGGCAGCTTTTCATCGGAGAGCAGTCGTGGATAAGGTATTTCACTGGAAAGAAAACTAATTAAGAACAATAAACAAAAAAATAGATATTGGGCGCCAGGCATGTACAGAGAAAGAAAACACAGTTGTATAATACTTAAAACTAATGACTATATTTATTCATGATGAATTCTGATGGTAAATAGCATTGTACAATTTTAATAATTATTATAGTGGTTATTTGTTGAGTAAAACTATGTATGTAAATAATATTAAATATGTTCTATGAAAAGACTATGAAAAATACAATGCGTGTAACGTTATAGAAGATATAAGAAAAGTAGCATTACTTTATTTAAATTGTTAAATTTTATGCGGTGTTAAATCTGATGTGTTGCAACCTGTAGATTCTAGAATCTATGTCTCGTTATTCATCTGTTAATATAGCGCAATAACAATATCTATAGAAAGTAATACTATTACAAGGCGTAATATAATGAAACCTAAGATCTAAATCACATTGTAACTACTGAATCGACATAAATGTTCTTAATAATCTAACCACTAAATATAGTCCGTACGATATTATTTAAAATGTACGTTACTGTTTAAGACTGAAAATATAGAAAATCTAAAACATGAAAACTAGAACGTAAATCTACACTTAGCTGTTCTTTATGTAATCTTGCTTCAAACAGTAGCAGCGTGAGGTGGTCTCGCATCTCTGTACTGTCTGTCGGCGATCCAGGCTTAGAAATGGGGGCGAACCAGCACAGGGCTCAAGCCACATCCACGCTGGGGCACTCTATGTGTAAGACAAATCAATCCTACTGGGGACACTTGTCCATGGGACATCCGTCCATCAGATAGTGGCACAGGAGAACACTACTAGGACCTTGAAAAATAGTCCATACCTTGGACACTTGTCCGTAGACAATGTCCGTCCGTAAGACACAGTCCGTATCTTGGACCCTAAAAATATGAAACTCTTGTTTAAAACCAAACAAGGTCTACTAAACAAAATAAACCTACCTCGAAATACTTCCGAGGTCTCAATAAATAATAAACAACATGTCCTTTCTTCCATGTGACATTCTGGAGGACAAAAGAAAAGGGACGCCAACGTGCCAGCAAAACACAAATACAAGTTGGGACATCCGTAACTCTACCCTAAAAATATTCAATAATAATATCGAATCGATAAAAGGTAATAACTCTCTTTACCTGTAGCCTCGAAATAGCAGCTGATTCAGATTATACAGCAAGATTTAAATAATCACCATTTCTAAAAGCTGGGATAAAACAGAGAGTCAAAACAAAGTGAGGTTAAGCACGAAGAGAGTTGACAGAAGCGACGTTGACAGCGCGCGCCTCCACAGAATAGTAATAGGGTTGTGTCGAACGATAACAGGGTTGGCGACTAGGGAACGTAAAAATTACGCGTCAAATAAACTATCCGGCCTGAACGAGAGGGAATCCGGTGATGATAGGCCAGACATCATATATTATATATAAAAAAGACATGTAACGAACTAAAAACGTTACACACTGATACATAAAGAATGCAAAAGTTATTCAACATCCCTGTAATATAAGAAATCTAAAAACATTGAAAAATTAAAAATACTTCAGAATATGTAAAGCCACTTCGTAAAAATGGACAACACATGAAAAGAAAGTGTAGAGACCCCGCCGAACCCGGGCCTCGGGCCGGGCCGGTTCCACACTTAAAAAAAAACACAATTTTGCTTCTGTACATGTTTTTGAGACACCCTGTATTATAACAGGTATTTTTAGGCGATGTTTATGTTTACGTTTTTTTATTTTGCTTGCACATATTTGAGATTATAATAATATTCTGTTAAGTTTGTGTCGTGGTCGTGTCCAGTAATTAATTGGGTGTAAAACGTTATTCGCAAATTATGAATTCGCTTAAAAGATGGAACATATATTACTAAATTATTCCAAAACAATGAGAGAAAAAGTGAATGAAGGGAAAGTCCAATTTGAAACAAAGTTGTTTGAGATTGGTAAAAAAACCTAATGTTAGTATTAAAGAATTGGTAATTAAAAAGCGTGTGAATATGTGTGCTGAAGACATGAGATCGTTTGAGATAGTAAAATCAATCGTAGAAATCAGAGTAGATAAATATCATGCTCAGTAGCTTCAAACGAAAAATCAGAAATTGATATGAAGTAGTAATAAGTAATTGATCTACATTGATTATGAAGGTTCTGATATCAGTTTACCTGTGCTGGAGTAGTGGAAAGCTCATGCCAACCAATTTCATTTGCTAGCTAAAGTGGCAAGAAAACTTTTTAGTAAGATGCGTTGACATTCCGGCAACAACTTTTAAACGCAGACTTGCAGCTAGTAATCTGGATAAAACCGATTGTTTGGGCCCTAGCAGTGTGCTTGATACGGAAGTAGAAACAAAACTCGCTACCCATATAAAAAAATTACAGAAGAGAGGCTTTGCACCGACTAGACAAGAAGTACGCGTTATGGCCTACAATTTAACTGAAGCTCTTGAAATTCAACATAAATTTAATCGGGAAGATGGTAAATAAATATATTAACTCTTGATAGTAAAAGAATTTGTTACGAACGATTATTTGCATTTTTAGGTAAAGCTGGTAACGTTTGGTTGCTCCAATTTTTAAGACGTAATCCATAATAGCTAGAGCGCTGGGAATGTCTAGAAATGTTGTAAACAAATATTTTGAACAACTTTCTGATGTCCTTTCTGAGAACGGTTTGTTCGACAAACCCGGCAACATCTATAACACAGACGAAACCGGACTACAGTTGAATACCCGAGCTGGGCAAGTGCTGGCTGAGAAAGGGTCCAAAAGCGTACCTTCAATTAGTCCCTGCGAAAAGGGTGAAACGATTACAGTAATTGCTTGCTGTATTGTAGAAGGTGATCATTTGCCGCCTTACTACGTGTTTAAAGGAAAAAATGTTAAAGTAGAATGGTCTGATGGAACCGCGTATGTTTGTCGGAGAAGTCGCCGTACGTGACGTCCGCAATTTTTGAACTGGTTGAAAAAACATTTCTATCCCAGAAAATCACCTGGAAAGGTTTTACTAATAGTAGATGGACACACTTCACACACGACTGATCTTGATACCTTAAAATTCGCTGAGAACAACTTTATTTTGTTTGGTTTGGAGTCACACTACGAATTACCTGCAACCTCTTGATCGTGCCTTTTTCAAGAGCCTTAAGGGCCATTATTACGATTCATGCAGGAGGATGATCAACTGTAACCCTAATAGAAAGTTAAATCGTTTGCAATGCGGTAAATTTTTAGGGGAGGCCTGGGGCAAATCCGTTACAGTTAGCAATGCCGTATCGGCCTTTAAAGCAATAAGGATTTGACCTTACAATCCGAATGAAATACCCGATCACGCTTTTTTAACGCCGCTACCAAATGAGGCTGCTTTGCAAGAGAGATGTTCCCAAACCCCACCTCGAGAACGTAACTCACCTCAACCAGGCCCTTCCAGAATGCAGGTTGAAAACATGGAAGATCCTACTGAAGACATAACACCTGGGAAACTACTTCAGGAACTTTCTCCTGTTCCAGTTAAAACCCCAAAAATGCAAAAGGCTCGAACTAACCTAACGGGCAACTTGGCGTCATCGGAGAACATGACTCGCATTCGCCAGAAAAAAGAGAAACAAAAACAAACACGCCAACCAAAGTCGCAAACGAAAGAAAAGCCCCACAAAAAGAAATCTACAGAAAAAGTGAAACGCAGGTTGGAGTCTATCTCTTCAGAATCTGACGAAGAGATAATCCTAAATGATTCGTCCAGTGGAGATGAAACTTTTGATGGCTTACAAAATCAGTGTGTCGGCTGCCTCGAAGACTATCGCCTTACTTAGCAAAAAAGAGGACTGGATACAGTGCATTCGATGTTCCAGATGGTTGCACATCCTATATTAACACATGTCAACGCTGCGGTGCCGTTCACCATAAAAAGGCATTCACCATCTCTCCTACGAGTATGTCGATTGATCCATTTGTCCTATACTGTCTAGGAGAGATGGACCAATTTAAAATTTTAGTTTTGTATTTTTTATAATTATTTGTTATGCTACATTAATGTCTAAACTATGTCAATGATATCACCAAAGTCTATGTTTATGTAGTACTGTTTTGCAAAGCTTGATTAATATAAATAAATGCCTCATTTAAAGTTTTTCAAAAGGTGGTCCATTCCACTGAGCAAAAAACATTTTTGTGATGTTCTGAAACGTTGTATTTATGGAATTTAGGTAACATAAAATTTAAAACATTTATACAACGTTTCAATTTCATTAACATGGTAATGTTTAAAAAAAATTGTTTTTAAAACAATACTTATACAATGTTTTTACAATATTTAAAAAATAATATTTCAATTACGCAACTTTCATGTCTTGTTGAAAACCGTTTAAATGGAAACGTTTTAAAAATGTGATTCTTTCAATTGTTTCTAAAACATTATTTAAAAAACCTTTTAAATATATTCATTTAAAAAACATTATGGTTTTATTTAGTTGATAACATCTCTAAAACATGTTTTTGAAAATGTTTTCATACCTTTATATTTAACGATTTTTTAACGAAAAATAAACGTTCTGCTCTAATGATAAGTAGATATTCCCGTCTCCCGGCAGCCACTTACACCACTTTTTATTACGCGCCACGCAACACTCTATATCACAGTATTTAAACTGATTTTTATTGATTCATCCATACTAAAGGTTGCTAAAGGTTCAGAGCACATATTATTTTTACTTGTATTTCGACTTCTATATTCACATCTGTGATCGTATCACAATTTACAACACAGTCAGAACAATGTCTCGATATATTACAACTAATTCTAGGTAGAGTCACACACCGTCCCAATCCTCGCACACATTCATTTTAACTATAGCTATTTAATGCAAGATTAATATATATTATATTATGTAAGTTCAAGTTAAAGCCCCTTATCTTTAAGGGGGTGACTCACCTGAGCCGAACTTTTTATGTAGTGCTTGCGGCGAGCATTATTGATAATACCGAACACATAGCATCAGCACAGTTTTCTATATTTATTCATATATTTATGGTATTTACTGGTATAATGCTCGATATCTGATGTGTTAATATCTCGGTTATTATGCAGCATGCGAACACATGCATGTAAACAGGCATGTAACCACATGTTATACAGGGTGTTGCATCGGCTCAGGACACAGCATTGTAGACTACCTTTACTTTTTTTATTGACCTAATTCTGAAAATAACTTATAGAAGGCTTAATAGAAGAGTTTACAAGTTGGTATAGGTAGCCTGTTCTTACCTGTTAATTTAAAAAGTTCCATTCAAGGTTTCTTCTAAAATCAATTGAGGAACCAATAACTGACACCGTTAATATTTACATGGGACTTTACATGGTGGGAGTTTTGAATCGATACATCATCCGGTGTATCAAGTAATGTTACATGACATGTGAATGTGGTACAAGTCAGTCGCTGCCTTTATTAACTTACTCCAGTTATACAGGGTTGTTCACCACATACGACACGGGGTATTGTAGCTAAACGATGACATTTTTACAAATTGTAAGTTTTGGGTTCGATGAAGGACTATTAGAGGTACAATTTAAAAATAATTTTACAAGATACAGAGTGTCCAAAATAGGTAAAAAATATCAAAGTTGTATTTTTTTAAATGGAACACCCTGTATATTATTACATTTTTAGTTTCTACGATTAAAATAAAGGTAAATTTGATTAAGATTTATTATACCTAAACCTTACCGTTTTTGAAATATTTTCAATTTTGTGAAATTGCAGTAAAAATTTTAAGGCTTCATTTCTCCAAGGGTATCAAAGTTTTTAATACTAAATATTTACTGAAGTTTATTTACTGATCAGTTATTGCGTTGCAATAATAAAAATAATACTACCTTATACAGAGTGTCTAAAAATTTATTTTAAATAATTATTAGCTTCAAACGGCAATAACTTGTTTAATTTAAATGGAACACCCTGTATATTTTACGAGAATCAGATGCACAATTTAATTGTCTATCAAATTATATTATACCATTTTTTACCTATCTCTTTAAGTTTCCGTAGAAAATGCATTTTCTTGTAATTTAGAACTTATTTATCAATATACCCATGGACTATTGACATTTTAGATTATTTTTAAAGATGTACCAAATTTTTAAAGAGTACAGATACTAATATTGTCGATATAATTCGTTTATTTCATTAAAATATAAAAAAAACTGTTTAAATATTTGTTAAAGAGGACCAATTAATATGATTCCAGTATTCAAACTACATTAACTGACTGTTTGCGTTGATTAATAATAATTGCTCCAAATACTAAAAAACTGAATTTTATATGGGCATTAGACCATGTGATAAAAAGTAACACCTTAAAAATGATATTTCATTTTTTAATAAATGCTTATTTATAACAACAAAGACTTTAATTTGATAACTTATTATTATATTGATTTCTGACTCAAAAATCCACATTTATTTATAATAATTTATTAACGAACACAATTAAGTATGTCATTAATTAGTATCTGGGCGGAAATAATGGTGTTATATTTAATTAATGGTATACTCTTTTATAAAGATTTAAATAGTTTTCTTTTTGCATACAAATGGGCTAGTAATATTATCGTTTTGCTAAAAACGATAATATTACTAGTTTGTACATTTTGTGCATTTGTTGCTTTAAAAACAATCTAAAATGTCAATATTCCATGGATATATTGATAAATGAGGTCTAAATTATAAGAAAATGCATTTTCTACGAAAACTTGAAGGGATAGGTAAAAAATGGTATAATACAATTTGATAGACAATTTAATTGTGCATCTGATTCTCCTAAAATATACTGCCCCAATGGAATGCCCCATTTAAATTAAAGAAGTTATTGCCGTTTGAAGCTAATAATTATTTAAAATAAATTTTTAGACACTCTGTATAAGGTAGTATTATTTTTATTATTGCAACACAATAACTGATCAATAAATAAACTTCATTAAATATTTAGTATTAAAAACATTGATACCCTTGGAGAAATGAAGCCTTAAAATTTTTACTGCAATTTCACAAAATTGAAAATATTTCAAAAACGGTAAGGTTTAGGTATAATAAATCTTAATCAAATTTACCTTTATTTTAATCGTAGAAACTAAAAATGTAATAATATACAGGGTGTTCCATTTAAAAAAATACAACTTTGATATTTTTTATTTATTTGGGACACTCTGTATCTTGTAAAAATATTTTTAAATTGTAGCTCTAATAGTCCTTCAACGAAACCCAAACTTACAATTTGTAAAAATCTCATCGTTTAGCTACAATACTCCGTGTCGTATGTGGTGAACAACCCTGTATTTAGTCGATATTAGAATGGAGTATAAAAGAAATAGGGCAATTTTTTGACTTATTTAAAGTATGTAGTGTAATGTGTATTTTCTTTAGCAAATGAAAAAGCCAACTGCTAATTATTCAAGGGGATACCTTAAAAGATTGGTTAAAAAAATGCTAAAGAAATTAGTTGTCTACCCCAATCAGCATCAGTTTCCAATCAAACAAAAAACAATTAGATTATTAGATTACGATTATTTTAGATTCCTTATCGAAATGTTTTTCAAAGATGAATGTATTGGACGTAACCAACAAAACAGATTATTATCAAAATTACTTAAATAACTGTAATCAAATTTTTAAATCACACTTGGATTCAGATTTAAATGTTAATTCTGATGATCAACAAGGTTAAGATATTGATTGTAGAACAGTTGATAAAATCAACATATTCATTCAAAATTTTACTTCATGAGCTATAAAAAACCATATAAGTCATAATGCATTAAATGAACTACTAGGCCATTTGTGAGAGGACCTTCTGTAAAATGTTCCGAAAGACTATCGTACATTATTTAAAGTAGGGAAAAATGATACTTTATGGAATGAAACCAGGGTCTTATTATAATTTTGGTTTAAAAAATGGAGTGACCGAGTTATTAAATCACTTTGCACCTAAGCTTAACACAACACGCTTATATGTTTCTTTTAATATTGATGGTTTAAGTTTAACCAAAAGCAGTGCAAGCCAGTTTTGGCCAATTTTAGCATACTTGGTGAATTATTTAGGTTTGCCTCCATTTCCTGTTGGTGTTTATCAGGGAGTTAAAAAACCTGATGAACAAAACGAGTTTCTTAAATATTTTTTAAATGAAATTAAGGGCCTGCAAGAAAGCAACCTTACGTTTAACAACAAAACTTTTATTTTTAAAATATCAAAATTTCTATGTGACACACCTGCTAAACCTTTTTATTTTAAATTGTAGCATTTTTATTTTCCAAATGCTACTTTGTTTTATTATAGACGGTATTTTATTATTGTATCGATATTCTTTTTACATTTCTACAACACTTAAATTTCGGAACGCTCTTTATCGAAAATATTGGATCGTACCCTGGTGTATTGACAAGACGGGCAACGTCAAAATCGTCACCTCGGATTTGGCCGTTACCGAGGACACTGTGCCATTTTTCAATAAAATTTATTTGGCTGGTATTTTTCACAATATGGGAAAAATATTGTGATTTTGTTATCCTATAGATGGTTGTAGGTCCCATATAGATTTTGATTGTTGAGATTTTAATGGATCTATAGTTTTGGTAAGATTTTCTTTGACATTCCATTCGTTAGAAAAAACCTTCACTGGCCTTTCTTTTAGATTCCAGTTTTTTGATGAGAAGTGTCCAGCCCTTATTTGAGAAGAAATGTTAAATAATTATTGATTGTGTGCCTTCACAATGAGGTAAATTAATACCTTCCTAAATTTTTCGAGTTTTTAAAATGTAAGGTTAACTAATACCGTGCATTTCTTTTTAGGTTTTTCTACAGATTTTTCTACAGATTTTTCTACAGATTTTTCTACGTATTTTTCTCAACGTTTTTCTTTGGATTTTTCTGCAAGTATTTCTAGACATTTTTCTAGACGTTTTTCTACAGTTTTTCTACACTTGTGTCTAGAAGTTTTTCGCCAAGTTTTTCCACAAGTTTTTCTTACGTGTTCAGTCACCGAAGTAATCAGTAGCAGCCTGTTCGGTTAGATTTCAGCCCTGCACCCCTCTGAGGAGAAATTGGATGCTGTAATGTTTTTTTATCATTAAGAAGATCCTTTTTTTTATTATTAATTTGGTATACAAGGCCAGTATATTTTTTATAGTAAACTAAAATTTTATTAATTTGATTTTAAATAATCATTAGTGTGTTAAGAAATTAACTATTCTTAACATTTTACATTTAACTGGTTAAGTACTTGCCTTCAGCATTACTTTAACCCTTAATTTATAAAATTTAACGTTCTGTTACATTTTATATTTTTTTAACGCTTTAAGTATTTGCCTTCAGCATTGCTTAAATTTTACCTGTATTTGATTATTAAAATAATCATGTTGTATGAATTGATCATTCGGATTTAACATCTATTTATAACCTTTTATATCATTACAATCTTTGACCTGTAAGGGCAATCTTGGATACAGCTTTTAATCTTTTTCCCCTTAACTATATATAAACAAAAAGGTTCATGAATCTTCGTAATAAGTCAAGTCAAATTTAAATATTTATTATTCGAATATAACCAAGACCGTCTCTAAAAGTATTCCTTTTATATTATAATTGTTTGAATAATATTTGAAAAGATATAATTTGATTTTAAACAAGTTTTAAGATAGAGTTTCTTAAATATAATTCTTGTATATCAATGTACATAACTGCTGTGCCGAATAGGTACCGAATATTTCTAACAAGTAATAAATCTTATTTTTTTGGGTATTTGAATTGTTTCATTGGTTGATCCAGTTTCTCAAAATATTTTATAGCTATACTAATTTTAGTTTCTATTCAATTAATACACTTGTATAAATTTTCTTATTTCAGTTTGTACTATCCTTTGTAAGTATTAGCATCTTTTTGAAATAAGTGGCGCCCTTTGGTATGCAGTGTAAGGTATAGGTGGGTATCATTTTTTTTAGTCAAGTGCAGAAGCAAAAGCTTGTTCCCACCGCCTCCGATATAAGAGTAGCCGTTCGCAATATTTTGACTTAAATTTTCAATAAAAGGAAAGTTTGTGTCACAAAATGTAAAGAATTATAATGCCTATTATAGTTGCACTAAGTGCCATGTTGGGGGAGAATTCATAAAAAATCGTATGGCATTTCTAGACTGACATTCTTCATTAAGGACCCATCAAGAATTTTTTGAGTTATCTGATGAGGATTCTCCATTATTATAGGAAAGGGCCAACATTATTATCTCAAATAGATTTAGATGTTGTTCAAGATATACCACTTGAATATATGCATTTGGTATGTTTGGGGGTTATGAAAAAGCTATTAGAATTTTGGACAAAGGTAAATCAGGAGATTCGACTTTTTAAAGAAGATATAGTTGCAATAAATGAAAAAATTTGCCAATACAGAAAACGTGTGCCCAAGGAGTTTTCTAGGTTGCCAAGATCCCTAAAAGAATTGGAACGGTGGAAAGCTACGGAGTTTCGTCAATTTTTATTGTATTATGGGCCTTGGGTAATTAAACCATTTTTAAAAGAACCATTTTTTACGCATTTCTTATCATTACATATTCCAATGAGGATTTTAGTTTATTCTGAATTATGTTCGCAAAAAAACTTTTGTATTTTGCTAAAAAGCTATTAGAGTATTTTGTGGAAAAGTTCGGTCAAATTTACGAGTACGAATATGTTAATCATAATGTGCATAATCTAATTCACTTGAGTCATAATGTTCGTCATTTCGGAGGCGTAGATAACTTTAGTTGTTTTAAATTTGATAGTTATATGTATGAAATTAAGAAATCTCTCAAGACCAGTAATCATCTATTACAACAATTTAAAAAACCGATATTAGTATTGTTTAAAATCTCATACTAAAATAAAAAAGCATGAATTGTTATATGAAAATGGTTACCAAACTCTCAATCAAAAAATGTTATTGTTGATGGACAGTATAAAGGACCAAAAAATCATTTATTTATTACAGAGCCTAATTGTTATTGTATTTTAAAGGATGGCAAGGCAGCCAACATTTTGTTGTTTTTCGAAATCGATAATGAGTATTTCTTTCAATCAATCAATTTTCTGAAATGAAAAGTTCCTTTAGTTTACCTTGTAGCTCTTTGCTAGTAGATTCGGGGCTTCTCGCTAATTTATCACATGAGAAAAAAAATTATCCCATTACGTTTATTAAACACAAAATAATTAAGACTGATAATGTTATTTTTGCCCTTATACATAATATATAAAAAATAAGTTAAAAACCTAAAGTTCTTGAATAATACAGTATTACATGTTATCGACGCCTATGATCCTTGCGAGGAGGCAGTCAACGTCACGCCGTCTCCGTGCCTGGCATCCCGTGCCGGCGAATGTTTGGGAGTAGCGGAGTGAAGAGTAGGCGGGAGAAAAAAGAATGGAATGTCGGAACTTGTTGGTTTTCGAGCGTCGGAAATCAGTTGTTGTAAAAATCAGTTAGATTAGATTTAAAATATAATAATTTCTGTTAAATACATTAAAATATCACAATTTCTATAAAATATATAATAATTTCGATTACATCAGAAGTGGGATGAGTTTAATCCAGCGTTCTTAGGCCGTAACGGCGTATTTCTGACTTACTGACGACTATTGACTTGACTTTGACCTTTGAGACTATCGTTTTGTAAAGGCGTCGCGTCGCGTCGGTTTCGAGGATCTTTTCGGTCGTCTCAGATATGGGTACCCTTCGGATTTCGGATACCGTTGTCGGATCGGCGAAGCGCGAAAAGAAAACCGGAGGGATCATTCTGCTAGCTCTAGTGCTCGAAAATATTAGCGGAAAAAATGCAGTGCTGGAAAGAAGCGTCATATCACCCCTACAAGTTACAGATTCCGGAAGATAACAGGAAAAGGTAGTGAGCCAACACATTATCTGAACAAATCTCTTCTGAAAGGTATTTTAAAAATAGCTAGAAAAAAAATCGAGATAAATACTAAGGCAATTACAAGATAAATTCTAAGGTAGTATTTTTATACAGTAAAAATTGTTGTCATGGAGACAGATTTCAGTTTTTTTTAAAGTAATTGTTCGGATTTTTCGATTTCGGATTTCGGTGATATAAATCGCCTTGTGGTTCAAGAGGTCTCGAAGAGAGGGCGCTACCGTAGTCGGTTTGGTTTGGTTTGGTTTGGTTTGGTTCGGTGGATAAGGGTCGATTTCGCTTGCGAAAGAAGATGGATGCGAACCTCGGCATAAACAGACAGTTTTTCACGTAAAATTTTATTGTTAAAATTAAAAGTTAAATAAATATCTATCTACGAGTATGGTACTCTTGAGGAATAAAACTTCTAGAGTTATGTGTTATTTAGTATTTAGTTATGTTGAGTATGTGTTATTTTATTCTCATTAAACTTCTTGATCAAGCCGAAACGTGGAACGGTGGTTTTCAAACATGGTTTTTATTTTTTGTGCGTTGAAATATTTTGTTGAGCTTTTTAATTAAAAATATTAAACAAAAGTCGAACAGTAATTTAATAACTTCATTGTTTATTATGTAATATACATATAAAAAAAATATATTAAGTATATACAGGTATATTCAAGACATTTTATGTGGAAAGGTAAAAAAAAGTCTTCAAAAGTTTTTCAGTTTTTCAGAGGTACCTCTATAGATTGTTTCATAAATGTATAATTTATATTTTTCATATATACATTTTTTTAATTATACCCCATTTTACTTATTACTATTAAGTTTAGTTATAGATGTTATTAATATTTCAGCTATATTTTTAATTTACTGAAACTTTCAACTTTAGGTAGTCTAGTATTGCTATATCAGTAATATACTAGGTAGTATTACATGAATGTACTTGATAATTATCTTTAATGATTAGAAATACAAGAGACAAATAATATTTAAAAATTAAAAGTTAAACACTATGAATCAAACGTTTAAAGACATAATATTTATTATAAACACCTCATAATCCTTCAAGGTAAACACATTTTCGATCTAATATTTGAAAATTCATTTTAAGATGCTGTTTTTAACGTAATCTTTAAGAAAGTTATTTTGTTTTGTACCTATTTATGTAGTTGAATAAATACATGGTTGTAGAAAAGTTAAGTAGGTTCCGAACTTCAGGTTTTGCAAATTCACTTTAGAATTATATCAAAAATTCACATAATTTATAAGTACCTATTACATTAGTTTTTCAATTATTATAATATAATTTTAACCACCTCATTATATTTCAGTTTTTCACTTTAATTCAGGTATTTCGCCAGTATTTCAGGAACTTTATCTTTATAATACGCCATATTTAATAGCAAATAACCCTTCGAATAGTGTTGTAATAAATTAACACATTGTGAGTGTTAAAATAGTTGTGTAAAATTTGTAGAAGATGAGAACGATGCGTTTATTAAAGTATACGGGGCTACTTTTTAATAAAAGCGTAATTTATTTTAATTAGAAATAAATGTAAATGTCCAGATTGGTAAAATTCTAGGCGCCAGAGTACTATTATATAGTAGATTTCACAACACGCTGTAGATATTTTGAAAACAAACTACTAAAGCACGACATAAAATAAATATTCTCGGAAATAAAATATTGTTTCGGTAAAAACATGTTTAAATAGTTTTTAACAAAAATGTCTAATAGTTAATATACAACTAGCAAATCCGATTATCTTTATCTTATATAAAATGCATACACTTTTCATATTATGCGTAAACAAAAATAAATAAAGCGGTAATATTATTTTAATTTAAAATACATAAACTAAGCTACCTAGGTATGTACTTAAATCTTTATGCGACGTTAATATATGAGTTTTACAACCCCGAATAAAGTAATTATCTAGGGATACCCTTTTGCCTAAAAAAAACGAATATTTTCAATATAAACTAGCCATATCTCACTACCTGAATACTGTTTGACATCCACGTGGAATGGGACAAGTAGAGAGGCATAATCTCTAGTATGTGTAACAAGTTGCATTACGATATCTAGGTTGAAAATGTTTCAAACATTCAGTTTGGATTGTGTGGAATCTAAGGAGCAAAATGAGCGTATCTGGAAATCTGGACAAGTTGCGTTTATCCCTCCGGGCGTAAATGATAAAGTCGGCGTTAGCGAGTTTCGGCGTAAATTAGTAGCGAATTATGCGAAATATCAAGCGGAATAAAAGAAAAATTGGATGCTTAGCGAACTATATTCAGCGTTAGATCTGCTAAGGATCACTTCGACACCCCCATAGGACCCAATCAATCTCCAAGGTAGACATGTTCATTTGAATTTCTAAGCAGCTGAGGATTGGATGATATGAAGTTAGAAACATCCTAGAATGGCATGCAAGGTCACAGAACAAGTACTGTGGAATAGCTAGGTTTGACAAGCTATGGATTTGGTTATGGTAGATTCAAACGTGTATTAGGATTGGAAAAAAAGAGTAGGGTTAGTTCTACCCGGTACTCTCTTTTTCAAGGTATACGTTAGTATGATAGCTGGAAAAGGCGTGTGGTGGTTGCTAAGGTATGAGTTTACCACTTGGGCGCTTTGTGAGTAGGGCGGACAAGACTTGCGAATAGGGATGAGTCCCGGTATTCGGTCTGGTTAGTTCGACCCGGATTGCTCTCTTTTACAGTGGCTGGAATAGGCGTGGGCCCATAGTTAGATTTAGATTTTAGACTTAGACTAGGATTTAAGATTTAACTTTATTTTGTTGCACGCAAGCTGCAGATTGCGTGTAACACCAATATATAATAAGTAATTCGATTATTTTACCTTTTGAAATTTTCTTTAGTCCCTGAATAATTTATTTGTCCATCATGAGTTTTTGAGTATTGTTTCTGAGTGAGTTACGATATTTTATTTTTATTCATTTAAGTAGCAAATAAGACGTAGCTCCAGTATGAGCAGTGACCAATCTAACATATATTTTTTATTTCAGCATTTAAAAATGTCCTTTAAACGATTCTGATAATGTTTCTCCTTTTAGTGTGTTAAGATAATAGTAACAATTAGCTGATAAGGTTTAGTCAATTGGTTTTGTATCAATTGTCTAGTATCAGCAGCAAACAATCTAACATATATTTTATTTCAGCTTTTAAAAAATGTCCTTTAAACGATTCTGATTGTTTCTCCTTTTAGTGTGTTGTAATAATGGTAACAATTAGCTGATAAGGTTTTGTCAATTGGTTTTGTATCAATTGTCTAGTATGAGCAGTAAACAATCTAACATATATTTTTATTTCAGCATTTAAAAATGCCATTTAAAAGGTCCTGATTATTTTTGCTCTTTTAGATGTGATCCAGAGGAGTGAGGACCCTCTTAAGTCAGGAAGGGCCGAATGTTATCGACGCCTATGATCCTTGCGAGGAGGCAGTCAACGTCACGCCGTCTCCGTGCCTGGCACCCCGTGCCGGCGAATATTTGGGAGTAGCGGAGTGAAGAGTAGGCGGGGGAAAAAAGAATGGAAGTGTTCCAATTCCACATACTTTAGGCTACTTGAAGGAATTACTGAACGCAAATGGTCTCGACAACAATTATTATTTACCAAGAGTTTTATTTTTATTACCAACTTATTTTCCAAGAGTTTGGTTTAGGTATGTGGATGATATTTTTGCTGTTTTTGACACACATTCAGACACCATAGATAATTTTATTTCTAAGTTAAATAATCGTTTTCCTTCTATTAAATTTACGCATGAAATTGAGAACAACGACAGATTACCATTTCTAGATGTATTAGTTATTAGAAATGCTAATAATTGCCTGGAATTTGATATCTATAGGAAAAATACGACCACACGCAGATATATTCCCAATGAATCACATCATAGTGTTGAACATAAAATGGCTAGTTTAAATTTCTTAGTTCATAGATTACTTAGTTTCCCACTTTCCAACGAAAGATATGAAATAGAAAGAGATTACATTAGGAATGTAGCTGAGTGTAATGGATATTCCCCTTCACTAGTTGATAAATTAATTAGAAAACGTAGGTATAGGTTAATGATTTCTGAAAATTCGACTTTTCAAGTGGAGAAAGATACGTCTAAATATTTTTCGATACCGTTTGATAAAGAGTTAACCCGTGGTCTAAAAGGAATTTTTAAGAATGTCAATTATAAACTTGTGTATAGTGCTAATAATAAATTACAACAATTATTAGGTAATCCAAAGGATAAAACATCTCCACTGGAAAGGTCGGGTATTTATGAAATTTCTTGTAAAGATTGTAATCAGAAATATGTTGGGCAAACTAGAAGATCAATATTAACTAGATTTAAAGAACATTTAGCTCAGATAAGATATGGTAGACCGGATAAATCTTGCGTTGCCGAACATATTGTTGATAAAGAACATTGTATAGATCTTAATAATTTAAAATTAATTAAACAAGTCTCAAATTACAGGCAATTAGATGCATATGAAAGCATCAGAATTAATAAATGTAAAGATAGTATGAACAGAGACAACGGTCCAATTCCTTCAAGTTCTTTGTTCCTACTACTCTAGTGGCGGAAATCTAACTGTTACGCTCAGTTGGCTCTGACTCGGTTGGCTAGTTTTTGCCACGCCCACTCGGTGCCCACTGGGCGAGTATATAAACGCTCAACTTGTAGATTGTACTTTAGTTTATAATCATCTGCTGATGATGCTAACATGATTAGCGAAACGCGCGTCCAGTGTAAAAGTAAAAGTGTTTTGGTGTATTGTGGTGTCCTAACTGCTCCGGTCAACATTCTCCTCGCAGGAGGGAATGTCCGATTTACAAGCAAGAATACGAAATTCAGAAAATAAGAACAGTGGAAAAACTTCCATACTTTGAAGCTAAAAAACGTGTCAAGTCTAGTCTTGCTACGCTAACTTCTTCATTCGCTTCAGTTGCATTAAAATCCACAACATCCTGTGGAATACAATGTAATATTGAGCCTCTTCCTTCTATATCCTCACGATCCTATCACAGGGAATCCATCAAACCTTCCACACCCTCTTCTATTTCCCTCCCGCACCCTTCCTCCCCATCCCTTCCCACTTCCTCCCCCAAGTTTTCCATTTCCTTTCAAACCAAAAATTACTTCATTCAATCCTCCTAGTCTCCCCGCAACGGTTCCTCCGTCCATATCCAAACAGAAATCCACCTCTCATAAATCATCCAAACTACCCCCTCCATCTCCTTAGTCAGAAAGAAAAATATCAAATGCATCATCTTCATCAACTCGCTCTCGTCCCAAATCTCGTCTTTCTTGTCACTCTTTCTCTGCAGAAAGCATAGATCTAGATCCTCCTCTTCATAAGCCAAATAAACTAACTAAGTAAAACAACATTTCATTATGCTGGCAGCATACAGTATCGATAAATCATTTTGAATTCGAAAATTAGTAAAAAACCTCGCCGAAAATCGTAACTCAATAGCATGTCAAAACAAAATAATACCTCGTGACGTCACTATCGTAAGCGAGGTCAAAGCCGATGCTTTAGCGGGCTTGTCATCAATTTGAATGTTAACCATTTATTACGACATTAATACACCAGATATTTTAAAAATATTTTGCAGAGGTGCTTTTTGGGTCTAAATGATCATTTTAAGATAGTAAAAAGAAATTCCCGCAAGGGGCCTATTGATCCATTTCAATTATGATACTTTTAGCGGGTATACAGAATCCATACAAAGAAATTTCGAAAGCTCTCATATACAGGGTGGCAGTGGCGGCTCGTCAGGGTAGGCCTCTGAGGCCGCGCCTCACCTTTAAAATGAAGGAACAGTAGCTTTTTATTTAATCCAATTATACCTTATTACAATTCTACATCAACACAATAAAACTAAAAAAAATATATATTTTATAAATAAATGCAGTAGTAAAATAAAGTACAGGCGCAACGTAAGCCGCGTAAACCCACCCGCAAAAGAAAGAGAATCAATAGAGGCGCAATAATTCTAGCTTGGAAAGTCCTAACTGTCTACCTATTACTAGTGACGATTTTGGGACGCGCTGGCGGACGACGGGGTAAACGTATCTATGCATTTCTATAGCGGGCCTGAGGCGAGAAATTTGGCGCTTCGGTGCGTTTTCATTGGTAGTTGAAATCATGTGACTATCGATATTAAAGAATGCGGCGTCTCGTTCTCGTCTATCGTCTACATGAATCAACAAGTGAAAGTGTTTGTGGCGGGCGCAGGGTTAGTTAATTCGCGTTTGTTTTTGTTTTTATTTGGACATTTGGGGAAATTTAGTTAGAGTGTGTGTGTTTCTAAATTTAAATTATTTGATGGCGATTAGGCACATTACTTTTTTTAATTTTATTGCACACGGGTAAGGTAGAATTTTAGCAATTTTTAAAATTCAAGGCAACAAGTATTATTGAAGTTTAGGCTTTCATTCGTTGGTAAGTTTTATTATTTTATTTATTTTAAAGTTACGAAGAGCAGTTGAATGTGTCATTGTTTTCTTTAAAATGAATCCTATTCACGACATTATTCTTTCTATACTTGAAATCCCTTTTTTAAGAAGAAACGAAACTGAAAAACGACAAATATTAAGCAGTCGTCCAACGCCAAAAATTTCAGCAATATTTAACGATAAGAGGCAAGGTAGGCAATATTCTAGAACTTTTCAAATATCTTGGTACGAAACTTATAAGTGGCTATGCGGAAGTATTTATAAAGAAAGCTTATATTGTTGGCCTTGCACTTTATTAGGCAGCATTAAAAACAATTGGAGTTCAGGGGGAGGGTATTCCGATTTAAAAAATTTTTCACGGACAGTAAAATCACATGAGGGTTCCAAAGAACACATTCAGAATTTTATAGCACTTACCAGGCTAGAACAAAATAGGGCAACTATAGCGGATTCGTTGAAAGAAAATGCAAGTCTTAATAAAATTTTATATAATGAAAACATACGTAAAAATCGTTTATTATTAAGTTATTTAATAGATGTTACTATTACGTTAGGTAAACAAGACTTGGCATTTCGAGGCCACAATGAAACAACAGAATCTTCTAATAGTGGAAATTTTAAAGAAATATTTGCATGTCTAATAAAGAGGGATGCAGAACTTACCGATCATTGCACAAAATTTAAGCATATCTTTACAGGACAATCAAAGACGATTCAAAACGAACTTATTGATTGCATACACGAATATATTCGAGAACATATAAAAAAAGAAATTAATGATACGGATTGTTGTTTTTTTGGCGTTATTGCGGATGACAGTACTGATATAACGGAAAAATCACAGTGTTCTATAACAGTTAGGTATGTAACCAACGGGGTTTTAAAAGAAAGATTTTTAGGTTTTTTTGACGTCAGTGATGATAGAACAGCAGAAAGTCTTTTTCAGTTAATAAGAAGTAGTTTAGAGCCTTATGACATTAAAAGTAAACTGGTCGCGCAGTGTTATGGCAGGTGAAATAAACGGACTTCAAACAAAAGTTAGATCTATAGCTCCTTTAGCCATTTTTACTCATTGCTGTGCCCACAGATTAAATCTAGTATTACAACAGGGAACGAAACAGATTACGCAAAGCCGTATACCGATCGGGACAGGTCAACTCTGTGTATAGGATTTTAACGTGTAAGACAGTGATGTAGGCAGCTTAATGGCAAATCAAATGTATTAAAAAGAGAAAAAAGTTGGGTGGGTATGGGTGGGTACATTTCTTGTGAGCGGTATTGCCGGATTTTGCATCAAAATTTCAAACCGCAGAAGTAGACGTTTCAAAAAAATGTTGCATCAGGGTTGGATCTGGATTTTCGACAACTAGTTACTCATTTTACTATAACTGTAATATATTACATTTAGCTTAGATATATTATCTTCATTTCAGTAATATACATGAAAGTTTTTAACATAGTTTATTGAATTTTGCCTTTTAACTCAAATTTATAAAGACATTTTTAGTTGCACGGATTTATTATTTCAAATATTGCAATCTAGCATTTAGATATAAATTACTGCACATCGCAAATAAGCATTGCCAAACTAAGAATTAACGCATTAAGGAACGAAGACCATTTCAAAGATCTTTTTAATATTGCCAAAAATGCCACCGAGCTGCCAACTAACACACGCAGAGGTCAATGTTCTAACGAATCAGATATTTTTACGAAGTATAAGATATTGTATTTCGAAATAATAGATTGCATACTTCTTCAATTAGAGACGCGGTTTAAAAATTTAAATAACTTAAATTTTCTTGCTTTAGTCGATTGCACAAAATATTCGGAATATGTTAAATGTTTTCCAGACAACTTACTAAACAGTTTAGTAAAAAATTATCCAAATATATTTGACAAAGATAGGTTAAAAAATGAACTTTCTGTAATATACATGGATGAACAGTTTTTAAATTTAAGTGTTGAGAAAAGTTTAGATATGTTATTCAAAAATTTCAAGACAATTTTTGCTGAAGTATATAAGCTTTTTAGCTTAGTTTTAACTATTCCTGCAACGAGTGTATCTGCCGAACGAAACTTTTCATGTCTCAAACGAATTAAAACGTATTTAAGGAATACAATGACACAAGAGCGACTCTCGGGATTAGCAATGATGTCTATAGAACAAGACTTACTGACAAACCTTAGTAATAACCCACAATTTTATGAACAAATAATAGATAAATTTGCAACCTTAAAAGACAGACGAATAGATTTAATTTACAAAAAGTAATTTTTGTAATTATGCCGCGATATACTGCCTAATAAAATTTGACATTAATTTTTTATATGACTTTTATAATAAGAGAATTGATTTTTTGTTTTTCTTTTTTTTCTTTTAAGAATATGTTTTTTATTTTTCAGTTTGTTTTTTATTTTAAGAGTATATTTTTTGAGTTTTGTTTTTTACTTTTGAATATCGCATTTTGGCGTTAAGAATATGTTTTGTTTTAACCCTTGTTTGTTGTTTTTTTTTAGAGTTTATTTTTTATTTATAATGGTTTATTAGGGCTATTGGCGATGACCTCCATTTAAAAAAAAGTCAACGCGTCGCAGAATAATACCTCATAGGTGACGTGGAAATTTATTCGTATTTGATCAAAATTAACTTAATGTCGCCTCACCTTCCTATGTACCCACGAGCCGCCACTGCAGGGTGGCGCACCTCATTCGCCTCGGTTGATTATACGAAAACGGAAAGATGGAGAAACAAAATATTTTATGGGTATATGTGGAGAGGCAATGTGCACAATTTAAAAGTATTTTGAAATGTACAGGATATGTCAGAACTACGATCCACACCAAAGTTATATTTTTTCTTATGGGACACCCGGTATTTTATTTCATTTTTAGATTATAGGACATAAAATAAGGCATTTATTATATGGGTTTAATATGTCTAAATGCTTTGGTTTTTGGGATATTTAAAATTATTTAAATGCATGCTATAATACAAAGGTTGTTAACTTTTCAGAACGTTACTTTTTCTGTACGTTACTTTTCAGAATTAATTTTTGTGCTGACTTTTAAGCCAAAGAAATAAACTTTACTGAAAAACTTGATTGCTTCGTTTAATGTATACAGGAATATCAAAAATTGCTGGTCTTAAATATGTATTTTACATAAAAACTTCGTTATTACAAATACACTCTGTATTTTTAAAATAAATCGAAACAGATTCAAATGCTCATTCAAACTATATTAGGGTTTCCGATACCTATTTAGCTCAGATGTTGAATAAAGAGCAATTTTTCAATAAAATGGCAACCAAGAGGGCTAGTGTCGTCATGACAAGTTTCTAGTGACAGTTAGTAACTATTTCCAAAATCGAAATTAGTTTATGGACTTTACTTAAATTTATACCAGTTTACTTTTATTTAATTTAACTATAAATAGCATAATAAATAATATTTATTAAATATGTATTTATCGTTCTACCAAGAAAAACGAAGAAGTAGTTCTGGGATTTATTTTACGATGACTTGTAGTTTTACGGATTTTCTAAAAAAGAGCCAATTACGGCAAATTCATTTTCTTCACTTCCAGCGACCTGACCAAAAATATATAGGGTTTGTAATTTAAAAAAATATGATATCCCAATTTTTGACAGTTTTTTAATGGTCAATAATTTTTGTTGGTTACATATTCAGGTAATTTAGACCCTATAACTTTTGTGTTCAAAGATTTTTTTTATATGTTATAAAATAAACTCACCAGACGCTGCAGCGCGCTGTCTAAATATTATCCCTGTACAGGGTGTCCCATTTTGGTTGAAATCATACCGTATGATATTTTTCAGTGGCATATTTTTCTCCGTTATTAGTGAAGATAGAAGGGTGCGGTTTGCACAAACCTGTCTCACTTTTTTGTCAAACGGAAGATGCCGTAAACAAAATTTTCATACCCCTCTTCGTTTCCGAGCTACAGGGTCTTTTTGAAAATTTTGCAATTTGGGACACCTCCTGTATCTCTGTTATTGTTAGAGCTATCGAGAAGGTGAAAACTGTTTATTGTAGAACTTTTTACGTAGAATACAGTGGCGTAGTCTGTTTTTCTACCAAAAAAATATTTTTGAAAATATGAACTAAAGTTATGTTTTTTTTTAAATAGAACACCCTGTATATTTATAAATCATATGATCTATCTTGCCATAAGCTTCTCAAAAATATATATCACTCTATATTTATTTTCACTATTTACTGCAATATTTAAAAGTTTTTATTAAAAGATCATATTTATTAGTAGGCCATGATTGATAATAAAAGAAACTAAAGAATTATTAAAAGTATACTGCTATCTGTCTCTTGTTTTATTTTGGGAGCCGCTAATAAATTCTTTATATATTAGGGAAACTTAACTCTCTACCGCTATTTGTAAATCTTGGAATACGTGTATACATAAGAATAATCTATCGTATCGGAAATTTTAGATATTCCTTTAGCTAATTTACGTGAAATATACTTTCAGCAAGATGGGGAACATTCCCCCTCATAACTATGGAAATATTAGAATACTGTTAAATTATTATTTTTCAAATCAATGAATTGGAACCAATGAACGCATATTGATAGCCTCCTCGATTCCCGGATTTCGCCGTTCTCGATTTCTGATTTTGGGGATTTTTGAATATATAAACGAATATGTCGTGGGCACTACACAATGTCGAACATCTGAAAAATGCTTTAATAATTCAAGATTTAGATATTTGCAAACCCATCCCGTTATAAAAAAAAGAAAAATATATTCACAGTTTCAGTGGTAACAGTTATTTCAAAAGTAAAATATATCAATCCCAAATAAATTTTAATATGTGTATGACTATTTTAGTAAATACCATTTTGATTTTTTGTTATTTATAACGGGCTACTAATAAGAAAATGATATATTTTAAATATTGCAGTAAATAGTGAAAATAAATATAGAGTGATATATATTTTTGAGAAGCTCGTAGCAAGACAGATCATATGATTTATAAATATACAGGTTGATAACTTTTAAATTAATAATTTAAAAGTTATCAACAGAAAAATTGATTTTTTATTTGGGACACCCTCTATATTTTTAAGTAACTGAAAAGAATTTAAAATTACCTTTCCAAAAATATAGCACACTTGATATTTTCTTATAATCCCCTTTAAACAGAACTAAAAAACAGAAATTTTAAAAGTTCGCCACTCTTAACTAGTAGGCTTTGGACCCCTTATTGATGATATGCCCCTAATTGAACTCGAAAACATATTTTTCCAGCAAGACGACGCGACGCACCGCCTAACGCTAAAGTTATCAGCAAATTTTTGCAGCCAATTTCAAGAATAATTGAATAGCTAACCAAGACCCCAGCTGTGCCTGACTTAGTGCCCATGGATCTAATCCTATGGATATATTTGCGGAAGAATAAAGGTTCCTTATTATTCCGTATAATCTAGACAAGAATTAGAAAAACTTAGCAGTTATAAGAAGGTATCTTTCACCCCCACTGAGTTAATGAATTCCGCGAGAAATGTTCAAAAACTTCTCCGTCTGTCCATAACATAAGACGGTCGATATGTCGAACACCTGTAGCAAAATCTCATGTCTTGGTTTGCTATTTATTTTTATTGTTATTAGATATAATTTAAATGTGTTGATGTTGGTTAAATATATTTTAAATTGTTATAAAATTCTGCGTCTCTCATAGCAAATATTATTTTCGTTTTAATTGATGCTCACAACTAGAATTTTTTTGCATTACAGCCGGTGCCGTTCAAAGCCTACTTATTTAAAGCGGGCGAATTTTTATATACTCTATATCTCGAAGAGGAATCGAGCAAAGTATCAAGTGTGTTATATTTTTGGAAAGGTAATTTTAAATTCTTTTCAATAAATTAAAAATAGACAGGGTGTCCCATATAAAAAATCAAATTTTCTGTTGATAATTCTTAAATTATTAATTTTAAAAAAATTATACTAAACCATTAAATTCTAAACATTAAAGCATCAGAATTAATAAATGTAAAGATAGTATGAACAGAGTCAACGGTCCAATTCCTTCAAGTTCTTTGTTCCTACTACTCTAGTGGCGGAAATCTAACTGTTACGCTCAGTTGGCTCTGACTCGGTTGGCTAGATTTTGCCACGCCCACTCGGTGCCCACTGAGCGAGTATATAAACGCTCAACTTGTAGTTTGTACTTTAGTTTATAATCATCTGCTGATGATGCTAACATGGTTAGCGAAACGCGCGTCCAGTGTAAAAGTAAAAGTGTTTTGGTGTATTGTGGTGATTTAGTGTTTTTATTTTGCATTAAATTCTACGTAAAAAGGTGCTTTGGAAATGTTTTCATAAAAATACAAAATTTTCCAAAGCAAAAAAGTTACAGCGATTTGTTAAAAATGCATATTTTTGAAAAACACTCCGAAACGGTAACAGATCTCCATATGCGGTTTTCACCATCATGTTTTTGACAAAAATTGAGCTCCAGACACCGATATCAAAAACTATTTTGTCTATCTCCTATAGAAAAGGTTGTTTCCATTTAAAAGCGTCGAATTTGACCCATCCTGTACAGTATTTGTAATAGGTTATGCCTATTACAAAATGTATTTTCCATGATTTCTTATACAATATACTTACCTAAACCTCTTCAAATTTTGTTTTGAAGAAACAAGAAACAAACAATTCTAAGAATAGTAATTTGTATTAAATATTCTAATGGTTTATATAAGATTACTCTTAAAATATCTTTACCCTTTTTTACTTTTTAAAAATACAATCATTGTGATTTAGAAACTTGTTCATTATCCTAGGTACCCATTGCATTATTCGTGTTTTTTGTTTTATTCAAATGTTAAACTTTACTATTCTTACGAATATAAAATATAAAGGTATATTTATTCATATTTTTAATAGCTATAATTAGCTATAAAATTAAAAATATTTCTTGGAAGTTATCAATTTACCTATTCTATAAATTGACAATAAAACTGTAGCAAAAAGGCAAAATTCGAAAAAACATTCCCTTTTCCTTGCCCCCAACCCGCGAACGGTTTAGAAGATGATGCCCATTTTAAGAAAAAGGTAAATTTATAATAATTACATGTATGCGTAGTTAGGTTAGTTGGTTTTGATTGACCGTAGAAAGGTGTTCGCACAAAATGTGATTTCTGTCCATAAGACGGTGAAGCCGAGTGGCCGAGAACACAACTTTTATTTATTTTAGTATGCAGTGGTGCAGTTTGATAACTCCACCATTTCAGTGGTACCAATAAAATGGCTGGTGGCCGATAATAAATGTGTGTGGCCAGAAAAAACAAAAGACATCCGTAATATGATCATTAAACTGCATGAGCCTGGCGAATCCTGGAAGAAACATAGTATTTTTAAAACTTATGGAAAATTTGGTAAGTAATAAATATCCCAATATGTATATAAATTTTAATAAACATTAATAATAATCTAACAATAGCCCCCTATGAAGATGCCTTGGAGGAGGAAAAAAAACTTCGAATCCTCTGAGTCTAACTGCCCTATATGGCTCCAAGAAAAAAAAAATAAAGCTACGTTGAACTATAGCCCGCCACCTAGTTGCTAGTTTCATACGCAACCATGTCAAATATTTCTTCTGGAAAAAGCTGAATAAAAAAAGAATACGGCGTATCCCCATCAACATTTATATGGTTTAGCCCCAGGAATGGAAGAGGTTGGTGTGAATAATCATTATCTTTCTCCGAAAACCATACACGATGGTGTCTGGCATATTTCAACCGAGTGTTCGGCCCTGCAAACGTTAACAAAGGAACAAAGTTGTTTACCTTCATTTTTGTTAGAAAAATATTTGAATTTTGCTTTTGAAAAAAATGGCAAGTAGTGCCTTATTCTATCTAAATTCATGTTATTTCATTATAATATAAAAAAGCAAGATATTTTGTTTCGTTTTTACACAAAAGTAGATGTGCACATCTGTGTACAATGAGCATATGTATCTAATATTTTTTTTTGGCAAAATATCTACATACAGGCACATGTGTGAATAAGTTTTTTATTTTTTATAGAGTGATGAATGGAAAGAAATACCGAGTTCTAACTTTTACAAAAGAAAACAAGATTCTGTTCACATATTGGATTGTGTACCTGATCCCAACAACTCAGCTTTAGAGGATATTGACATTACGGATGAGAGCTCGGATGATGATGATGATTTTGAAAATGAATCACAACATGAGGCAAGTAGTATGGTGCTAGAAGAATCGGAATCTAGTGATGCAGATGAGGACAGTAGTGATAAAGATGTTCCTTTGTTAACGTTTGCAGGGCCGAACACTCGGTTGAAATATGCCAGACAACATCGTGTATGGTTTTCGGAGAAAGATAATGATTATTCACACCAACCTCTTCCATTCCTGGGGCTAAACCATATAAATGTTGATGGGGATACGCCGTATTCTTTTTTTATTCAGCTTTTTCCAGAAGAAATATTTGACATGGTTGCGTATGAAACTAGCCTATATGCTGTTCAATCAGGAAAAGAAAATTTTAGTGTATCTAAAGGTGAAATCGAACAATTTTTTGCAGTAAATATAATGATGACATACATAAAATATCCAGCTTACCGCATGTATTGGTCTTCAACTCCTGGATTACGATTTGATATTATTGCTAATACAATGTCTCTCAAAAGATATGAAGAAATCAACCGGTTTCTACATTTTATAAATAATTTGAACATCCCTGAAGACAACAAGGATTCATTTATAAATATACGTCCGTTATTAGACATTCTATCGAGAACCTTTTCTGAAGCTGCTGATCCAACAGAATTTATGTCGATAGACGAAATTATTATTCCATTCAAAGGAAGGCATAGAATGAAACAATACATCAAATCAAAGCCAAAAAAGTGGGGTTTCAAAGCATGAGTCAGAGCTTCAGAAAATGGCTACGTTTCAAAATTTGAAATGTATCAATCTGCCAACAAAGAAAGTACCTCAACTTTAGGAGTTATAGAAGATAATGCGGTTTTGTCAGGGTATAGAGGGATGCAATCATAAAAATTTTATGAACAATCTGTTCACATCAATCCCTACAATACTAAGTTTGAAAGAAAGAAAAATATATGTTGTTGGGACTGTTCGTGTCAATAGGATACAAGATGCTGGCAGTAAACTAATTGATGGTAAAGATCTCCTCAAGGCTGGTCGCGGTTCATCCTCAATAACAACATCTTCAGATAATATTTCAATAGTCCGCTGGGCTGATAATAATATTGTGAATATTATTTCTTCGTTTTGTGGAAAAGAACCACAAGATCGTGTCGAGAGATGGGACAGGAAAACAAAAACCCGAATTGAAATTTCCAGACCTCAATGTGTGATTCGGTACAACAAATTTATGTGCGGCGTCGACATGGCAGACCGTATGGTTGCACATTACCCGCACGCAGTAAAATGCAAAAAATATTACATGAGGATTGTTTACCATTTTCTAAATGTTTCCATAGTAAATGCCTGGATCTTATTCAAACAAAAGAAGAGTTGTACTATGTCACTCCTAAATTTTAAGGCGTCTATTGCAACTACCCTAATTCAGCTAAATGCAACAAGTAACAAACGAGGGCGTCCTTCTATTGAGAATACGCGTCCTGTCAAGAAAAAACTTCGGTTGAAGTAAAAACAGATGGAGTTGGTCATTATCCTATTAAAATGGTATATAAAAATCCTCCTAGGTGCCATGACAAAAATTGCAATAGACGAACTCGATATGCATGTAAGAAGTGCAAAGAACCGGTTCGCCCCGAATGTATGGAAAATTTCCACAATTAACTTTCCTGTTCAAAATACACATATGTGTACGTTTATTTTTTTTGTAAAAAAAGCTTGTAAAATACAGGGTTTGTATTATTAGACTAAAATAAAGATAATTACCATTTTTTAAAACAATTTTATTTTTTGAAAATAAATTCGTCCTTGAAGAGGAGGAAAAAAATAACAATGCAATTATTTTTAGCTACTTATAGATGACCAAGATGAAGATTCGTCGAATGCTTCTAATACCCCTTTAATCTGAAGTGACGATCCAGGCCTGCATTAGGGGGGGGGGGGGGTTGGGGGGCTATAGCCCCAGGTCCCGTCATTGAGAGGAGCCCCCGAATCAGAATTCAAAATCGAGATTAGTTAAATGAAACCATACCAAGATGGATATCAACGTAGGAGCCTAAAAAAATTAGCCGAGACGGCTCAACAGAAATACCACGACAAGGTTCAGACAAATTTCGCATTGAATCATACATACCGATGATAGTGAAAAACGAAACAAAGAAGTAAGCGATATTTTTGGTTTCTTTAGTCGGTTATCCATCCTTTCTTCCGAAGAGATAACTGCCAAGGCCACAAACCTAATTCTCCAATATTCCGACGATTTAGAAGACAACTTGGTTCAAGAACTTCTTCAGTTTTCTGCATTTTTAAAAACTTTAAATTTAAATAATTAATCTAGCCTCTAGTGTTCCTTTTCTTTTAAACCTTCTTATTGAAAGAGATTTGTTAGAAGTATTTCTGGAGATTTTTATAGCTTTAAGAATTTATTTATGCATTCCAATATCCAATTCTGAAACTGAAAGAACATTTTCAAAACTCTCATTTAAAAAAAAACAAATACAGAACTACTATGGGTGAAGCCAGATTAGCCCATTTAGCTTTAATGAGTATTGAGAATGACCTTTTGTCATCATTAAATTTTGATGATATTATTGAAGACTTTTCTACTTTGAAAGTTCGAAAAAATATTTTATCCTTCATCCTGGAGACAGCAAAATGGTGGAAATTAAATAAACCCATCTAGCAATCTAAAAGGAACCGTTAAGATTAAAAAGTTTTATTACAAAATAATTGCACTTAATTTGTACCGTTTTAAAAGAACATAGCTTGTATGAAAGCAAGGTGCTCTACGAATTAAAACTGTTTAGTTTTAATGCGGTTATACTTATTGCTGTTTGGTTTTAAGGTAAATCTCACCTCGAGGTATCCTGCAAGTTGGCCGCGTTTATTTTGCTGATGTGAATACATTGTGAATTGTGAATTTATTTTTTTAAAATAAGCGGTAAGTACCATTGTAAAAATACTACATTAGTCGTAAGTTGTGTTTATTTATTTTGGCAGATCCAAAAATGTATGTTTACTTCGATTACATAGCAGCAAGCATAACTCCATAATTTGCTGGTAATCATAAACAAAAACCATAGGCGTAACAAAAAATATTATAAAATACTACCTATATTATTTTTTAAATAACCAAACATAATAATATGAGACTTTATTCTAATAACCCCCAATCATTGAAAATTGACGGATACACACGTTTGACATGACTAAATGTCCCAGTTTTTGTTTCACGCGACCGTACCATAATTTTTAATCGGTCGTGAAACAAAAAATATTGGTAATAATACTTTCTGATATTTATTTTCAGATTTTGCACTTGAAGCGTCATGCCTTTCAAAATTATTCAGGCAATTGAAAATGGAAAGACAATATTGGCTGCTGTCCCTTCTCAGTGGGAGGAAAACAATATTTTGTATTGGCCAAATAATAAAAGCAAACTTAGGATATTGCTACAGGAAAAATTTTCTTTACCTAATAAAAGCAAGTGAAAAAGCTGTCATGCGTCATTAAACGGCATAATTTGAATACCACGGAAATCACCGAAGCCGAGCAGGAGATTGATATGATGGAATTAATTTCGGACACAGAAGACGAGGATGAGACATCACAAAATTTCCCTAAAAAGGAAAGAATTTCCGGTACGTCAAATACTCCCTCGAATATTCCTGATTTTAACCCAAAGTTTTTTTCTGACGAGGTATAAAATTATTAACCCTGAACTGGTATCGTTGGGTCAATTTTGACCTCGAGTGTTTTTAATTGCCTATATTTAAATAACTAAACGCAATGCATCCTTGAAATTTTAGGTATTCCTCGAGCATCCATCCTACTTACGAGTGTGACGTTCACGCCTCAGTTATCTCTTCACCTTCGCCCGGTACGCACCGCTCGGGTCAAATTGGTCCAACGATACCAATTGTGTAGCTCGTTCGAAATAGTTTCTAGTGTACAAAATGAAGCGCCCTCTAACTGACGCCGAATTAGATGATATTTTAAACAATTTGTCTCACTTTAGTGACAATGAAAGCGGACTGCAAAACCAGTTTCAAGACAGTGATAGTGAGTTTAGGGGGGGTCAGACTGATACGGAGACAGAACAAGATGATAATGATCAACTACTCGACAGCGACGACGATGTGGGATTATACTTTTATGGCAAAAATAGATATAAATGGTCCAAGAATCCTCCTGCAACTTCTAGAACAAGAGCTGAAAACATAATTCTTCATCTTCCGTGGCTGAAAGGACATGCTTCTGACAACACGCTCGTTACACCTTATGAGGCTTGGTCTCTTTTGGTGACTGAGAATGTGCTTGATTTGATTGTAGAACACACAAATCGTAAAATAACGGACGAATCTCACAAGTATGGCGATACTTCTACTTTTGTAGATCATACAGACAAAGCTGAAATAAAAGCCTTGTTAGGCCTACTGTATATTCTGATTTTCAAATCAGCTCACGAAGACGCAGACAACTTGTGGGATACTGATGGCACGGGACGAGACATCTTTAACTTACGATGTCTTTGAAAAGATTCGTTTCCTACTTAAGGTTTTACGCTTCGATGATCCTGATACAAGAGAAGCTAGAAAAGCTGGTGGTGATAAGTTGGCACAATAACTGCATATTGCGCTCTGTTCCATTCTGCGATGTCTTATGCCTTGCTGGTTTGGGGACATGCGCCTCAGACCACACGTATCTTTGGGATTCAGAGAAGGGCTGTTAGGGTGTTAGCGGGGTTGGGTTACAGAGAGGACTGCCGGCACGCTTTCAAACAACTTACAATAATAACTTTGCCCTCTCAGTATATTCTGGATAGCCTACTCTACGTAAAAAAGCATAGAGAGAGTTTCAAAGTACATAGTGAAGTCCACGACCATGACACGAGAAACAAAAATAATATCAATCGTAAATGAATTATATTTTGATAATCGAATTTGATCTTGTAAACACTGATCTAATGTTTGCTATTGCTATATTTACCAATGACACCGAAATAAATTTATTTAGAGGTCATTGATATTTACTATAAAGTAACTAAATATTTTTGAATATTATTAGAATAGTGAATAAATTAAAGCATTATTATAACAAACTTATTTTCCAAGTTTTACATATGATCTAGGGAAAAATAAAGGATATGTGTATTAAAGATCATGAAAAAGATTATTATTTTGAGTTCAAATTTTAAAAAAGATTTTTGTAAAGACAAGACTGATACAGTTTAAAAGAAGAATGTGTTTTTGTTTGATAATATATAATGTATGTCAAGCATAACATATATTTGTTCAGTAATTTTTAATGAATAGTGTTGATTATTTATAATACCAAATTAATATCAAATATTTAAGTGGTGGCTGAATACAATATGAATAAAATAACAATAAAATTGGTATATTTGCATAATACAAAATTAAGTTTTAAGAATAAAGGTGTTACTAAAAATACTAAGAAATTGATATTTCTTTGTTTTAATTGGTCTAATGTTATTTACATTTTACGTAAGAATTATACCGTATCATCGAAAAAAATCGGCGTCTAGTTGGCTTGGAAATGAACATCGATGACATTCCCTAAATAACTGTACACATAAAATAATTATAATAACTAGAATTTTACAATCTTGGAAAATTTGATATTCTTGAACCTTGTTTCTAAATATTATAAATTTTTTGATTTTCTTGGGATTTAGGTTCGGGAAAAACGCTGATTAAGTTTTAATTTGGTTTTTCATTATTTTTATTTGGTTAAAAAAAACGTTTCAGCTAACATTATAGCCTTCATCAGTGTTGTGTCATATGAAAAAAATAGTGTCGAATATAATCCAAATAATTACATATAAAATATTCACACCACGCACATAATGTTTACTGTGTACTCCATAGTCAATGTAGATAATTTTAATGTTAAGAATAATAATTTTAAAAAATATGTAGTCATCTTTTGATAAGTTTATATTAGTTTATTAATTGCAGTAAACATTATGAGGTGTGAATTATATTGTATATCTAATTTTTTAATTTTTTTTTATTCTTTGACATTGTAAACATTTATAAATGTTTATTTTAAACAATAAGACTGACAATATTATTTGTAAAATGTTTTGTATTATCTTTTGTTTGTTTGTTTGTTTACCTTGTTTGTTTACTTTTTTTTGTTTACTTTACCTTTGTCTACAAATTGTAAAATTTTTTGACAGTAAAGGCATTTATTTATTTATATTTATTGTACCCGCTTACTACAGACTGAGGAGGTGTCAGACTGACCCGGATTACTGGAGTGTTAAGTTATTTAATGTACTGCCTGTGACTATAAAAATTATCAGAAATTAAATTTAAGGATAGGGTGAAACAACTTTTAACTGAAAATGCTTTCTATAGTTATGATGATTTTATTAAACAAGGAGATTTTAGACAATAATAATAATTTTAGACAAAGAAATTTTAAAGTGTAAACTGTAGTCTAAACTGTTGTATCATGTTAATTGTATAGAGTTAAGGTTTTACGTGTGTCTATGTACATGTGTAAACTTTGATTGTTTTATTTGTATTTTAATTATTTTACTGACGATTGTAAATGCTACTATATATATTAACATAGTAAAATTTGATTTGATTTAATTTAAACAGAAATTTTCCAGAGCTTTGTAGAACACTGCAAAAGTTATAATAGCTACAGGTACGTGACTATTGATTTTTTTCGTGTGTATATATAAAAGCAAACCACAACGATATGGTCTAAAAATGTTATGCCTTTGTGATTCAAAAACACACTATCTGGTGTATCGCGTTTGTATAGACCGGCAAAAATCCAAATATTGTGAATCCTCGACACTTTCTATACCAACGCTGACTGTTTTGTAGCTCATCACACCCACGATACACGTAAATACGGTATGTCCGATAGTAGGACGCATTTTAATCAACTCCGCGCACGTACGTCATCTGCGCTGCAAGCCGATACAGATGGCCGATACGACACATAATCTTTTTAAACGCTGCGTCTGGTTGCTTGTTCAAACGATATTTGCATTTAGCATCGAATTATTTTGTGTTATCTTCAAGAGACGCGTGTTTGTAAAATATTAGGGATTTACTGTGCTGTTGTTATTAAAATAACAAGTATACCCCAGACTTTATTTAAAAATGGTAAACTGTGCTGTGACCGGATGTAAAAGCTATGACAGAAAAGGATCCGATATTAAATATTTTCGGAATGAAATTCAAGACAGAGTTAACAAGGACGCTTTAATATACATTGCGGGATATGTAGCTCATAAATTTAGAGGCAAATACGACGATTTTGGAGTGGCAATTAAAAATATAGAAGTTAATAGAGCATCACATTGTTGGCTGAATTTTATTTCTCGCGGAAATCTACTGTACCCAAACGAAAATTTATTACGTGTGACTACTGTACTTGAGTGTGAGTTTAAAGAAATGCATGGTACTTCCTTGGCAGATGACAAACATTTGTTTACAAATTTATGCAACAGAACGATTGCAAAACTAACCAATGATTTAAAAGCAACAATACCACAAGAAGTAATTTTATGCTTAGCAAGGACACGAACTTACATTAGACTACGTGACTTGAACCGAAGAATTAGTTTTGAAAATTGTCGTAAACGATTGGATAAGAAAATGTCTAAATTTTTAAACTCTAAAAAATAAACTGTATCATTTTCACAATATATAATAAAAAAAACAATCATGTATCGTTCATACTCTATTTATGTGTTAAGTATGTCACTTCTAAAAAAATAATTGAAATAATTTTTTTATAATTTCCTGTTGTTTATTTTAAATTTTAATTAGTAAAAAACACCTAATACACCTAATAAAGGCAATCGGTGTCAAAAAAAGTATTATGATAATATAATAATTCACTTGTAACCATTTTGTTATTTTATCTGTAATCAGTAGAAAGAAAATCGATTACACCTTTATTATAATTATATTCACCTGAATAATTATATTGTAATTATTATTATACAGACATGCTTGTAGTAGCTAAGTTATTTGAATCATGTTTTACTTGTCACTTAAATAATGTTCTCAATAAGTCATAACAAATTTTAGAAATCTTCAAAATTGCATATGTAAAACGGTATTTTCTAAAGAAGCGCGCGTTATTTATGCGGATTCTTCATAAGCGCGACTCGTTTTGCAGCGCAGGTGACGTCACGAATTCGATGTCGAGCCAGCCTGCCTGCGCGCGGACATACCGCGTTTATGTGTATCGTGATCACACCTATAGCAGGAAGTAATAGAAATGTCACAGGCGACAACTGGTTCATATCCCTGGAAATCGTGGAAGAACTGAAAAAACATAAACCGACGTACGTTGGCACCATAAGAAGAAACAAGCGGGAAATTCCTCAAGAATTCTTGGCTAATCGACAGCGTGAAGTCAATTCGTCTGTATTTGGATTTACGCGAGATAATACCTTATTGTCATATGTTCCCGCGAAAAACAGAAGCGTGTTACTGGTTTCGAGATTACACCATGCCAAGTTAACAACAAATTATTGATTTTTATAATTCTACTAAAAGTGGGGCGGATTCCCTTGATAAAAAATGTGCAGTATTTTACTTAAAACCATCAGAACCGCGTAATTTTATATCAGAAGAACTTTTTAATACACAGTGTTCATCAGTAAATAATTCGAGTGAGTTAGCTGATCAAAGTAATTATGAATATTCTGATCAATATGATTACCAAAACTTCGATCAACCAGAGTATGATTACGAGGGACATTTAGAAACTACCGAATCGAATGACGAAAATTTTACGGAAGCTCCTCCTACAACAGAACCAGAATAGAACCAGAATTTATTTCTTTAAATGCATCTAGTTCTAGTGAATTATCTTATATTATTTTTCCCGAATTTGACATTAAAATTTTAATCGATAGTGGCTCTACAAAATCATTTATAGATCCTGACATTGCAGAAAAGTATTTTCCAAATTTAATTAAAAACGATCCATTTATTGTTTCTACAGTTTTCCAAAAATCGGCACACAAGTACAGTGCGACAATACCGCCTTCTAAAATTTTTAATATGCCTAACCAGATTCCTTTAAAATTCTTTCTTTTTAAATTTCACAATACATTTCACGGACTTTTAGGTTTAGATAACTTAAAACTATTACAAGCACAATTAGATTTTTCAAACGGATTTTTAATAACACCCTATACCAAAATTAAATTAAAATATTATAACACAAATAATAATTTAAATTTAATAACAATTTTCCCACGTTCTGAACAGGTTATAAAAGTAAAAACTTCGATTAGAAATGGAGAAATTATACTCCCACATCAGAAAATACATAACTGTGAAATTCCAGAATGCCTAACTGTAGCAAAAAATGGTGAAGCTATAACGACAATTTTAAATAATACTACACAAAAATTAACATTAGATTTTTCGAAACCTATTAACGTAGAAAAATTTTATCATAAAGATATACAACAAATTATCTTAAACAATTTTGATGATTCTGAAAAACAAAATCTCGATCTTTCTAAATTACGAGTTAACCATTTAAACAGCGAAGAAAGGCATAGTATTTTAAAAATTTGTAAGGAATTTTCTGATATTTTCTATAATGAACACCAACCTTTGACCTTTACAAGTAAGATTAAACATAGGATAAAAACATCTGATGAAGTTCCCGTCTACACTAAATCGTACAGATATCCTTTTATACACCGAAAAGAGGTAACTGAACAGATGAAGAAGATGTTGGAACAAAATATAATAAGACCAAGCAATTCTCCCTGGTCTTCACCAATTTGGGTAGTCCCAAAAAAGCTTGATGCTTCTGGGAAGCAAAAATGGCGAGTGGTGGTGGACTATAGGAAGCTTAATGAAAAAACCATCAACGACAAATACCCTTTGCCAAACATAACCGATTTACTGGACAAGTTAGGAAGGTGCCAGTACTTTACAACGTTGGACTTGGCGAGTGGTTTTCATCAAATTGAGATGGAAGATGAGGACATTCAGAAAACCGCCTTCAACACCGAACATGGTCATTACGAATACCTTAGAATGCCGTTTGGACTTAAGAACGCGCCAGCGACATTCCAACGTGTAATGGACAACATTTTACGGGGCATACAAAACGAGAAATGTTTAACTTATCTAGATGATATAATTGTATTTTCAACATCTTTACAGGAACATTTAGATAGCTTAAAGTGTGTATTTAAAAGACTAAGAGAGTCCAACTTTAAGATTCAATTGGACAAGTCGGAATTTCTCAAAAAGGAAGTAGCGTATTTGGGTCACATCGTGACACCCGATGGTGTTAAGCCCAACCCCGATAAAATCAAAGCCATAAAGAAATTTCCAATTCCAAGAACAACAAAAGAGATAAAAGGCTTTCTAGGTTTATTAGGGTACTATCGAAGGTTCATAAAGGACTTCGCTAAACTTTCCAAGCCGCTAACGAAGTGTCTAAAGAAAGGTGCAAAAATTGTACATAACGAAGAATTTCTATCATGCTTCGAAGCCTGTAAGAATGTACTGATTAATGAACCAATACTCCAGTATCCAGATTTTTCAAGACCTTTTAACCTGACAACGGACGCTAGTAACGTAGCAATTGGAGCAGTACTTTCCCAAGGTACAATTGGTCAAGATCTACCAGTGGCGTACGCATCAAGAACGCTTAATGAGTCCGAACAGAATTATTCTGTTATCGAAAAGGAGTTGTTAGCAATTGTGTGGGCGACTAAATATTTTAGGCCTTACCTTTATGGACGACAATTTAACATCATTACGGACCACAAACCACTACAGTGGCTATTTTCGTTAAAAGATCCAAATTCAAAATTATTGCGTTGGAGGATAAAGTTGGAAGAATACGACTATAAAATATTTTACAAGAAGGGAAAACTTAACACAAATGCAGATGCACTTTCCCGTGTAGAAATTCATACAAAAGAAACCGAATTTTGGGAACAATTAGACGATATTATTAGTGAATATGACCAAACGAAAAGAGGCTTATTTGACAAACCAACGACGTCCCAACAGATAGAACCACCAATAGACTTGTATACCGATACTCTGCCAGATGTACCAGTACACGAAGATATTGTAGACAATACCGATAACGTATCTATGTTAGTACAACCAGATATCGAGAACGAACTAGCAAACAATCAAGAAGAGAACGATGACGTCAACACAATCCATTCAAACGACGAACAAGATCCTATTGTAGGAATTCCAATTTGCGAATCACCTGTAAATTTTGGCGCAAATCAAATAATTATTAGTGAAGTGTTACACTCTCCTACAAAACCTAAAATTAAAATTCTTTTCGAGAAAAAACGTAGATTTCATGTTCAGCTCTCAAAAGATAATATTGAAAACGATATACTAAAATTTGTTAAAGAATTTGTCTTACCCGAAAAAATGTATTATTTGTATTTCGAAAATCCAAATAATTTTGAACCCTTGTGTGAAGTAATACGTAAAAATTTTAAATGACCTTCTATACAATTTAAACGATGTACGATTAAGCTTATTGATGTTGTAACTAAAAATGATATACAGGATGTCATAAAAAATTATCACGAAGGAAAAAGTAATCACAGAGGCATAGACGAGACAGAACAAAAAATTAAATCAAAATACTATTGGCCGAATTTAAAAAGCTCTATACAAAGTTACATTAATGATTGTGAAATATGTCAACTTAGTAAGTATGAGAGAAACCCTGTAAAACTCCCTATAAACATAACCCCAACACCAACCAAACCTTTCCAAATTGTACACCTAGATACCTATACTTATGAGAAAACCAAATTTTTAACTATAATAGACAGTTTTTCGAAATATGCGCAAGCGTATTATCTAAACTCTTTGACAGCTAGTGATATTGTTAATAATATATTAATATATTTTTCACATCATGGGATTCCATCGCAAATTATATTAGATAACGGTACAGAATTCAAAAATTCAGTCGTTACAGAGTTATTTGAATTGCATAAGATAAAAACACATTTCTGCTCTCCAAACCACCCACAATCGAACGGTATGGTTGAAAGACTACACTCTACTCTTTCTGAACATATTCGGTTATTAAATAACAAAGGTTTTCAAACAACACCTGTAAGCCAGAAAATCACTTACGCAATTTTAGCATACAATCATACAATACATTCGGTAACAAATTTAAAACCAATTGACATCATAAACGGTCATGTTTCTTCGGATGATCCATTTGACATCGATATTAATAAAATTTTAATTACCGATTATATTGAAAGTCACAGAGAAAAATCGAAAATCTTATACTCTAAATTAAACGAAAAATTAATAAATCACAAAGAATCTGTCGCAAATAAAATTAATAAAGATCGTGATGACCCTGAATTATTATTCAAGGAAGGACAAAAAGCTTCTCCTAAGAAATTTGTAAGACAGAAAAACTCTGACAAATTCAACAAACCAGTAAACTTAGACTCAGTTGATTTACCAAGAAAAACAGCAACAAGTAAAACACGTGGAAAAATACATTTAAGTAATTTACAACGTCCTCTGAAACATAGATATAGTTTTAATAATTAGTTCTCATATTTATTTTCAGAATCATAACATCAGGACTTTGTCTCGGACAAGAAAAAATTCTCTTGAAACAGTTAAATGACAACCCCGGTATAATTCCGATAAAACTTGGAACGGCAAAATTACGGCAAAGCTCATTTACGCTGATACATTATTATGACTTAAATCCTTTAATATAAGAAATAAATACACTTAATATAAAAAGTAATAATTTAACTTTGTTAATATACCAAAATAAAAATTATACATTTGATTCAATTAACTATTTAAATATTTTAAATGTTTTACAAGAGCGAGTAAATTCAGAAATAAATCATACCACGATCTGATAGAATAAAGCGATGCTTAATAAATGCTTTAGGGTCAGTATTTAAAACTATCAGTGGAAATTTAGACGCATCCGATGGCGATGGATCTTTATTCAGTACCAGTATTTGTAAAGAGTTTGTTTAAGGTTGTAATAGCCAAAAATAAATTTTTATTAAAAAACAAATTGCACTACACCTTTCAAACCAACAAATGCCATGATACCCGAGACCAGCTGTATATCTGCGACGAGTCCGATGTACGAGAAGTCAAAGACCAGGATTCCTGTGCCGTACAGCTGTTAGATGAAATTCAAAACCTATCGCAGTGCCATCAAATTGAGGCACAAATTTTCCACTCATTCTCAAAACAATTAAGTTCATCGAATAATTGGATATACGTGACGCCCTTCGAAGAAATTATAAATTTGAAATGTCTTCAGCAAGAAGAAAGTGTACGCATAATTGGAACGTATTTATTAGAAATACCGTCTAACTGCCAAGTGAAAACAAACAATGAACTAATAACCAATAGTCAAAAAACAATAAAATTTAAAACACAACCTTTTCTGTTTTCGGATTTTCACGAAAATACATTTTTTATACATTCGGTCAATCTTAGTGCCCATATAGACAATGTAAACCTGGACCGAATTGTATAAATTAAAATCAGAAATGAAAGACAATAAACCACAATTAGTTTTCGAAAAAGTATCGGCAATTCCAAGTGCGCGGACAATCGGTATGTACGTTCTGCTTTTCATCGTCTATATCTACGTTGCCTGGAAGAAATGGAAAACACCTACACCACAACAGAGGGATGTTCCACTAGAAGATGTTCGACTACCCTAGCCAAGCTGTGTATTCGAATCTTGGGGGGGGGTGTTACACAACCCTTTACCATGAAGATCATATAAAAAAGACTTTAATTCTGTTTTCGCTGAGACAAGCATTATAGTTAACTTCGTTAATTCTCATTGTATTTGTATTCAGTTAGAGCTTTGTTGTCGAGCTGTAAACACGTATTTCCCCACTTGTTAAATTAAATTTATAAATAAATCTTTTTTAAAAACGGGTTGTTTGAATCCAATAAGTTAAGTCATGTAAAGATTTGAATATTTAGTTTTATAGCTTCTTTATTTGTTTCTAAAAAGCTCACGTTAGTTTTTTGTTTGGGCATTTTTATAGGGCGTATTATTTTAGATTAATCCTTTATTTATGTACATTTTTTTTATTTTTGTGTTTCTGCAAAAGTTTTTGTAAAAATTTATTTAATTCGAGTTTCTTTCGTTTGTAGGTGGGTTTCCTTTAAAGTAATAAGTTAAAATACTGTTAGTCAAAAAAAGTGCAGCTTCCGCCCTTAAATTAGGTCTAGGTCAAAATTGACCCAACAATACCAGTTGTGTAGCCTGGACATCACCATACCAATTGAGGGTTAATTGACCTAAAACCTAAACCTTCTTAAAAATTGATAAAGTTAGCTGGTTCCTAAAAAATTAACACGTCTTTAAAATTTATGCATAGATTTTTAAATCTGCGTAGTGTAGTAGGTACAGGGTGATACCCTATAACAAAGCCTAAATATTTTTTACTTTAAATTATTCTGCATATACTTCCCGCCTACAGCTGGAACGTAAACACTTTCCATCAGTGTTCATATCTTTATGTTAAATCGTTATTTATCTTTTAAGGTGTCAAGCTATAATAAAACTTCCACAGAGTTGTCAAACAATGGAACTTTTACAGCGAATGCTAAGGCTGAACAAAACAATTTGGAGGTATCTAGTAATGCAAAGAATGGAAATATTATAGTTCTAGAAAATCTGCTATTGGTAAGTTATTAGTAAATTATAGAGTAGGAAAAATAAAACAAAAATTTATTACACAAAACTAAAACTATAGCCCGCCTAAAAATTATTATTATTATTATTTTTAGAATTAGAAACCAAAGGAATCTGTTGTGCAGACAGATAATAATTTTGTTTTACTATCAGACGGAAATATTAATCAGTGGAACAGCCTTACTGATAGCAATAAGCATTCCATTTAATAAAACATCCTTCATTTCAGATACGATAAAAAAAGATATCGAATATTTAGATGCCAGACTGGATGTAAAAAGCATGCATTATTAGTTATCCAAAAGCAAACATCCCGATTTAAAAGTTACCTATGCATTTTACGCCAACTACTTCAAAATACTTTTTCTTTACGGTTTAGCAGACCCCGAGTCGAATATGCATTACTTGCGAAGAACTACAGGTCAAAATCAAAAGCCCCACCGCTAAAATGGCAGCCGAAGCAGAACTCCAGGTTCACAAACGACGAGCGAAAAAGTTTCATAACAAAATTACAGCTGTAAAAGAAATTTGTGCTAATCGGGATGACGTAGCTGCCTTAACTTTCGATTATATGCAAAATTTGCCACTCCCAAATATACCAATACAAGAAATTTTTTACTTAAGACAATTACGGGTTAACTGTTTTGGGATAAAAAATATAAAAACCAATGAATCAGTATTTTACGTTTATCATGAAGGAGTGTCAAACAAAGGGGCCAACGAGGCATGCTCTGTGATCCTTCATTACATGGAGCACTTTTTGGGAAAAAATATTCAAGAACTGTAACTCTTCTCGGACAACTGTCCAGATCAAAATAAGAATCATACGGTAATAAGATTCTTGTTATCTTTAACTTATACAAAACGTATCTCGAAAATAACACATTATTTTCCAATACGAGGTCATTCATTTCTTCCGAATGACCGAGACTTTGCCGTTATAAAAAGAACATAATGTCGAAAGCAAACCCAAACTTTTCCGTATTTCTGTTGTCAACTCGGGGAGTCATGGATTTTTCAAAATGGTGGCCAACCAAGAAAACCTGCCTATCAGATGAGAGTTTTGGAAGACACGTTCTAAAAGAAAATAAGTACTCATTTTCTCCATTCACATATATGTCCTTTGAATATACCATGAATAAGAAAGGAGTTATTGTTACCAAAGAGTTTATTGATGGCTTAAGACAAAACACGTTCCAGGTAACAAAAAACAAAGCTCTTGAAATATCCTTGCCAGACCAGAAGGCGTTAGGCAGCACTCCCATAAATCCTAAAAAATTGCAAATATCAAACAAGTCAGGAGTAGTATACTTCCAACAGCATATGCCATTTTATGAAGAAATTTTTCGATGGTCAACAGGAGAAGAACAAGATTTCCAGGAAAATGTTGAGAATGATGAGGATTTTTATTATGTACTCTAAAGAATATTATTTAACCTATGTGTTTTTTGCTAGAATTTGTAATACATAGATTTACCATTTTTTACCAAAAGCGGTTTTTGCCTGATTTCCTTTCATATACATCCAATACAACACTTAGATCGAGAACTAGACATAACCGCTTAATAGTTTTGCCAAAGGATGGCGCAAATATATATCCGATTCGGCAATTGAGAATGAAAATTAGGTATATCCGGTTTTTACCCAACTGTCATTCTCAGTCGTTTATATTTTCGTTTATTTACGTTTGACGTTTAATTATGGCGGACAGAGAGAGTGATCCCGAGATAATGAGCGACGATTTAGATAATAGTGATAGTGTTGAAAGTGATACCGAGAGTGATGAAATTATTGAAGAAAACAAAACAAGGAAGAGAAAAAAAAATAAAAGTCTCTGGAAAAGTGTTCAGAGGAAACGTAACCTCAATAGCGGACTGGCATACATTTCCATAACCGGAAGAAATGTGCCTGCAAGGCAGGGTTATGAATGTAGCTGCAAAAATTAATGCACAAGTAAAATATCATTCGAAGAAAAAACAAGCATTCTTAGGAAATTCAACGATTTGGCTGTTAAAAATGTGCAAGATTCTTACCTATTTGGGCTAATAACTTTGAAGTCTGTTGCAAGGTAGGTAGATACTTAGGTATTTAATGTTTAAATTATTTAATATGAATAAAATAAATAGGAAAAAAAAACAAAACAAAACAAGGGAAATTTCCAATTTTTTTTCAGAAGACGACCAGATATTATGAGAAAGCGGCTACGTGAAAAAGGTAATTCGAATGCAAATAATGCTGTGTCCGATGCCGATTTGGTTGAAGCATCAAAACGAAACTCATCTTTTCATTACAAGGTAAAAATTTTTAGGAGGTATTGGCCGGCCGATTGTACTATGTTATTAACATAGTTTTTTTATGTCGTAGGTAGGTTGTATTAGCATCAGGACGCGAACAAATTGTTTGCAAAAAAGCTTTCGCGGGACTTCATGGCATCAATTTTAGTAGAATTGATCGAATAGGGCTAACAAAGAAAAATAATTCCACTCCTCCGATTGACAAAAGAGGTTTATCAGAAGGATCTAGGGCACTAAAAAAATCAGAAGACCAAATCCGACAAATTACGTCACATATAAATTCGTTTCCCGTTCGCATCTCTCACTTCACCAGAAATAAATCCGAAAGAAAATATCTGTCGCCCGAATTCAGTGTCATGAAAATGCACCAGCTGTATGTTGAAAGGTATGAACCTGAAAAATATATTCAATGGAAAGCTGATAAAAGCACAAAGTTTGAAATAAACTATGAATTTTACCTTCACATATTCAACAGTAAATTTAATCTTTCGTTTGGAAAACCTAAAATGGATGTCTGCAATACATGTGACAAATTCAAAAATCAAATAGATGTGGCGGAAAATCCTGAAGAAAAATCTAGATTAAATCGAGAGCACTCTCTACATCTAGCTAAAGCGCAAAAATTATATGACGATCTGAATCAGTTAAGTAAAAAAGCTAAAACGGACGAAACAGTGGATATTATCAGCTTCGACTACCAGCAAAACCTGTCAGTACCAGTACTACCGATAGGTGATATTTTTTATAAAAGGCAGCTATGGGTTTTCAACCAGTGTTTTTATTCGGCAAAAACGGGTAATTCCCATGTGTACATATACAATGAAGTCGAAGGGAAAAAAGGCGCGAATGAGACAGTATTTTTTTTAAAACATTATGTTGACAGTGTTATTAATCCTTCTGTTAAGACGCTGTACATCTTCACGGAAAACTGTGTTGGACAGAACAAGAACATGGTTGTTGTTCAGATGTTATCTGCTTTGGTCGCAACTGGAAGGTTTAATATAATATACCACCGATTTCCTGAAAGGGGTCATTCATTCCTTCCTTGTGATCGTAAATTTGCCCTTATTGAAAAAGAAAAACGCAAGGTTACATACCTTTACTTGCCGGAAGAATGGTACTCAAAAGTAGCAAGAACATCACAGACTTTTTTAGTTGTCAATGTTCTTCCAAAAATGATTCGGGACTTTCGTTCATATTTTCAACCTTTTTTTAAAAAAACCATAAAAAACTTTACAAACACAAAATACAAAACTTTAAATATGAGGGAATAAAAATCACAGTTTCTGCATGTCACAACATTGATACTCTAAATCGAACATTCATTGCCTTCAAACCAAACGCAGATTTAATTGCGTTAAAGGAATGGACTGTACCCCAGCTCTACATTACGAAACTTCCAGTAAATCCAAAAAAACTTCAAAACCTAAGAGAACTCCTAGACTTCATTCCTTCTTTCTTTGGAAACTCAAGACGGGGGAGAGCAACAGCAGGGGGAAAGTGAAACCGAGGCATCCGACAGCAGTGATGAATGAACAGGAAAAAATTAAAAGTTGTATTTTTGTATGTTTTGCGAATAAAGAATGAAAACTAGGTATATCCATTTTTTCTTTTTTCATTTTATCCTGAAAAAATAAAATTTTATACAGTCTGACCACTAAGAACGTTTCAGAACAATTACCAATCAATTCTTAAATAAAAATAATTTAGCAGATCAAATAATGACCAGTTACAATCATTTTTTTGCTCTTCTGTAAAATTATATTTTTGGTATTTAGCGAGTTATTATTCTCATGTACTCAATTGCACATTCTTCTCTCGTTATTAAGGAATTCCCGATTTTAAGACAAATAAGATCAGGTCGCACTGCTAAGGCATCATCTCCCACAAAAACATTTTCTAGATCAAGATCAAAGTTAAATGGTTCAGGTTGAGGTTTATTCAGTTGTTTGTTTATAAGTTTGTTGTAGGAAAGAGTGTTATTTATCACACTGCGATCAGATATTCTACCGTTAGTCCGTTAAAGAAAAACAGACAGTATTCGCTCGAAAACTCATAAATGACGTAAATTTTGAGGGGATGCACAGTGGATGCCAATGGACGCAATTCAAAAACATGAACAAATATTTTTTTACATTTATATGAATAAATAAGTAGTATAATATACAAATTATTCCAAATAAATGAAATAAGTAACACAACGATAGTAAGTTGTTCGTAATAGGCGATGCGATTGACATGTCAACATATTTTGTTATTAACAACTGTTACATCGAATTAAATTTTAAGTAAAATATTCATTGTGTTCTTAATTGTTTTGGTGAATGATGGAGAATAATTTTGAATGTATGCATTCTACTGTCTATTTAAATAAATTATGATTGTTATCCAAGCGTGTTTACCAATGCCTATATGATTTTATTACCACTACTATTTTAAAATATTGAATAATAAAGTTTAACTAAGGTTTTAACAAATATATATCAAAACATATCTGAGACCTTTTTTTTCAGGAATATATCGATCGTCAGACTGCACTAAAATATTATTATTTTTTGCTGCTTGTTGTCGCTTTTCTTCCAATTAATAATTTTTAGATAAAATCCCTCAAATTTAACGCAAATTTGTTTATAAGATGTAGTATTTTTACACACACACGTGCGGAAAAAAAAAACAAAAGAATAGTATACAGACTGGATCAAAGGGCAAATTAAATCTAGCCCCTTTTTTATCAAGTGTCGGTTCTAGCTTACAATTTATAGCACTGTTAAAGAGCTGCATTATAACAAATCACCCTGTACCTTTTAGTTTTTAACCCCCTGTTATTTTTTTGATTAAATTAGTTTTTTAGTTGAATTGTAGTCATGTACTGGTGCAAGAGAACTGTATTTTAAATATTATAATATTTAATTTCATGTTTTAGAATATATTTTTACTAGGACTAATTCAACACCCTGTATTAAAAAAAATACGAAGCAGTAGAGTTAAAAAACAAAATATTTATGTATTTATACATAATGAAAATGCAATCACACCGTTCAGTCAAAAGTAAAGACTATCAACAATTTAACCCACAACTATGCCCGCAACAACACTACCCCCCATCATACATCTCTCAAATTTCAGACCATCAATTCTCACACTCTCATTATAGCCTACCCTGAACAATACAATCCTTATTCTTCTAATAATAACTCTGAAACACTGTTCGGTCTTTTGTCATTTGAATAAGACGCGAACAACGACAACGCATCTGCCGTCAAGAAGTGGAACAAGAGCCTACGTGACCAGAGAAGAAGCAATAATCAGCTGTCGACGACCATATTAGATTATTTATTTATTGTTTCGTATCTTTAGTTATTAAACTTTGTATTTAACAATAAAGTTGTTACTCAAAATCAAATCATCTTAAAAGATTAGTTGCAAATTGTTCTCGGCAACAAACTTTGGTCCTTCGAGCTGGATAGAAAACAAAAAGAAAAACAAACAATTTCGAGTCGATCTAGTTTCCAGGCAATCCAAAATTGAAATATATACAATCAATAACTTCAGATCAAAGTAAGATCAGTCCTTTATCCTAATATCCTTTATTATCCTTTTTAAATAAAATTGAGTTAGAATAGTTTCCTAAATTCATACATTTTATTTGCATTTATAAACTTAAAACTTGGTATAAATAATTTGATTTATCAAATTCTCAAAAATTATTTACTATGGCTGGAGCAGATGCTGAATTAAAACAATTAAAAAATATTCGTCCTACTAGTGGAGTGCTTTAAGCCCTTATGGGATACAAACCTCGGAATTCATTTACTGTGAACGAATCTTTAGAAAACTTTTTGCATTGACAAAGTTTACCCATTTAAATTAGTTACCCAAATGCATACATACAAGATGGCTCCACATTCCAGAAAAGCTCTGTATCAGGATTCCTATTTGAGATTTTCACTTCAAATTTTTTACAAAATATGTAAACACATATTTATACAAATTATTTTATTATTATTCATTTATTCATATTTTTTTTTATTACCATTAAAAATATTTTTGAAATGTGAACTACCATTATAGTTCACATTTCAAAAATATTTTTATAGATATACAGGGTGAGTCAAATTCCGGTTTCAAAAATATCTTAATACCATAGAGTATAACAAGTGGTTTTTGAATTATGACCAAGTCCATGAGGACGTCAATCTAGACGTCCAGGAACCTTCGTATGATAACTTCTAATCGAGACGATCGACTTATTGTAAATTTATCGCTAAGAAACCGCCGTTTGCCAGCTTTTCAAATTGATAATGAATTGCACTTAAGGAACGTACATATTAACTAACGGACCATAAGAAGATTAAATGAAGCAAATTTTATGTCAAGAAGGCCTGCTGCGGGACCAGAACTTACTAGATGTGTTGACTAGGCCCAAAAGCAAAGGCATGCTTTTAATGTAAAAATTACGAAAAATGTTAGTGTCTTCTTCAAAAGCGAATATTTCCAACAAAAATAAAGCCAATGAGATGAACCAAAAAACAAACCATCGAGAAATGATGTATATATATATATATATATATATATATATATATATATATATATATATATATATAAAGTTTTTTTTTCGTATATTTTGTATTTAATAACTTCATTTCTTAATCTACACTGCCTATTTGCTGCCTTCCCCGCTAACTCTAGCGTCCGACACATCTCGATTTAAGCTCCAGCAGCTTCTAGTTTACGAGTTTCCATTACTTTCTTAACCGTTCCGTTTCCATGATTTTCTAGGTCTACCTCTTCTTCTTCTGCCCTGGGGAGCCCATTGAAAAACTCTTTGGCCACCTGTTCTCCGGGATACGCAGAACATGTCCATAAGTACCGTTTTTAAGCTGATTTTTTCGAATCGAGATCCAGTACTTGTTCTCATCCTATGCAATTCATCGATTACGGCCTGACCTCGATGTTTTGTCTTTTTTTTCTCCATCCTAGATTACCTGCACTTCTTCTACAGTAGTCCATTTCAAAATCAATACTTGATTTGCGCTTTCACGTCTGCTCTCACAGAGTCCACAGCTCTGAACCATAGCAGAGAACTGACTCCACCAATTTTCTTCCAAGTCTCTTTTAGTTGTTGCAGATAAGGTTTCGGTCCCATCCAGAGGTGTTAAGACATCTCAATTAACTGTTTTGCTCTTTCTGAAATTCGGGTTTGTATCTTCGCTTTGCCAACCCTCGCGTTGTTGAAATGTAGCATCCCAGGTATTTAAAATTGTCTACTTGTTGAATCTGGACGTATCATTAATGAAGACTTCAAAACAAGCGTTTGAATTGACAGCTAAGTATTCTGTCTTTTAGACTAACCTGAAGTCCACATTTGTTGTATTCTTGATAAAGCTTCTTAGTCATGAACTCTAGATCGTATGAGTCCTGCGCAATCACGACCTGGTCGTCTGCAAAGCTCAGGATAAATAGTGTGTTGTCCCAATGGGTAATTCTCATATTCCTTGACATTTTCGTCTTCATTCCTCCCAAGGGCACTTCGAGTAAGCGTTGAGATCTAGATGAGATAAGTAGGTATGGCCACTTGAGCCCAAGTATACCTCCCATTTTCTCCCACAATTTAGGGAAATTTTCCCGTCCATAGCGACCCACCCATGTAAATCATATAACATGGGTTATATGTAATTTCCCTAAATCTACTGATTTTAGATTTGCAACGTCGCATTTCATTATACATCCGGCAACACTGTACGTAGTCCCGACCGCCATCTATCGCCGCCGAAACTCCCGATACTAAACCTCACACGCCCAATCCTATCGGGTAGCTCAACAAAGGGTAACTGAGTAATTTTGGCTTCCATTGTTCTTCATGCGTTAAGTTGTCTCAAAGGTATAGACCGTAGTTACAATTAAATAACGACTATGTCAAATATCCTAGCCTTTATTTAATTGTACTCCCGCGTCTTATACCTATTAACCACAAAATTTAAAATAAAAAAAAAAAAAAAAAAATTGTTATTATTAATTTTTTTTTTTTTTTTTTTTTTATAAAAAAAGAACATAAAAAAAAAAAAAAAAAAAAAAAAAAAAAAAAAAAAAAAAAAATATAAAAAATAAAGAGATTAAAAATTTCAGTAAACATGGTCATCTCACCGACCAGGATAACATAAGTTTATTTTCGTGTAACTTTAAAATATTACAGAACGGCCAAAATATTGGGGTGTGGTCTTTCCTATACCATGTACCCTTATCCCAACAGAAAAAACATATCACTAAAGAAAATATGTACTTAAAATTAATTTACATGAATAATATTTTAAGCTGGGAACCATTAAAGACTTATATATGGAAAAAGATAATAACTAATATGTTTTCTATAAACAGACCCATATACATCACGCTATAGCCCAGTACAAATTGCCCGGAATAAATATAGGTTTATTACCGAATAAAAACCAGAGGATTATCTTAAAATACGGCCTAGCTAGTTACAGTTATTATCTGGTACACATACCTGTTAAATCAGGCACTTACACGACGAAAATCACTCATCGGATATCACACACTTTTAATCCTCTTTCACTAAACACATTTATCTCTTTTTTTTCATTACTCTCAAAATTGAACATCAGAAATTTTCTTGATTCCAACAACGTAGAATTAGAAATGAACAAAGCGACAAATGATCGATGTATCCCTAGCGATTAAATTGTCAATATTATGAGTTATCTGATAAGTTTTTTTACCCTAACGATCGTGGTTTTCGACTGCCTAACACAACAGAATGAATTTAATTTAAAAAAAAAAAAAAAAAAAAAAAAAAAAAATAATTTTAATATATTAAGTACAAATACATTTACTTTTGAATTGCGCATCGTACTATAACTATAATAGCAAGATATATAACGTCATATATTATATACAATAGAAACTATATCGAATCATCTGTAGTTCTTTCCTTATCCTTTATTATATTTCATCAGTTGTACTATCGTTAAAATTGATGGGTAACATCTGCCAATCAGATTGATCTACAACACTTCTATTTGAAAAGATTAGCCTCTTTTATATTTTCGTCTTATTCCTAGTCTCTTCTTCCGATAATGGACATTTGAAAACTTCCACCGATCCATTATTGCTATATTCCAATCTCTGCCAAGCTTCCGGCCATTTACACTTCGTTGTAGAATCATTGATTTTAAACATACAAAGTCTCAATTACATCTTCGGTTATTTATATAAATGTATTTTGCATGACTATAATACGTGGCAAATATAATAAAAGCTGAACTTAACGTCGCCATGTCTGGATACTGAATGACTGTTTAGCTATGTTGACGGACAGAATATAAACAGTCTCGGCATCTTTGCTTGAGAGAGGGGAGTCCGTTCAATCAGGTACTTGCAATCAGGTTCGTTCAATCAGGTCCGTTCAATAAGGTCCGTTCAATCAGGTCCGTTTAGTGTTGCGTTAAACGATTGCGTTGGCCTGTTGCGTTAAGAGTTTGCGTTAGCTGTTGCGTTTGCAGCCGTTGCGTTCTGTTGCGTTAGCGTTGTCGTTCGTGTTGCTTAGCGTTGTCGTTCGTTGCGTCGGTGTTTTGTGTTACACATTGCGCGAAAAGTCGTGCTAAGAAATGTAGACATAGTGATAAAAGAACAATAGCGTGACGTGGGTTATTGACGAAAGTGGTGAAGGGCCGTTGGAAAAGGATATTATAACAGAATTCAGAAAATGGAATATATAGGTAACCCAATATAATCTCGGAGACGGAAAGAAGGGGGTTTTGTTCAACGAACCGGTAACAATATAAAGTGTTCTGAATATCAAAACGAATCTGTCAGGGCGGCCATCAATACGTACAACACCCGGAACCAAAGATCAATACTAGCTGAATACCTGAAAGGAAGGCGTTAACTAAACCGAAAAGGTTTCTGTAGCATCTCTGGTCTTAGCTACTTGGAAAGCTTACAACATCGGTTTTGGGCAATTTAGGGCAGAGGGATACTCAGGGAATGACGTCCTATTGTCCAACAGACCAGAACTGTTTTCCATGTTATCTACCTGCAACAGATGTCAACTCCATAGTGCCTGTGAACGACGATACCCTGCTGGTAAACTGGGTATTCAAGGATGAAGCGTACGATGTTTTTACCACTGTAGTGTATTTTGCAGCCTTAGCATATACAGTCCATGTCCCGGCTGAAATTTAAATACCAGTTATGAAAAAGTCGGGGATAACGCTATTTACACAGACACAGATAGCGTTATTTACCTATCGAAGCAGACAATGAAGACAATATCCACTCTGGAATCCTCGGTGAAATGACCGTGGAGCTTGTGAGGGTTGGTGATGGCACTACATTTGAAAGAGTTGTATCGGAGGACCTACGAATTACGCGTAAAGTTCTCCTACTCCGGGGAGTATTCCATAACGTGTAAGGTTAAAGGTCTCTCCCTAAACTACAACGCCTCTCAAAACATCAATTTTGAAAACCATCAAAATCCTGGTTTATAGCAAAGAGCCGAACCTATCCCATAATATGATAGCAGCATATACGGAGAACTGGGCACAAGGTTAAACCACGCTATATCTAAACATATGGCCGCTGCCAACAATACGGAAATTATCGAGCGATATATTGGTTCATTACCGGTGGTTATAAAAAAAGGTTGACCATTGGAGAAAAATACTGTCATTGTTAGTCATACTTTTAGTATATAGTTTATTATGTATGAGTAGTTTTTGTAGTATAAAGTGTTTTATAAATCACCCATGGTTATATGGACCTATTGAATGGTTTTGTATTCAACAGGTCACGTTTTTAGTATTTTATGTTACTATATTCAGTCTGTACTATATAACTATATTAGATTTCCAGTTAAGTTCTAATTGTTTTATCATTAAAATGTACGGATAAATCTTATACAGAGCTATGTAGATAAATTATTTTTATATTATTTTCTAACACACAATTATATACTTTTGTATATTTTTACAGGTATGTATAAGAAAATTAATTTACTTTAACGTATGTATTTTATTCTAACAAAAGTACTCATACTATGATAGATTATTCTTTATGGTTAACGTTGTAATAAATCTATGTATCCATTTTATAATCGTTCACGTTAATTTATACATTAGTTTGTATTATGAAAAGTTATTTTTTTTTTTTTTTGTTTTGAAAATATTTCTTTCTGCGCATCCGGTCACAACAGCGAAATACTTTTATCTGTCTTAACAGTTCTCTAGAGAGAAAGACGGCACAGATACACATTAATATCACTTTTAGTATTAAAAGATACATTTAATTGTTTGACTATATACTTGTTTTATAATTCAATTCAAACTGAATTTATTAAGTATTATCTTTTTTAAAGTTAATAATAAAAAAAAAAAAAAAAAAAAAAAATTTTAGTAATTTTTTCTAACATAAATAACATTTTTATATATTAAATTTTTACACTATGTACTTAAAAACATTTTTCAATGCTTATATTGTACAAGACTGATTTATAAAAAAAATATTTTAGATATTTTTTTTATTTTTGTATATTTGTAAAAATCTAGTTGTTAATAGATTTTTCACATTTTTCTTCTCATCTAGAAATTTAAAAACAGGAATATAACAATTACATATATAGAATATTAAACAAACGAGATTGTGTAACTTTACGTTTGTAACAAAATATTAACTATTAAAAAAAAAAAACAAGAATTAAATAGATTAAATTTTATTGAGTTTAAAATTTATAATATAATCATATAATAATGGCAGATAGTTTAACAGTATATCGAAGATACATTATGCTTCCTAGTGCTATATAATTACAATTATGTACTTATTATTGTTCTATATTTCGGTAACAGATCAGAATTAAATTAACAAGTTCATATACAGGGTGATCAAGATTCCACGTATGTATGTGCAACAGCAGAAATTCCTTTTTAATAGATCGTTTAACGAAAACCATATCGACACCTTCCAATTCTTCCTGTATTATGTTATACATCGCCTTATATGGTAAATACCCTGAATTATAAGGGATTCCATGAACATTATGAAATATATAATTTATCGTCCTTCTTTATGGTGGTATAGGCAGATGTTAACGAATCTCGGTTTAAAACGTATAGTTTTCCATTTCTTCCATCGTACATAGTCGATATATCCTTAACCCAACGGGATTGAAATCACTTGTACGTCTATAACAACGAACTTCATCGTATCAATGTCTTGCAGCAACTTATTAAATTAGCGTTCTAAGATGTCCTGATAAAGGTAAATATTCCATAACTCGATCGTATATGATGACACAAAATGCTCGGGAGTTTTCGGGGAAATTTTCTGAACTCTCAAATTCTAGCCTTACATCTACACATTACTTCCATAGCCTCGTTTGCTTTTGATACAAACTCAATTACGATATAGGGCTTGCGCGATCTGGCAAAAAGCGGGATAAATATCTAGCAAGGTCGCTATTGAATCAAATCGATTTTTTGAAAACGAATACATGGAATATGGCTTTAGTAAACTGTCTGGTTTGCAATTTTAAACTCTAGCATCATATGGGTAGGCTTCGGAATTTAGATAAAGCTTGACATCTGTAACTTTCAAATTATCGAATCTCGAATCAAGTTTTCACTCTTGAACAAACCAACAACATATCTCGCTCGTTCAGATGCTGCCTTCACTGTCCACACATCTTTTCTCGCCTGTCGTAGTGCAGGTAGTTCATGAATTTCCCCACTTCCTCTCTCCCCACCCTCACCAATTCCGCACATAACAGCATCCTCGGCCCGCCCCCCCCCCTGGTTGTCTGAAATTGCTTCAAACATAACTTTTATGATTTCCAGAATTCGTTCGGTCGTTAGGATATGTTTAACTCTTACTCGATATTCAAAATGGTGATGTCTGCTTTCTTGTTTCCCTCTGAATTAACATAGCAATTGTCATCCTTTTTGGCACGTACAAGCTTTAATAATCTGCGTTCTCAATAATTGCGCTAGTATATATCCGAGAAGACGTTCATAGGAATCAAGCGGTATAGAGACTGAAATTATCCTTTGTTGTTCATTATACCAGCTACGCTCGGCATTCATGTGGCGGAATACATCGTCAGGCTAGCCCAAATCCATCCCGCCACATCAAGGGCAGTACTTTCATTTTGATTGAGACACAAAAGACTTTTAACGGTACTTATGAGCCCTGGATCTCGTACTTTATTCGATTTACTTTTCCCATTTCAACTCATCTTTATCGATTCAAATAGGAAATGCTCCAGATTGTCAGGAACATTTTCCTTTTCACAACTGTCGATACTTCTTCCATGAATTTGGCTTCAATGTGTAATTCGGCTTGGCTAATATCCATAAATACATCCTGTTGATTAATAACAATTTCTATCTCATCGCTGTTCTTAAATGATTTGGTGAACGGGTGATACGTATGCCATTCTTCTCGAGCAATGGATTCAATGGCATAGACGAGACGACTAAGTATCAGTTAGCCGAAGCAGTGAAGTCAGCGAGACTAGTAGCAGTAAGACACTGATCGCACATGAGTAAGCGATAGAGAGTTTCGTCAGCACCGTTCGATGGCATATACTAACAGACATGAGTTGACGGTGTTCTTGTATATGGGCGGAACGGGAGTTCACATATTGCATGGCATAGATAATGGTGAATAAGGTGTTGCCGTCAATCGGAGGCAGTATACTCTTGGACGTGAGCGTCTGCTGTGGTGTACAAGTACTAACTGATTGATTGCTCTGTGATCAGGGGTTATTTTAATTATAAGGGTTAAAAAAGGTTTAAAACCCCATGTCGTTTTTAAGCTCTCATAGCATTCGGGATAACAATATCTTCAACCCGTAAAGGGTTAACCGGACTTTGATAGCCTGATCTACTATTTCCAATGTATTATTCTCACAGAATTATCTGTAATAATTGTGAGATACAGTGGCCAACTTAATTTGTTTAATTACGAGTACCTGCATTTTTATTATCTGAGAGTTTTGAAAGATTACTTCTTAGTTTTTTACTCCTCTGAAGTACAATGATAGTGCCACACTTAATATTTTTTTTTGTTTTCGGACATTTGAACACATAATTTAGTTTAAACTAATTTTTTTTTTTTTTTTTTTTTTTTTTGTTTTTTTTAGAATTTTATCAAGATTTAATCTATTATTCCTGGGTGTCGATTAGGGTTATACTAGGCCAGCATCTACGCTTAGACTAACTCGGTGAGCATGTGTAGTAATGGGATTTATTTTAATGGTATATCGATCTCCAGAATGATATTGCACGCATACTATTGGTTACCGCTTTGCGTGAAGGGAAAAATTTCCACAGGTATCAGTTCTGATTTTGTCAATTTGTTGCAGCTAAAGACCTTGCGGGTGGATAAACCTCTGATTTTTCCCATACTATCTAGTTAAGAATCATATATCGTTAGATAACTTTATTTCACACTTATGTATTGTTATTAGGGTGTAGACTATTATACGACTTGTTTACTTGACTTAGCTCTTGGCATATACTCTTGCAATGTCGTATGCGTCAAGACCCTATTGAAATTATCAATTTTTGCTTGTAGTTACCGGTCTACAGAATACTAAACTATATTTCGACCTGGTTTGATATTCGGTATTGAATTCCAGGTACTGAGGTATATCAGAGCTAGAGAATAACTGTATCTAGAATCGAGTTCTATTGGAGGATTAATGTACACGCTTAAACAGCTAGAACGACCTTTCAGCGTGAATGTCTGAACATGACAGATTTGGAAATAAAACACATGTTCATTTATACTATTATTATGATAAGGAAATGGACAAAATGCATCAAGAAAGTCTGCTCCTCAAACGTATTTATTGATAATTTAAAAAAAAAAATATATTTTACATTCTTTGGAAAAATATCGAAACAATTCTTTTGGTGGTTAAAGTTTCCAAAATCCTATAAAAAAACATCCGAATCACAACTTAATCCTGGTTTTTTCTGATATGCTACGCGAACTGGAGTCATCTCTTGCATCTCGGTCCCAAAATTTACAACACGTCACTCGTTCGTTTCTAGGTGTTGTGGTAGAGGCATTTCCGCATAAATACTCTGATATTGACAATTTTAATTTTCTCTTAATATTCGTATATCCTAGTTGACAAAGGTCGATTGGGTAGTTTTATTGGTAGTTTTTTGGTGATTGCTTCTGAAGAAATAATCCATATCCTGTTGTGTATTGCAGGTATTATCCCGCTTCCCTTTTACCCAACGCATGCTTCCATGGTTTTCGTTATGATCCGTTGAGGATCTTTAATTTTATCTCTTGGCCGCGGCTATCTTAACGCTTTACGACAAAGCACGGCCTCCGGTAAGTAGCTCCCAAAGCACTTAGCTCTCCGCGAAGAGCGAATAAGTAGGTAAAATGTCCTCCGACTTTAGGTAACTGGGGATAATACTCATTAGTACTGTTAACTTTTGCTCTACACCACTTTTAACACTCATTGCGGACTGCTCTCAGTGCTATTAATATTATCCTGAGGGTGCCACTTACCGTATATATGTTTTATATATTCCCTCACTTTATTCTAAATAAAAGATTTGAAGGGTTTTCGTTTAACACCCAT
>NW_022146261.1:1502447-1580681 GCF_002938485.1 Sitophilus oryzae | reverse complement strand
CGAGAGCGGTTTTGATACCACAGTTAAAGGTTTGTGAAAAATTGATTCAAACCTACCCAATTGAACTAATGATAAGTCTTTTTGACCGATACGGATTTGGTTCGAGTTTCTGAAAACCAATATGTGTGTGGTTTTTTAATCATCATTTATTTTGGTACCTGACAATGAGAAAATGGAAAAAACTGTTCAAGCCCTATCTGAATATTTCACCGTTAAAGCAAGCAAATTCCTGTAAGAGTGGATAATTACAGTGATGTGTTTGGATGTACCGTTTTGTTTCACTATGGAAGACATTCGTATTAATTTTTATATCAAAGTTTTATTGTGTTAATTATTAGGGTTTAGATACTTGTACAAATTAGGACTTAAAGACTTTTCGATAATCGTTTTACATTACTATTTTTAGGCTTGTAATGGCTCTGAAGAAAATTGTTTTTGAGAAATTTAAAATATTGTTATTTAATGTTTTGTGACATTATCATATATATTGTTTGGTAATTTCTAGAAATTAATCCAAAATAAACTCAAAAGAATGATTTTCAACTCATATGTGTATTTACCGCTTGGTGAATAATGTATAAGAAATAATAATTTAACGCTTTATTCTTTAGTATTATTTTAACACTTGAAGAGTTAAATATTGTGTAACAAGGAGAAGAGATGTTCTCACCGAGATATAATTTTTTACTAGAGACATTTGGCTTAATGTTACAACAATTAGAAAGAACATTATTAAAATTTTTACGACGAGAAACAGTATATGTTTTCGAAACTTCTAGAATTGAGGAGGTCTCCCATAAATTACTAAATGCATTGTTTTGGATGACTCGCCTATCGATATGATCGATATTTTTAATCAAAGTTTATTGCCTAAATTTATAGGTTAGGTACTTGTAAAATAACACCTTGTAACTGTTGTGGAATAAAATGTATTAAAAATAATAATTTACCGTGTTTTCTTTTAGTATTTATTTAACCACTTGAGAAAGTAACACTTGTATTTGGTTTTGCAAAATATACTGTCAGGGATTAAAGCACTGTCCTGTAGAATTTCATAGCAGAGCATTGAGCCCCGTATACCTTTTAAATATATGGTCTAGACTTCCTATCGACTACTAAAAATCAATTTTCTATTTGCAAACGGCAATGCCACTGTTTTATTCACTACAACAGACCTGATCAAGTGTCTCATATTGACGGTCCTCCACCTTCTCAAGCAAGATGCCGAGATTGTTTATATTCTCTCCGTCAACATAGCTAAACAGTCATTCAGTATCCAGACATGGCGGCGTTAAGTTCAGCTTTTATTATATTTGCCTGATAGTGCAGAAATACATTCTATATAAATAAAACAAAGATGTGGTTATTGAAGCTTTCGTATGGTTTTAAAAAATAATGATTCTACAACGAAGTGTAAATGGCCGGAAGCTTGGCAGAGATTGAAATATAGCAATAACGCGCGATGGGCTCGCGTGGGTGACAGCGTCGCTACACACTCTATGCGACCGTCATCGCACGACACTCCTGGAATGACGACACATACAAATATAATAGGGTAATCCTATTATCATATAGAGATGGTGTGCGAGACTCAATCTGATTGGCAGATGTTACCCATCAATTTTAACGATAGCTCAAGACTCGCTTATAGAAAAATCAAGACGTGTAAAAAGGAATAAGGAAGACCTACAGTTTTTCATATATAGTTCTATTTTTTGTATATATTATGTCTTTATATCATCTGCTATAATAGTTTTTAGTACCTGCGCCAAAATATCTAAAGTAAATGTATTGCCATACTTTAATAAATTTAAAAATTTTTTTTTTTTTCTTAATATTTTCATTACACCCTGTATTTTATAATATACAGTATTTCTGTTTGTGTTAAAGCGTGTTAGCGGTCTTATCGGTAACTTCCGTGTATAGAAAACCAATTTAATCGCCGGTCGTATACATTTGGTCGCTTTTTTTAGTTCATTTCTAACTTCTAACGGTTTTGGAATCAAGAAATTTTCTGTGTATTTTTGAGTTGCTGTTCTCTCAAGTGACCGAAGTAGGGCTTGAATTGTGTGATATCGAAGAGTGATTTTCGTGTGTTAAGTGCCTGTTTAACGGAGTATGTGGATAATAACTGTAAACTCAGGTAGGTCCGTATTTTAGGTCTCTGTGGTCGTTTTTTTAATTTAGGTAATAACTATTTTTAGGCCTAAATTGCTCAACATTGGGGCATTATGCTGTGTGGTATATGGATATCTATCATAGAAAACATATGTTTAGGTGGTATTCTGCCGGTGGTATAATAAGTACTTCTCGTACATGTGAGTAGTATTATTGGTTTCAAGCTTAATTATTCTCTTTCTACAGTTATAAATATTCTTATCTCTCGCGCTGTTTTTTCATTTTAGAGTGAATATCTATCTCTGTCTGAGATTGAACACGTGCCCCAGTCGATGCCCTAGGCTCTATTAATCATGCGGCTATAGGAAACGCACCACACCCCAATGGTGGTTGTGTTAACTTAATATTAAGTTACAGCGAAAATAACCGATGTTTGCCGAAGTCGATGACAGATGACCAGCGGCTCCTCGCTCTCTCCTTGATTTAAATGAAACTTTTTCCTTATGAATCTCTATTTTTTATTAGGACTCGTACTCCATAAATATTTAAAATTACTACTGTTTTTGTTTTTACACAAATAAAAAAAACGCTTAAAAAAAAATAATTTAATATAACATTTTTTTTTTTTGGTATATTCTTCACGCTGTGGTTAACTAGTATAAGGCGTGGGAGTTACAATTAAATTAATGACCTCGCTCTGGAGCCCTCTCTCACGAGTAACCTCGTACGAATTCTCTCTTTCTTTCTTTCCGCGTTGAACCTTTGAGACAGCTTTTGTAAAACCCGATGGTAGCAGAACAATTGGAGCCCAAATGTACTCTCTAGTATCTACATCTTGTATATAGACACCCGATAGGGTGGCGCTTTGGGTGTTCCGGAGAGTTAGCGCTAGAATGGCGGTCGGCGACTATAACGGTACAGCTGTTTTGCCGGACGTCTGGTATAATTTAGATCAGATTTGACGATCGTTTGGCCAAATCTAAAAACTCACGCGATTTAGGGATATTCATAATAACAAACACCATATGTTCTATATAAGATTTACATAGGGTGGGCCGCTATGGACTGGAAAATTTCCCCCATTTGGGGGCGGATAATACTGTTGGCCCCCATACCTACTTTGAGATAAGCTGGCATCCTTGTCGCAACCCCTTTGTGGTGTTAATTGGATTAGATAGCCTGTGTCCTATTTTAACGTACGATTCATTTCCTTTTATATAACGCTCTTTTTATTATTCTTTTAAGCAAAGGTCTATCATACTTCTGAGATATTCTGAAATGACTTTCCGATATCTGGCTGCGGGGAAGTTAGAGTCGTCACTCTTCTTCCAGAATCTGTTAAATAATTGCTAGATGGACTTCTTGATCTACTGCACTCCTATCAGTTTTTTTCCATTCACCGCTGCAGGACCAAAAAGTTATCTGTGCAGATTTCCCCGGTGTTCTCTAGTCCGCTTTGGTCTACCGAGATTTTGTCACCAATAACTGTCCCTAAGCCTACCCTGTAGCACCTCTATCCAAAAATTCTGCTGACCGAATTGTTAATGCTTAGGCCTCTATAGCAAGTGGGGTCGTTACGATTTCCCCTTTTTAAAGATGGACAATATGTGAGCCACTCGCCTTTGATCACGTGGGGAAGTTTACATTTGGCGGCGCGGCACTTTGCGGTTTGAAATAGCCTCTAGCCAGGACCGCCAGCCGCAGGTCTTCTGGGGCTTCCACACTTTCTTTTCGGCCCCTACAATATTAACTCCAGGATATTGCGCGAACCCGTCACTCACTTTTTTCAGCTATCTTATTTGAACTTGATGTAGCTTCTCTGCCCGTTATCATTCATAAAGTTGCCTGCAAGGTTTGTCTCAATCTTCTACTGCTTGAATCTGGTCGGATTTTTTTCTAGCTCAAGTATTCTGCATAGTAGTTGTCGCCATCTTTTCTATATTCCATTCTATTCAGAGTGTAAAAAAAAAGAATTTAAAAAAAAAAAAAATTAGTTTTTAAATTTTTTTATTATATTTATAGATCATATACAGAGAAAATATGAGTCTAAAATATATCAGCATTTTGTTTTCGCTCGTATAATCTAATAAGTTTATTTTTTAATTTGAAAAATATACCAAAGTTAAAGAATTGGGGGCTACACACTGCTTTAAGAACTCATCAAATGGCCCATTAACAAAATATATTTTAATTTTTTTTGGAATTTTATATTTTTTTTTTTTCTATTTAAAATACATCATAAGTTTTTTAGGTGCCGTAAACGCCGGGGCTTTTTGGCTCCTTTCAAGGAGCCTACTTTTGCTTCACACTCGAAAAAGAGTTTACTTTATTATAAGATTACACCTAAGAGAAAATGAACAAATTAACACTGCTGTATTGAAGGTTATCTATGTTAGTGTAACATGTGCAAGGAGCCCGCCATTTCTATTTAGGCACATAACCTTGATGTGAAACTGGTGTAAGAGAACTTGCTCTATTTTTAATCGCCAAGATTTAGTGTGTAACAAGTTATTAAAGCTGATTTTCAAGTAAGTGATGTGCATATTTGAATAGGTATTCGTTTAACTGTTTCTTTATTTATATTTTTTAAGTTTTTTTTTATTAAACAAAAAAAATATTTTCTTGGTCTGGACTGCAAAAATTTGGTATTTTGGGGTTACGTTGCTCGAGCAAAGATATTACGCCAGTGGTCATTGCTGGGTACTGGCTCGAAAAATACAATATCACTAGAACTTATGCAGAAATTACAAAGAAAAGCCGGGTTTGCGGCGGAAAATTACGCTGATTTTACACAGAGGAACTCTATTCGACTGGTTAACAATAATACGATGGACGCACTTAATCGCATGAGGCCGCTGAAGAGAAAGATACTAATTCTAGGTACGGAACTATTTGAATAAGAACTCAAATTGCTAGACTTATAAAAACCGGGCTGGCATCAGCTTATTTTTTAGCTGCGGACGGGAGATCAATTGAGATTATAGATCTCAGTGCTTTATTATCCTTTTTGGGATATGGGTGTTTTGTGAATTATGCAGATTGGTAACTCCATAAGATTTCTTTGGCCAGATTGTGGGAAGTGGTTAAGTAAGGTAGAGTTTAAGAAACACACCTTGGTTCTTGATTGGCTAAAGAGGCTTTTTTGTGCAGAAACCCCTGAACTTATTCACTTCGCCGAAAATGTTTAAAGAATGAGAGCGCAGTTGGGATGACAATTTGATAGAAGGTTTTTTTTTGAATTTTTGTTCGTGAGTGAGAGACGTCCGCCGAATTCTGGGAATTTTCGGTTGAAGACTTTGAGCGATGATACCAGAAGAAAAGTTGTGTAAGAAGGATAATTCCGAGAGTTATACGGAATGCATTTCGGAACGTCCATTATTCGGTTTTATGTTTTACGTAAGGCGGGGCGGTAGAATTATCCCCCGCTTAGTTATGGTATATTCGAGCCCAACAATGTGGACGCGCTCGGCCCTGGAAATTGACTAGGGCTGCGGATAATTCAAGTAGTTTTCAGGATGTGGTTTGTGCGTCATATTTAGCGATGGCTGGTAATGCGGGATGAGTATTAGGTCGGCGCAAAGTTGTTTTTTAGTGTTGCATCTCGCTTCTCCTTCACTACAGATAGGCATGCATTAGCTATGCGCCCAAACCAAATAACATTTGATTCTCGCTCCGCCGTAAATTAGCCCACTGAACCGCAGCTTTAGATTGTGGATTTTTCAGACAACTGTTATTCTCTTTTATTTCCTCCACCTATTTTTTGTGCAATGATTCTTTTTGTTGTTTTCATATATGGTTCTGTTTTTTCAATTATGTTTTTAATTTTTAAAAAAAGTTTTTTGTTAAAAAAAAACATTTTTTTGTAATTTGTGTTATTCTTATATTTTTTTTTTTTTCTCTCTTTTTTCTTTTTCTTTTTTAATTTCTTTTTTCGTATTTTTTTCTCTTTTTTTTTTTCTTTTGTGTGAGTTTGTTATTTTTTTTTTTTTTTTTCGTTTTTTTTTCATCTGGGATAAAAACGAACTATATTGATGAGACATTTCCTCAGAACGACATTGATTTCGGTTAAAGAGCAGGAAAAAGAAAAGGCTTTCGTGGATTACATAGAAGGAAAATCAGCAAACGATAATTACCTTCAATTTTAAAAATACAGTCTCGGGAGTAGGAGTTTCGTTCTTTTCCTAGAGGTGCTACTATCCTGGGAAAAAAATTTTTGAGATTTAATGAAGACGAAGTCGTCATTAGCTCCATGGAAAAGTCGCTGAAAATGTGGAAGTGGCCTTCTAAACCAGATGAAATTCCTTACTCTTGGGACGATGTTCTGGGTTCCATAAATCCACCTAAGCAAGTTTCTAAAAGAGGCATATTTGCTGTTCCGGAATTAACAGACTTTTTAGATTAGTAATATTTCTTGTTACGCCAATGTAACCCAGTTGACCTTTTCTACTTTTTGTTTTTAAAAACATTAAGTCAGTGTTTCCTATTTCATAATTTGTTCTTAGTTTATTTTGAAAATTGAAAATAGAAAAAAACAAAAGGATTATCAACACATCTACGAACTTATTGAACCACGTTATATAGTTTCTCGTACTTATTTGAATGCTATATTATATAATATGGTATTTCACTACGTTATCTACACAAGTTTGATCATAAAGTTGCATTTTTTGCAATTCTAGTTTGTATATTAAGGTTTTATTATTACTATCTGATATAAAAAAAACATTGGCGGCGTGTTGTGTTAAGACTATAATTTGAACAAGTCAATTAAATGCGTCGGGTAACTTTGCCCCAAATAACACATAGCTCACGTTACAACGATACTTTAATTAGAATTGGAGCAAGTAACCCCCTCCGTTGGTTGACTTTGCGCCATTATTTAACAAAAAAATTGGTACCAAAAAAAAATGATTACAATAATGGACCATGAGACATACTCACTCATTTTTTATTCTGTATAAGTACAAGTTCATTTTATTTTTTCTGGTCTTCATAATCTTCATATTTCTTCAAACTCGCCAAAGAGTAACCCCGGTTTACGGTGTCGATTTTTCGTGCCTATGAATGTATTTCAAAAACTATACATTTTAGTCATATACTTTTCTAATAAAACAAACCTTTATTTTTTTACTAGAATCCAAAAATGAATTAATATATAGGGTGTTCCATTACAAAAAACATAACTTTGATGTGTAACTTTTTTTGGGGACACCCTGTAGTCTACGTAATTTTGGCAAATGCATCAAATTGACTTACATAAGCTCACAAAATTTCACTTCAATACAAACTTTTGTTCTCCTTGCAAAAACCGCGTCGTATATGACGTGCCACCCTGTATTATTCGATTTCAATCAAAATTTCAATGATTAGAATATAAGCAGAATAGGTATAGCTTATGCATTAGATTTATATATTTCAATAAATTTACTTAGAAAAAGAATTAAAAAAATCAAAACATTAAGAAGGAAATAATTAAGAATTTACTAAAATTACTAAAATAAAAAATTAAAAGCAACGAAAAAAAATGGGTAAACATTTCAGTATTTTATCTATAAAACACAATACAGAAGGTTTCACATTAATACATTGACAGTAATTGAATTCCGAGGTAAAAGTCTCTGCGCACTCCACTATATACAGGGTGTTTCAAAACAAATGCGAAAAACTTCAGGGGGTGATACCTTGTTAAAAATAAAGGGTAGTTTGCTTTATAAACGTTGGGTCAAAAGTCAATCATTAGGGAGATATCGCAGTACATAGATGGCGGAAAAACAATGTTTTTATTTTTTATCTTGAAAACGAAAAGAGATAGACTAATGAAATTTTATTTAAGCATTACTGTTATGAAACCACACTTTCTGGTAATTTTTTCACTTTTTTAAAATGAGTGGAAGAGGTTGAAATAAACTACCCCTATCATTCTTGTTAACGAAATTTAAAGAAAAATCGTATCAAACACATGCAAAAAAGTTAATTTGGATAGTTCAATCTATTTAGAAACTTTTTTATCTCTTGTGTTTTTTTTGATAAAAGTCACCGATTTGAAATTAAAAAATTAAATGTAAAGCATTACATGTCAGGGCAGAAAACATTTTTAGATAAAGAAAAAAGACTTCGGAATAATTAATTGATCGTAAGATAATAACGTATTGCAGTAGAGTAATGTCAAATAAAATAATATTAGAAACATCCTAAAAAGTGACAACCTAACCTAACCCAACCTATTAGATTCTTTATCTAAAAATGTTTTTTTGTCCTGACATGGTAATGCTTTACATTTTATTTTTAATTTCAAATCGGTAACTTTTATCAAAAAAACACAAGAGATAAAAAAGTTTCTAAATAAACTAAACTATCCAAATTAATTTTCTTGCATGTGTTTGATAATATTTTTCTTTAAATTTCGTTAACAAGAATGATAGGGGTAGTTTATTTCAACCCCTTTCACTCATTTTAAAAAAGTAAAAAAATTACCAGAAAGTGTGTTTTCATAACAGTAATGCTTCCATAAAATTTCATTAGCTATCGCTTTTCGTTTTCAAGATAAAAATTAAAAACATTATTTTTCCGCCATCTTTGTACCGCGATATCTCCCTAATGGTTGACTTTTGACCCAACGTTTATAAAGCAAACTACCCTTTATTTTTAACAAGGAATCACCCCCTGAAGTTTTTCGCATTTGTTTTGAAACACCCTGTATATAAAACACAATTGACCAGGTTTAGAAACTTTTTAGACAAGTTTTAAAACACAAGATGTGCCAGATTTAGTTCAGCTGGGGGTTCGAAAGAATAGTTTAGAAGGCATTTTAGATTCTTTCAATACAACAGAAACCAACATAGAGGCCTAAGATGTAGATACGTCCGAAGATGAGCATTCACTCACACGCACTGTAGTCAATTTTGTCAAATTAGCCGGAAAAAAATATTAGTGAAAATTACTTAACTTTGATTAATAACTATATCCGATTTTATATATTAGGTATCATAAAATTACATTAATAATATAATTAATAAGAACAGGTCGTATACAGGGTGTATAATAATTAAAAACTTGGAAAAGTTTCGTTATTTTTATTTTAAATAGATTTTGGTCGCGATCATTTGCATATATGTTAGATATTTAAAAATTATCGTTTTATAAGAATACTACTATGGATCTTACAGATTTTGCTAACAGTTGCTTTTAAAAAGTCAACAACCTCCAAGCGTTTAATATGGGCAATACGTCCTAAAAAATGGCCTGGACTTAACAGACGGACTAGGACGGTAAATTTGTAGGTTTGGTAAAGTTGTCTAATGGTTTAACTATCAACTTAACTTTATTTAAAACTGAAACCTCATAAGACTTTTTTCTGCTAGTTCGTTAAAAAAATGTATATTCTAATAATTTAAAAAAAATCTAACCATATCAAAATTATTTACTCAAATTTAATACTCAACAGAAGAACATTAATGTCATGTGCAAATAACAAGATTATTTAGTTTAATTTGTCAACTATACTACATTTTCAATCAAAATAACAGTAAATTCGCAACGACTTTTGACATATTTGTTAACGAAATGTTCTTAGCAACTACTTCAAAGCCTACTTATGGAGTTTTTGACGCCGCTTAGCTTCCTCAGATTTTTTAATATTCTCCTGTTAATTTTTAAAAATTGACCACAGTGACACAGTGTAATTTCGAGGACAATTATTTTGAGTTCCTGTCGAATGCAAAGAGAGTTTTGTCATTACATGCAGTCCAAAATGAACCTAATGTGTCTCCTCAGCATCAAGTGGAATACAAGAGGCAAGTACACCTAATATAAAGTTACGACAAATTACTCTTCCATCTTTCGATGGGACGCATTGCTAATCCATTTTTTGGTTTCATCCAAGCTAGATAACAATCCAAGACGTGAATGGGATGCTGATTCTTCAAAACTAGATAGTATAACTATTTCTGGTTTCACCAAATTCTTAGAGAAAAATGTAAAATCCTTGAGAGTATTCAGTCTATACAAACCCCAACTATTTCAAGAAATATTAGAAGGATGTCAGTAAGTAAATACACTCCAAAATGTAGTTTTTATCAAAAGGAGCACTATTCATAATTGCAACTCTTTTATCGATGTAAATATTCAGTCACGATTATCAGAGGTTAAACGTCTAAAACTATGTATAAATTGTTTTTTAAATAATCATAATCAAATAATGAATCGAAGAGTGAAGATTTATAATTATTATTGAACCCACGCTGACTTCAAAAAGGGGGGCATGTTCGGTCTTTTGTCATTTGAATAAGGCGCGATCAACGATAGATTTCTGCCGTCAAGAAGTGGAACGAGCGCCTACGAAACGAGAGGAGAAGTAAGAATCAGCTGTCGACGATCATATTAGATTATTCATTGTATATCTTTAGCAATTAAAATTTGTACTTAAGTGTAGTTTTTAAGTTATTAATCAAATTCAAACCATCTTAAAATATTAGTTGCAAATTGTCCTCGGCAATATACAAAACTGAACAATCCAACTCTCAACGACCCAATACTCAACAATAGAATAATAATTCAATATGCATGTCACGTTCACTTGTCACAACATAATACATGCCAACCAAGCAACGGATAAAAATATTTCCATCTTCTTTTCAAGTTTTTCGCCTTAGCACGACACTTTCCATGTTTCCAAAAGACAGATCCGCAATTGATCATCTAATTGGCTTTGAGATAGATGTTCAAGACTCGATGAGATTTAAAAAACATCTGACAGCGGCTTTCCTTGACATAGATAAAGCTTTCGATAATATTGATCGCGCCACAATACTGTATAGCCTGACAAAATTCGATATTACGGGAAATATGTTTAAATTCGTAAATAGTTTCTTGAGCGATAGATTCTTTAAGGTTCGAATTGGGCATGCAGTCTCTGAGATCTTTCCACACAATGGCGGAATCCTACAGGGTTCGTCTATTAGCCCGACGTTATTTCTTCTTGCTGTGAACGATATCAGATCATCATTGGATAAACGGGTTTCTCTCAGAATGTTCGCGGATGATATCGTAATATATCATTCCTCTACGGAAGCAGGATACAGTCAGAACATCATACAAACTTCACTAAATAAACTTACAAAATGGTGTACGGGGAAAAACTTATCCCTTTCTGCTTTCAAATCGGCTGCAGTTCATTTCTGCCGCCAAAGAAACTGCTCGAAGACCGTTAATCTATATATTGGCTCTGAACGAATAAACTCCCAGCATGAACAACGATTTCTTGGCATTACCTTTGACACACTTCTCAATTTGAACCCATATCAGCAACTTAATCTCTAAATGCCAAACTAATCTTAATATTATTAAAATTCTATCTGGCACCACCTGGGGGTCAGATCATGTTTCTCTTTTGAGGGTGTACAATGCTTGTGTCTTATCCAGAATCAATTACGGGTCTCAACTTTACGCGTCTGCACCGCGGTCTTATTTAAATAAGCTGAACGTGGTACATAACACGGGAATCAGGAAATCACTGGGCGCTTTTCACACGAGTCCCATACCAAGCTTAATGTGTGAATCAGAACAACTCACACTAAATTATATTAGAGAACGACACCTATTAGCATATGGGTTTGGTCTACATGTTAATCTGGAACACCCTAATCACAAAAAAATTCTTCAAAATTATTTACCCCCAAATCAAACATAGCAATCAAACAGTAGCAATCAGCATCACACCACCGTTATGTAGATATAAAGGAAAGACTGTCAATCGATTTGCCTCCTCCTTTCAATATTGCGCCATTCTCCCGTATGTTTCCCCCATGGAGTCTGCATCCACTCTCGCTTGACCTATCACTCAAAGTCCACAACAAAAAGGAATGCTCACATCTCACTATAAGAGCACAATTCAAAGATCTCATCAACTCGAAGTATAAGAGTCATCGACTGGTTTACACCGATGGCTCGAAAACTGATAGGCACACTGGAGCGGCTTTTCCTACGTTTGATAAAGAAATGTGTTTCTCACTAAGTCCCATAACGGGAATATTCTCAGCAGAACTTTTTGCAATATTTAAGACCATTCAACATATATTGACCTCCAGCTATAAGAGATGGGTCGTGGCTACCGATTCATTGAGTTCCATTTCAAGTATCTCCTCTTTCTACTCCAACCATCCACTAGTTATGGCAATCAAAATGCTTCTACAGAAGGCCAATATCAACCACTACAGCGTCACTTTCCTTTGGCTTCCGAGCCACATAGGAATTCCTGGCAATGACAGAGCTGACTACTTGGCTGCAAAAACTCCCAACCCTCATAAAACCAACCTTCTTTTCTCCGTGCAAAATCTAAAGAATTATGGCAAACATATGATCGATAATATAATCCAACAAGAATGGGACTTAGACATGAATGATAATAAGCTTCATGAAATCAAAAGGGACTATTTTGAAAATAATGTAATTAACTTACCTAGAAGAGATTTCGTTGTGCTCACTAGAATTCGTTTAGGACACACGAAACTTACCCATGAACACCTCCTTAAAGGACAGAATCAGCCCATTTGTGAAACATGTAATCTTCCTATATCTGTCAAACACATTATCTTTGAATGCCCAAAGAACGCGTTAAAACGAAGACAACACGGTATCGTGGATAACCCTGAGGTAGCCCTTTCCTACCAAAATAACAAGGCTATGTTGGATTATATAAAGGATATCGACATACATAAAAATATATAAATAATGGGATAAAGTGACGCTAAAAGACTCTACAGTCGATGCGTCTTTAACATATCTCTCTCTCTCTCTCTCTCTCCCTCTCTCTCTCTCTCTCTCTCTCTTTCATGACAATTCATGTTATATTATATTTATGATTATTCACTTTTTATTGTATTACATGATTTGGTTATTTTAAAAGGAAATTAAAAAGCCGTTCTTCATATGTTTTAATAATTTGTAGATAGTTTCACAGGTTTCCGGGATTATTCGATCGGGAGTTGGATTAGAAATGGCAGTTGAATTCCATGTTCTTCAAGCTTCTCCCGGTGGCAACGAATCGTAATACAGCCGAGAGTCTGTCATGCGGAGTTATCGCTCTTCTCATTACGGTGTCAGCCTTTGCAATAAACGGAAAAACTCACCTTAACAACTCTACCAGCACTGAAAACATTTTCACTTATTTAAGTTGACCCTCTATATATTTTACTTCTATTTAAATTTATTTCTGATGAATATGGTAAAGCAAGAGCTAAAAGTAACACCGCAGAGGATTTCAGTCACAATTTACCCTCTGAACATAAGCAAGGCAGTAAGCGAAAGAGAATTTAAAAAATATTAAGGAGTTCATCAGATAAATCATTTGATAATGACATTTTACCGTTTAATTCACCAAATTGAAAAATCTTCAAAAAAAAATAATTGGTTCGTTATATCTAAACCTAATAAGTATATTTATATATTAATTAAAAATTTAAATTTTTATAATAAATTTATTTTAGATGTTGATAATTTGTTGTTAATTTGTCCCATCCATATGCTACCTCTCACGTCAATCAATCTATAATGGAAAATGATACTAACAACAATAATAGTCCCATAGGTAATATCCACATTTTATATTAAAAAACGTTAAATTAATTTGAACTACCAATGTCTTTTCTTTATTTATCGTAAATAAAATTTGTTTAATAGATTTTTCTGCAAATAAATTTTGCCTCCAGCGAGGTAAGATTTTTGCATACATATTTTTTTCGTTTATTTTATAACTATAATCTGAAATGCCTTTAAAGTTTTTATTTATTTAACCAAACCACCAACCGTGTAAATGCCCTGGAAAACACATTGAGTGAAATAAAAATTACCAATACCCAAAAAACTGATGAACTCGAGGAACAAATCCACACCCTAAGCGATAAGCTGAAAAGTTTGAATACAAGTTTTCAAATTAATTGTGATGACATAAAAAACGACTATAATATTATCAAGGGATCCTTTTTCCTCTAATACCACAAGCAGCAGCCAACCGGGATACAACACAGCGGTTGTCCATGACAACGTACTCCACGAAGTATCAGAGCGGCAGAAAAGGTCTAGTAACTTGATGTTGTTTAACTTTCCGGTAATCGCCGAGGAGAACGATCTGACCAAAGCAAAGAACCTCTGACCATACCGCTTCCCCAGTAAACATTATCAGTGCAGTAAGAATCGGTAAACGAAATAAAAATGGCGATCAGTCTCTGCGACTAACACTGGAGTCTTCTTATTTGGTCCAAACGGTTCTGAAGAGCAAGACGAACATTGACCGAAACCTGAAGGTATTTTTGTCAGCTGATCTAACAACTGAACAGCGAAACGAAGTCGATGCTCTCAAAAACGAGTTAGAAGATCGACAACGAAATGGAGAACCTGACCTCATTCTAAAGCTAATTAAAAAAAACTGAACCTCCCCTCCAAACCTTTTGCAAACTCAACCTCCCTAATGATTTATTACCAGAATGGTCGGGGCCTCCGAACAAAGCCACAAATTCTCTTTCAACATGTAGCATATTCGCAGTATCATATCTTGGTTTTTAACGAGACATGGTTGACGGATATATAGATACTGCAGAACTTCAAATGTTTAACTATAAGGGAAATTAAAATAACTTTGGTTTCACATCATAATACGACCACCAGCAAACTCCATAAGACGACGCATGGTGTCATTGATGACGTGCAACGAAAGTTGTTTTAATTTCCCTTTATAACGTTTTTCGCAAGGATAGGTCCAGTGATACCAGTTGTTTCGCCAGAGGGGGCGGTGTTCTTGTTGCGCTAGCAGACTTTTGCCTTCTTCCAAGAGTATCGAGCAACTTTTTGTTGAAATTGAATTTAATTCTAATAAATTCATTTTTGCCACTGCCTACTTCCCACCCAGATCTTTACCTGAAAAGTACATGGAATTTGAAGAAAACCTGGATAGATTGTCGGAGAATATCCAGATTATAAAGCTCTGTGTTGTGGGCGACTTTAACCTACCTAACAGTCAATGGACCAGAGGGGATCTAGCGTGTCAGTAGTTATAGGCGATAATCTTTTAAAAATATATAACTCTTTAGGAAGGAAATCTATGTTTAGAAAAAAGAATAATAATAAAGATTTTTATTGATAGGTAAATCAAAGTAGATCTGGCAGTACCTTAATATATTTTACTTCGAAGGCTCAGAAATAATTTTCAATCGCTTGTCTGAACCCATTAACAAATGTTATTTATTATTTTTAGAATTTGTTTTACCTTATTTGGTTGATTTAAATTTGGGAACAATATGGTGTGGGTGAAAGCGTTAACTATTCAGACCTGGAAAGCTCTCTTCGAATGACATCCCTCCAAATTCGTCGCATGCATAGGGACCTTTCTATGTTTTACAATGTGCTACATTCCAATTCTCATGCCCCTAATTTAACATGTAAAATTGGGCTTCATGTTCCTTTGCATACGACTAGACTAAACCATTCCTTTCAGTTAAACTCCCATCGCACTAACTACGGTCAGAACTCATTCCTCACTAGATCAGCTAGACTAGCAAACGATTTGGCATCCCATCTTGACTGTTTCCAATCGCCTAGAGTATTTAAAACTGAACTCAAAAACTGCCTTTAAGCTTACTTGTGATATTAGGGATAGGGTTAGGCCTTATGATTTTTACCATTGTTAATATTGTTTTTGTTTATTTATATATTATATCTTTTAATTCTTGTTTTGTACTCATAGGCATAGTTTATTTTTGTCATGTTTTTGTTATTGTTACTTTACTGAGCTGTTAGTTTAGCCCGTTGATAAATAAATAAAAAAATAAATAAATATTATTTGATGTTTTAAATGCATCAACAACAAGCGACACATTTTTTGTTAAATATAGAGATGATATATCATTTCCCATAAGTTCCGAAGAGGAATTGTTAATTTTTCAAGAAAGATTAAAAATTCCCAAAAATTTTAATGAAGCGGTGAGTGTTAATATAAAATAGGTGAGTGAGTTAGCTTAATTATTATGGTGGAACGAATCCATATAATAATTTCACTAAAATTATTTGTATATTATTAAAAGGACTATGTCAGTAGTTATAGGCGATAATCTTTTAAAAATATATAACTCTTTAGGAAGGAAATCTATGTTTAGAAAAAAGAATAATAATAAAGATTTTTATTGATAGGTAAATCAAAGTAGATCTGGCAGTACCTTAATATATTTTACTTCGAAGGCTCAGAAATAATTTTCAATCGCTTGTCTGAACCCATTAACAAATGTTATTTATTATTTTTAGAATTTGTTTTACCTTATTTGGTTGATTTAAATTTAGAATTTCAGTCTGAAAGTCCTAAGACTCACATATTATATTTCAGAATTACATCTACTCTAAAAAAGCCTCTCTGAAAAAGCCCACTATGTTGGAGCGAAATGTCGCATAAAAGAAAGTTTCCATCTTCAATTTATTTAAAAAACCTCATACCAAAGAAAAGGAAAAAAATATATGGATATTATCTAAAGGTTTAAGAAGTAAGCTACAATTAAACTACTCTAATATGTTTAATGGATTTTTATATCAAACCAGACTAACTGAATAAAACAAATATTGAGCTAATTGAATATAAGAATCCAAAGTATTTTCTCGAAAAATAGCAATGGAGTTTTCTATAAGTGATAAATATGAAAGTCAAAAAATTAAAGGTTTATACTCGATTTCCTTTTATTTCACCATTTGTACACGGCCTAAAACATCTTTCATTTTTACAGCCAGATAATATTAAAAAAAAATAATTCGCTTGGAGTTACAACTGTCCATTTTCCATCGTTTGTAGATGATGTAAATGAACTTGATAGGGAATATAGGCAGCTGCGGAACTCAGACCAATTAATTAATTTCGAAGAGCATGACGTTCTGAAATTTTGGAAAAATGTTTTTATTTTGAAAAAAGGTGATTCACGATTTTTTCCAAATTTGATAAAATTTGTTCGAAATATTTTATGTCTCCCTCATAGCAGTGCAGCAGCTGAAAGAATATTTAGTTAAATCAATATTAACCGTTAAGTACTAACACCCCGTCTCACAGACGCAACGGACTAGCTGGACATATGCCATCTCCACTCCTCTCCGTTTCTAATTATCATCCAACTATGTAATTTCAATACGCATCAAAACAAGTTAAAAGCCGGCAGGGCAATTTGCAAAAGTGTGTAGTTTTAAAAATATTTTAGTTTAAACTGTCGATGCCGTCTGACAGACGGAGTGTTAGTGTTAACGTAAGTTTTTTATTCTAATTTGTGGAATGAATCAAGCACCTAATAGCCCAAAACATGTGAAGTATGGCTAGCAAAATTACAAGGTTACTCTTCTAAAGTGGTTTGAAGAGATTGGCAGCGATAATAGCAAAATAGTGACATAGAATCCGAATGTGGCGAAAATTTTGCCATAGAGAGCGATCATAATTCTGAATTCGAATTAGAAGGTAAAAAAACGGTTTTTAACTAAGATCTAAAGGTATGTAGCTGTGTATGTTTTGTTATATATGACGAAAATAAGGATGTGAACGATCAGTAGACTAATATCGAAGAAAATGAAGAGAACAATTTGTTTGGAATGCACAAAAAAGTGTGTAGGGAACAAGCCCATCTTTAGGCATTGTCATTTTTTTATTCTTTATATTTTCTTTTGCTTTTTTTGTGCTTAATAGATAGGTTTTTATATGCTAAATATAATAATAAATATAGTTTTTCATTTTCCTTTCGTTTTTTTTTTCTATCTCGATGAGAAACAAAAATAAGTCAAAAATCCAAAACTAGTACTGTTATTTTAAAAATATAAAACATGTTTGCATAATATAAGCATTAGATATTTTTTTCCTGTAGTTTTAATGCTAATGATTCACTCCACTTACAAAAAAATTGTTAGACACAAACAAAATATGTATTTTTTTAATGCGTCTCTCAGACGGTCTGTTAGTATAGGCGCGACTATTTCAATATGTTAGTACTTAAGGGTTAATAAAACTAAATCCCGCAATAGACTAAAATCTGACACTTTAACGGGTATAACGGGTATATTACATACCAAAAGACTTATGGCAAACAACGCCGGTCATAACTTTACTGTTGGGAATAGTATTATCAACAGATTAAAAGGTGATATATATACCGGGTGCGTCTCAAAAGTGGCTCACCCCTATAACTTTTTTATTTTTTCAGATAAAAAAACGAGATTTGGTATGTTAATATATGACATAAATTAGGATTGATTGGTGTATTCAATTGTTTTTGGTTACTTCCTGCTTCACCGGAAATGACTACAACTTTTGATTTTTAAATAGCACCCTCGGTATTTTTTTACTTTATTCGATAGAAAATGACATTCTGAATAAAATGACATATCCTATGTCAACTTTTGACATTCTCGCTTAATCAAAAATTGTATTTTAAAAGTTGCCATAACTATGTTAAAGACACTAATTCTTCACAAAGGAGTCTTGGAAAAATAGATTTGATCGTCTAATATTTTTAGTGTCTTGTCCTGGCCAGCTAGGAAACGCTCAAATCGTATTTTTAATCATATCTCAATTTTTTCAAATGGAACGAGGGTGGCTCATTAGCATATTTGGAAAAAACATTTTTTTACGAATAATTTGATACCACACACTTGGTATTTCGATTTAAATTTTCGTAGTTTTAAAATATGCGAAAATGCGAAATGATATGTCATTCTATTCAGAGTGACATTTTCTATCGAATAAAGTAAAAAAATACCGAGGGTGTCATTTAAAAATCAAAACTTGTAGTCATTTCCGGTGAAACCGGAAGTGACCGAAAACAATTGAATACGTCAATCAATCCTAATTTATGTCATATACTAACATACCAAATCTCGTTTTTTTAACTAAAAAATTAAAAAAGTTATAGGGATTAGCCACTTTTGAGACTCACCCGGTATACTAAGCAATCTATGGATACTGAAAACAGTGAAAACTCGGATTAGGGATTAGTAATTCATTTCTTTGCCTAATTCCGAACCTAATCCATACTAATATTTTGTTTTTGGTTGTATTTTAATAGTTTTTTTTTGTAACCTTTGTTTTATGAGTAAACGTATGAGTTATAAATTAATATTAGTTTTTAATAAAATGTTCTGTTATTAATTTACAATTTTTAACGTTTCTATTCCTGAGGCTTATCAGCTTCTTTCCAACGTTGTCAAATATCACAATGACTGTAAATCGTAAGCCCAAATCCCAAATTAGTTTGTAGCCTATTTCAATAAACTTATTTCAAAGATTGAAAACTTAAAATGCAATTTTACTTTACTACAATAACATTTTTTAAGGCAAAAGTTGATGTATCGGGTATCAGAAACAAAACCAATTAATGATAGGCAATATTTAAAAAACTGGTGAAATCTGGTGATTTTACTTTTCTCTCAATGGCAACTCCGACGTTAGTCCAAGTTATCCAAAAGTCCAATAAACCAAGCGGTGAAACTAGAGATCTTGCAGTTTTATAGTTATAACGCAAAAAGTCCCCGTCACCGGCGCACATACGGCAAAATAGGTACTTTACAGCGACAAAAACATTTTCATTGATTTAATTTGGTATTTAACTTAGAATTTACATGCAAAGCATATTTTAGTACAGAACTAACCATATATTTCTAATATAGACCTAATTTGGCTTATAATTTATATACAGTGTGTAACAAAATTTCCAAATCCACCAATACCTACGGTAATTTTTTTTATTATATTACAATGTTTGATGTTTTTATTTTTGTTTTAAGTAACGAGTTAAACAAGTTGACGAGGCAGAACAAGAAAGACTGGGTTGTCTCTGGGAGAAATACAAACGGAGGAAGAACCTGATGACGAAGAAGACGAACTTGCCTCTGATGAACACATCATAGAAAAACGAAAATCTGATAGTGAATCATAACAAGACTGCGATGACGTAGATTTTAATATTCCCCCTCCAACCAAACCAAACCAAACCCCTCCTGGCTTCTACAAATACAAGAGTGCCAGTTTTTGTCGGTAAAAATGGAACCACCCGTTGGAGAAAACATTGCCCCCCTAAGACGGTTCGGACAAGGAAAGAAAATATTATTGTTCGCTTACCTGGTATCAAAAACAACGCCAAAAATGCTAAAACGATTTTGGAATGTTGGTCTCCCTATTTTACAGATGCGATGTTGGAAAGTATTATTGAAAATACGAATCTTTATATATCTAAGGTGTCTCAAAACTATGCCAGAGCAAGAAGAGCAAAACCCACCGATATATATGAAATAAGAGCTCTTTTTGGTTTGTTATATCTAGCAGGAACCCTAAAATGTGCTCGGCTTAATACTAAAGATTTATGGAACAGGAGCGGAGTGGGAGTTGAGCAGTTCTGGTTAGTGATGTCACAAGACCCATTCCTTTTTTTTGTTGCGATGTTTGCGATTCGATAATCTGCAAACCAGAGAAGAAAGACGACAGTTTGATAAGTTAGCGCCAATCCGAAATTTATTTTCTACGTTTGTCTTGCGCTGAAACAACCAATGCTCAAAATCAGGTAAAACCTAGATTACTTATTTTTACACCAGAATGTTAGTTAAAAGTTGAGTACTTTTAGATTATTGAAGAGGCTGAAAACAGTGATGCAGTGGCGGCTCGTCAGAGGAAGCAAGGGAAGCATTGCTTCCTCTAAAATAATTCAGATAAAAGTCATACAATTATTTTTAATAAAAATAAAATATAAAATATACCAATTTTTACTTTTTAGTTAGAGTTATCATATCACTTTAACCTAAACGTACTTAGCCAAAACTGAACACGCCGATTTAATTTCCTAACCGAACACGTGCCGAACGAGACGCCACGATCAAACGGCAGCAAATTTTACAATGACGCAATATGATTCCGTTCGACAATAAATAAAGCCCAAAGATAAGCAACCAAAAATGTCTCACCTATATAATTCAATTCAATTCAATTCAAAATGTCTTAATTATGTATATAAATGTAGAATATACAAGTTAAATCTACATATTGTTACTACAAGTAATACTGTATCTATAAGGTTTGATAGTCGTAGTTTAGATAGTTACGGTGTCTACTTGTGTTAATAGTCGAGAGTGTCGAGAATAAGAGTTGACAGTTAAGTTTATCAAGAAAACCCTTTTCTTTTATAAGTTCTGTATTTAAAGTATTATTAACAATAAACTCTTACCTTTTATTGTTACTTTGATTCACGTCCAACAACAGGTTATGGGCCCAGTCAAGCCAGTGAAAGTACAATAAAAGAATAATAAGTGTGAAAAAGAAAACAGGGTTAGAAAAGTCAACGTGGTGTTCAAAAAAAACAAAAATGGAGAATCAAGGACAGATTGTAACAACATTAAATTAAATGGAGAAAATTGGGTCCCACGGAAGTTCCAGACGGCAGTTATCCTAAAAGGAAAAGGTCTTTATGACACAGTTACAGGAGAAAAAGTAAAGCCAGAAACGGAAAGCGAAAATGGGTTAAAGAACTTAGCTCAAGAAATTATTGTTATACGAATAGAACAAGGTCCGTTGACTCATTTATTGACTTGTGAAACATCGAAAGAAATGTGGACAAAACTTAAATCAGTTTACGATAAGGAATCAGTCGTAAGTATCCACATGATGCAACAAAAGTTTTTTTATGCTAAATTGTAGTCCGGACGATACAATATCGACATTTATATCTAAACTTGAAGATATAAGGAATAAATTAAAACAAGCAGGCGAAAACTTATCAGAAAAAATGATAATTACTAAAATTCTAATGTCATTGCCTGAAAAATATAAGCATTTCTGCTCAGCTTGGAAGTCAGTTCCCACTGAAAAGCAGTCGCTTGATGAACTAATCTCAAGATTATTAATTGAAGAGGAGAGATGGAAGACAACAGAGCCAACAACTGCTTTAGCAAGTGTTCAGATAAGAGAGCCCACACGGAAAGGGGTGCAACAAAACAGTTTCAAGGAGTGTGTTATGTATGTCACCAACCAGGGCATATAGCAAGAAACTGTACGAAAAGAAAAGAGAGAGATCAACAAATAAAGAAATGCACACACTGCAAAAAGGTAGGCCATCTATAGTCTGAATGTTGGCACAGAAAAAATAGAGAGAGACAAGACAAAAAGCAAGAGGAAAAGGTTGAAACAAATGCGTTCATAGGAACACCGAAAATGTTAAACGATTATGATTCGTGCATGAATACAGGAGCAACAGAACATATGTGTAGAAACAAAGACTTGTTTGAAGACATGAAAATGACTGAAGTAAATAGAAAGTTAGGTAGAATTTTAGAATTTAGAATGAGTGGGAGGGGGGTTAGAATTTTTTTTTAGAATTTAGAATGAGTGGGAGGGGGGTTAATCACTTCGACCTTACAGATCCATCCCCCTTTCTTGAATCATAACTCATCATACAGTCCCAGGGCTTTGACAAAAGCTAGTATCTGGGACGGTTTTATAGAGGGTAGTTCTCCATCTCCAATATCAGTCGTACCAAAATTCATGGCACGAATGGTTGTCGTCTCGGCGCACTCAGTGATGAGGTGTACTGGTGTTTCCCCATCTTCCCCACAGAATCTGCATTCGCCGTTTCTTCTTAGTTTCAATCTACTGAGGTGTTCATTGAGGAGACAGTGTCCTGTTAAAACCCCGTGACAATCCGAAGATTGTTCTTACTCAGACCCAGGAAGATCTGTGATTTTTCTTGATCATAAGCCCTCAGAAACTTCTTCGAGTGTCTTAGACCATTGCAAGATTTCCATTCCAGGTAGCGGATGGAATCTTCCAAGTCCTTGAGTTCCGCCTTGAGTTGGTTACCACTTGGAAAGCAGAACGGTTCTGGTCCAGTTAGTGGAGTGTTCGCTCCTTTCCTAGCTAGATTATTTGCTTTTTCATTGCCTTCTATCCCTTGGTGAGCAGGCACCCAGTGTAGGAGGACTTTGTTTTCTTTGCCTAATTTATTCAGCTTCTCTATGCATTCTTTGACCAATTTCGAATTGATTGATACTGAGTTGATCGCCTTTAACGCTGCTTGACTATAGATAAGATGGCTATTTCTTGTTTCCGATAGTTCCTATCTAAGATAAGTTGTACGCATCTCTCGATAGCGTAGATTTCTGCCTGTAGGATACTAGGGTAAGTGCCCATTGGTTCGGAGTAATTAGCTCTCGGCCCAATCACTCCGATCCCTGTTCCCGTATTGGTTTTGGAAGCATCAGTATACCAAGTTATGGTATGATCTTTTAACTGCTGGGCAAGCGTTTCGCTCTTCCAATCCTTCTTATTGCTCAATACTACATTGACATGTTTGTCAAAGTTGTACGTTCTTGGCATATCGTCCACTGGGAGTTGCATGAGTTGTATTTCCTTTTTGAGGGTGTTCCAAGCCCCTGATCTGACAATTCTCCCAGTACTAATTCCGTTAGTGACCATTCTAATCATTGTCGCATTGGCATATCTACCAATGACAATGTGCAGTGGTGTTAGATCTAGAATGACCTCCATTGCTGCTGTTGGACAGGTTCTCATGGCTCCTGTGATGCAAACACATGCTAGTCTCTGGACTTTGCATAGGTTTAGCCTTGCCGTCCGTTGCTCTAGTTTTGTGTACCAGGCAACTCATAAGTAATCATGGGTCTTACTATCATGGTATACATCCAGCGCAAAATGTTAGGGGAGCAGCCCCATCTATTTCCGGCCAGTCTTCTGCATATCGTGAGAGCCGGGAGGGGGGTTAATCACTGCGACCTTACAGATCCATTGTGTCCCCCTTTCTTGAGTCATAACTCATCATACAGTCCCAGGGCTTTGACAAAAGCCAGTATCTGGGACGGTTTTATAAAGGGTAGTTCTCCATCTTCAATATCAGTCGTATCAAAATTCATGGCACGTATGGTTGTCGTCTCGGTGCACTCAGTGATGAGGTGTACTGGTGTTTCCCCAGTACACCTCATCACTGAGTGCGGTAAAGTGCCTAAGTTAGGTAAATCTTTTAGAAGTCAAAGGTATAGGGACAGTTAGAGTATATGCAGATAATGGAGACCAGATTATACCAACAGTATTGTCAAACCGTTCCTAATCTAAAGGTGAATTTATTTTCAGTTTTAGATAAAGGGTTCACTATGGTATCAAATAGCGAGAGATTTGAACTAAAAGATAAAAATGGAAAAGTAAGAGCGATAGCTGAAAGATCAAGTAAGCTGTATAAGATGAAGTTTTCAAGAGTAAGCTATGGATGTGTAGCAGAAAGCTCTAATGAGAAAGAGCAAGACATTGTAACTTGGCATAAGCGGTTGGCACATCAAGACATAAATCATATAAGAGACGTTCTATGAAGAAGTAACATTAAATATAAAGATAATAAAGCAGAGTTTGTATGTGAGCGATGTCTGGAAGGAAAGCAGCATAAGTTTCCATACCAAGGAAGTGATTCACGAGCGTCAAAGGTCCTAGAACTTGTACACGCTGATGTTTGTGGCCCCATGGAGACAGAGTCACTTGGTGGTGCTCGCTACTTCCTACTACTAAAAGATGACTACTCTTCTTACCGCCATGTATACTTCATGAAGAACAAGTCTGAAGTAAGAAAAAACATTGAAAAGTTTATATTAAAAGCTGAAAACAGACAACAAACTGAAGGTCCTCAGAACCGACAATGGTCTTGAATTCACAAGCAGAGAAGTCCAAGAAATGCTGCGAGAACTTCAAAGTGGACAAACCAGGACAAGAAAGACATTTTAAATATAGAAAAACCCACACCCGTGTAGGAAATAATCACGCAGACAAAATTCAAAAGCAAAGTTGTGTCACGAAAGTTCTGTAAAGAGTGGTATTCGGAATGTAAGTGGTTATGCGGTAGTGTTTACTTAAATAAGGTTTTTTGTTTTCCCTGTTTAGTGATAAGCGTAAAAATAAATGTTTGGAATAAGGAGGGTTTTGGAGATTTTGCCAATGCAACTCGCAGTTTCCACAGACATGAAGGTTCATCTGAACATATACGTTGTGCGCTAGGATTTTTAAAACTGCAAAAGAATGTAAGTAGAATTTAGGATGCCTTAAAAGAAAATTCTAGACTTTATATTAAGCAATACAACGATAACGTACATATTAATAGACGCTTTATGCAACTACCTATTCGCGTAGTGCTTTACTTGGCCAGGCAAGAACTAGCTTTTAGGTAGGACCCAAACTCGCAAAAGTTTATTGTGCGCGAGAACCTATCTCTAGTGGGGAAAGTCTTGCACTGATATTCAGGTAATTTACTTTTGTAATGTATTATAATTTAAATATTGGTAGCAATTTATAACTCGTTATTTTTTATTTTGTTTTTAGATACCCTGGTAATGGAGATAACATAGTATGGAGATGACATAGTACTAATGTACAATGAAACGAATGAACATGCATTGAATGAAATATATATTATATATATGTTTATAATAATTATTGAAACTTGTAGGCACCTTCAGATTCTGGATCAATATTTTATAACCAAAAAATATAACCATTTGTATTCACACAGCATTGTCCTACTAACTTTATGTGATGCTAAATATAATTTTACATTGGTGGATATTGTTAGTGAAGAACGTCATAGGGATGGGGTTATTTTTAAAAACTCCAACATTGAAAAACGTATTTTTGAAAACAAAATAAAATTTCCACATCCGTCTAGGCTGACTGAAGGAGGAGACTGCATTAATTATTTTGTTGCACCCGATGAAGTTTTTTCCTTTAACAACTTTTATTATGCGCCCTTATCCAGGAAACGGATTTTTAAATATGGCTAATATAAATACTAATGAAATAAAGTTATTTGTACTGTTTTAGATTGCACAGAACACGTAGAGTAATAGAGAATGTTTTCATAGAGAATGTATATTAGCAGCAAGATGACTTAGATGACTTAGATCAATTACATAAGTATATTATAAAATGTAAATCAAATATAAGTCATAAAATTCGCTATTGTCCAGTAGACAATTAAGATGAAATTGTAGTACTTATAGAAGAAGCTTGGAGGAGAAATAAACACAATCGTAATCTACACCCAGGAAAAAAAGCACAAACATATAGCGCCAAGCTGCTGAAAATATGAAGAAAAATTTAACAAATTATTTTCTAGAAGATGGGGCAATTCCCATTTCAATAGGACAAAGAAAATATTTTTTAACTAATAAGTCTTAATCACTGCTTATGCAGAAACTAATTTATTTTGTAAGAAATATTTTTCAGAAATAGAGAAAGCAAATGCATGTTTAAAAATTGAAATTCCTGGTTGTTCTAATAATTCTGACATAATTAATCATGATCATGGATTAAGAATTCATTTATATCTGGTCAACAAAAAATTATTTGTAATTGTAAGGAAGTGTTTGATCAAAAAACATCGAGTTCTTGCGAACCTGAGGCGGGACCTAGTCGTGGAATGCTTCAAGTACCTTTTGAGGAGGCCTCAATTAAAACGAAAAAACTTCGAGTTCAGGATTTACTTTCTTCGCGGTCACCTGAAGAATTGCTTTTTGCAGCTAAAGCAGCGAGTCATACAATTTCAGAAAAAAAACTCACCCTGAATTACGCCCTCATGAGATGATTGCACTTTGTTTGGACGTTTTCCATCTGTAAAAGTACTTAGAAATATAAAAAGAAGTTTTCTGCCCGCCAATATACTTGTGACAGAAATTTCGGCAGAAGTACCCTTACAAAATTTATTAAATATGACAGTTCAAAGCATTTTACATATGGTCAACCTAAATAACAATCCTGAAAATAATGTAAAACTTATTTGTAAATGGGGATGCGACGGAAGTTTGGGGCACAGTAACTATAAACAAATAAAAAAAGACTTGAGGGTGCACAGAGAGTCATGGCTTTGAGGGTCTGCTCGGCGTATCGGACAACTTCAACTGAAGCAGCCTTGGTGATATCGGGTCTGGTGCCTCTGCATCTTCTCTCACGAGAAAGAGGACGACTCTTTCTCAAGGGTGAAGTATAAACCAGGGCAAGCAGAGAGATGGAGAGAAACCGCTCAGTGCAGCAGTGGCAGGCAGAATGGGAAGTATCGCAAAAAGGAAGATGGATATGTATAAGCTCATCCCAAATATAAATATGTGGATTAAACGAAAGCATGGAGAGGTAAACTTCTATCTTACTCAAATATTGAGTGGTCACGGAAATTTTAGGAGTTACCTGTGTAAAACTGGAAAGAGGGAAGTCGCGGCATGCCGATACTGTGCTGAACCTAATGATACTCCAGAACACACAATGATGCCTGTCCAAGATGGGAACAGGAAAGATGTGAGGCACGCACGATGATTGGTGGCAACATCTCCGCACATACCTTTTTAAAATCGGTAACAGAAAGAAGAGAAAACTTTGAAGCCATCTCAAAACTGGCCCTAGATACTAGAGGCAAAATACAGCGAAGAGCAGGGGTAATGAAACAAAAAGAACAGTCCGGCGTCTACTTGAAGAGATGCGTCCAGCGGGTCCAGGTAGGCGTGGCAGGAGCGAGGGGGTGATGTTTAGTGGGTAGTGTCCTCCAGTCAGCTTAAGGAGAGATTGAGTCCCACACTCCGTACGTAAAGGTATTTTATACCTCCAGAAAAAAAACTATAAACAAAGGTTTCTCGAAAGTTCTACGGATACTGATGAATTTCTCTTTGTAGTTGCCCTGGTTCGTCTTAAACTAGTAAATTTATTAGATAATACAGAGTTGTGGGTAAATAGCCACCCTTCATCTACGTTATATTGTCGTCCTATTAAATTTATATTTAAGAAGGAAAATGAACTGTTAGTTCGAGAACAGTATGCGCTAATAAACAATGCAATAGAAAACCTTCAAGCATTTCAATTTCATGATAATAACGTTACAATACATCTTCATTTTCAACTTTATTTTACAATGCTGGACGGTAGTATCAGCAATATACTTTCAGATACAAACTCGATTCTTAGATGTTTCATTTGTGGGGCAACTCCAAAAGAAATGAACTTGAAAAGAGTTACTGAAAAACTTCCAAAGCCCGAAAATTATCGTTTTGGCAACATTGCATTCCTGGATCAGATGTTTAACAAACAAACAAAACAAACAACGCTTTATTGTACAAAAAGCCAAAACGGCTTCATCGACAAAGCACTCACAAAACACACAAAAGCTCAAAAAAATACAAACAACAAAAAATACACAATACAAATAATACAATTCAAAAAAATTTAAATCATTAAAATAACAAAAAGAATATACATGGACAATTACAGAACAGTACGCAGTAAATGGATATAATTTTAGAGTTATAAAATATTAAATACTTGACCTTTGACCAGTGTGTAAGATGATCAAAATTTTAAAATTCAAAATTGTTCATAATTAAACATCAACAAAAAAGTCGTTTACTGTATATAGGGCTCTCTCCAGTAAGTATGATTTTAGAGCTTTGCGAAATGCGAGAAAGAATGAAAGCGACTTGATATTCAAAGGCAGATGATTGTACATTTTTTTTGGCATTGTATAGTATTGAACCTTTAACTAGTTCTGAAGTGTGTTTTGTTCTGTTATGAATGCCTCCTCCATATATCATATAGAATTCCTTTTCAAAAATGGCAAGTAAGAGGAGCTGAAGAAAAAATCGTATTTGAGAACAATAAGAAAAGAATCCAGGAAGAATTTAAAACTCGCTATACTACGCGCGCATTTTTGTTTTACCCTGTATTATGGGTCCTGACCAATAATTGAAAAAAACTGCAAAGAACGGTTCGATAGTCGATAAAACAATGTTTTAGAATCTGGCTGGCAAATTCATAATTCCTTCAAAAGTTTAAAAAATAGAAGAAGTTAAACTTAATGCAAAAATTTGCACTTTACGCTTCAATTGATGCTCAGTTTAGTTACTGTGGTTCAGGCAATTTAACTCGTGGTATAAAGTAACATTTTTTAATTTTATAAACTTCGTACAATAAAGAACAGGAACCTAATATCTATGCTTCACATACATTGTTTTAAATAATACAAATTAAATTAAAAGTGCCTTAACATCGTCATGTTTCATCTAGCTTTTTCTTTTTTGGTTCAACTCGAAATGTGTTAATATAAGGATCGGATGTAACAAATAGCATATTCATAATATCTTCATTGGTAGAAAGACGACTATTTTTACGAGAATGGCCAAGGCGAAATCTACGAGTCTTTATTACGAGCCTCCTGGGCTTCCTCTGTTAACTTCCCAATAGGTAAAATTGCTGCGGAAATTATATTTTTACCATGAATGAGAATCTTATGCACAGTGTTTGGCATTTTGTACCAGTTGTACAAGTCTACATAGAGTGTTGCAGTTTCTTCACAATAACGTCCAAATTTTTCTGAGTCAATTAAAGAGTTACAATTAATTGTTTCCAAAATTACTGCAAACCTGTGTATAAGATTTTCATCAACTCGGGTAATCTGGGCGGTCAGACTTGGATCTTCAAAAAATCTTCTGGAAGTATTGCCATCATTCATTGTTCCCATACCCTGTTTTACAACGTCAATATTGAGGTCTAACAATCGTTTGAATTCCTGCAGAATTTTTTCTTTAGTTTCCTCTTTTACTTGCTTTGTTTCCTGATTAACTCGCCAAGCTGCAAACTCTTTATTATATGCAATGTGTAACACACATTCCATGAATTTTATGCGAGCGTGCAATGGAGAGAAGCCCATCTGTATCGCCTTGTTTGCCTCTGGTTTACTTTTCACTTCCAAATTATTAAAATCTGAAGGCTTACCATTACATACACAACAAACAGCCATTGATGATGCTCCAACCACTGTTTGCGCAACTTTTCCATCTATCATAGTCAATACTAGGGTGTGGTTAACAGTGAAAGTTTTTCCCGTTAACTTGATGACGGAAGGTGTCAAATTCGAAATTTCCCGTTCCACTCTTTCCACTTCATTTCGTATTACCTCTGCTGTTTCTTTGATATATTCAAATTTAAGAGGCCGACAAAATCGTGTAGAGGATGGTCTATGATTTTCCCAACGAACTATGGAAGCATCGTGGTTTTCAGATAAGGACAAGGGCACAACTGACGTCAAAAACATGTTTGCATCTGTGACGTTTTCATCGGAGAGTGTTTGTTTGTATTGAGAATGTCCTGATGAACCATCACATCCCCATTTTGAAATCAGTGTGAGTTCACTTTTAATCATGCACAATTCATTCTCCGTCTTTCCTTATAGAATTTCTCGCCACAGTATGATCCAATAAGCCTTGCAAAGTGACTTTACCACAACTTTCTGTTATTTCCACCGTATTAGGGTAACACTGTTTTTTTGAATCAAGTACTTGCAAATAGGGCGGGAAAATATTACAGCCTACTTCTTTAACACATTTTCTTAATATTTCATATTGATATTTTGTTAAAGATGCGTCAAGAATTAAACCTAAGGCTTTTAGAGTCAATATACCTCATAGGATCAGCTTGTTTTTCTTTTTTTATTTGTTCTGCTGCTGCGATTATCAATTCATCAGAAAAATCTTCTCGAAGTTTTTTTATTTTATTTTGCTTACTTCTTTTACACAAATCTTCAAAAGGTTTCTCTGGGCGACCTCCGACAGACTTAAGGGATGACTCGTTTTCGGATTCATGATCAGATTCAGGAAAATTAACCAAAAACTCGCCCTGCAACCACTCACTATACTTCCGAAAAAAAATTCGTTTCACATGATGCACTTCTCTCAATTTTTTGGCAAAGTTGGGTTGAAATCTTTTTTTTATGGCTCCAGTTACCAGCAACAACCGCTCTCCTTGTAATTCTGGATACTGTTCCCTTAAACCTTGCTCTAAAGGGTACTCACGGTTAAAGAGTAACTCGCACACAACACTGTATGGTATCACAAATTGCGACATGTTTATTATCCAGCTAATAAGACAAATCCAACAACAATACTGATAAAGTTTCATATCAAAATTTATCTAAAACCGGTTTTCGGCATCCGCAAAAATGAAGAGAGTAGTTTTAATTTTTTTTCACACTGTTTATCTTTTATTTTAAATTTTTAACAAACTTGGCCGAATCTGGCGATAAAATTTATAGAATCACTACTTTAACAGTTGCCTTTTTTAGTCAAATTAATCCGAGACCAAAGCTCGGTAAAGCTTTTTTTTTCTAATCTGATTAAAGTAAGAAGTAAAGTAATTTTATTAGAAATAGATTCAAACTAAACTGCACCATGGATAAACCAAACAGTTCCTGGGTAATACCGATTTTTAGGAATTAAAAGAAGGGCTATAAAATATTACTTGTTTTCGCTTTATTTTTGCGCGTTTCGTATATTAAGAAAATTGTCAAAAAGGAGGTGCTGTAAATTCAAAACTAGTAATTAAATTAAAAAAGTAATATTATTATATTGTCTTTGAACTAACTCGATGTAAGATGGGATAATTTAAACCCGATTTAACACCCTCTTGTTTGGGGGGTTTTCTCCATTGCCGAAACCACTGTGCGACGTTAGTCGCACTATAGTAGGCAGAAAAGTGCACGATTTTATTTGTCTCCAGATTTAAACATTAAAAGGATGTATGAACTATATTTAGAAAAAAAATGATCCCGAGAGTATTAGTAACGCTAAGTATAAACCCAAAGTTTCGTACGACTTTTATTTTAGATATTTCAAGAAAAATTTTAATTACCGTTTTGGATCACCTCGATCAGACACATGCAAGAAGTGTGATATCCTACATAACAAGTTAAAAGATACAACCATCGATGAAATGGAAAGACAAGAAATGCAGATTCAGAAAACTCAACACGAGACTAAAGCTGCTACGTTTTTTGCCGATTTAAAGGAGAAGACCAAATTAAGCACAACAAACGAAGAAGTTGACGTTCTAACTTTCAATTATCAACAAAACCTCCCTTTACCAAAGGTTCCATCAGGTGAAAGTTTCTATAAGCGCCAGCTTTGGACTTATAACTTTTGTGTCCATTCGGGTAAAACTAGTAAAGCCCACTTTTTTTATACGATGAGGCTACTACTAGAAAATCGCCGAACGAGGTAATATCCTTTTTGTATTATTACATAAATAATATCCGTCCAAAAACAGTTAAAGTGCCTATATCTCTTTTCCGACAACGCCATACAGTGGAGCGTCCAATGCTATATTTCGGTCAGAAGTGATTTTTAAAAAGTTACGGCATTTTTTTGTTTACTTTATATTTTTCAAAAGTAGAGTCATCGGCTAATGAAAAGTCACTAATACTTTCACAAAAAAATAATTACGAAGTTGCTAATATGGCCCCTAACCAACCTTATCATTTATGTTGGTAAAATAATTTTAAGAAGTTATATAATTTTGGAGGTTTATCTAATCAAAAAATATATTTTTTATACTACTTTCAAAGAGTGTTCTCTTCGCTGTTAATAGTTTATATGTAAACATTTATAGAAACTCTTTAAAATGTATTTTTTTTTTCAAATCGATTAAGCCTATATTTTATGCATATCTATAATAAAATCAAAAGCAGAAAAAAAAAGATCTAAATGGTGGTACGTTTTGTCGTATTGCAAATTAAGTTCCTTCATATAAGCAGTTTTCCGCAAAAACAAAGTGGGCTGCTGTCATCTGCTTATTCAATTGTTTTAATATTTGAGAGATTACGTGGCCGCGCACCGTCTTCGATAATATTGCATAGCCTATTTAGGTACTAGTTAATATTTATCCCGTTTGCAATAACTTGAAAATTTTACATCCGTATTTTGCTTTTTGAATTTTGGCGTTGTTTTGAGTTGAAGTGTTAACCAGTATTTTGCTTTTCAAGTTTTGGCGCTGTTTTAAGTTGTAGTGTTAACCGGTATTTTGCTTATTAAGTTTTGGCATTGTTTTGAGTTGTAGTGTTAACCCTCCGTTACACGCGCTATGAGGGAATCCCTCACAACATTGGTTTTTGTACGAGGAAATTGTTGTAATTAATACAATAACCTTGAGCGTCCAGGTATGCCTTTGGCATCGTTTTTAAGTAAGGGGGAATGACGTTGCAGAATATTTCAAGCGATCAGTATGACACCCCATCTGATCGAAGTGATAGTAGTGTACTTGATGTGAGCGTTTTCCTCACTACGCGTGCAAACACGTTCGTCTGTAATTTCACCTAAATTTTGTTTTTTGTTCAAATATTTTGGTAAGTTTGTGATGTTTTACTAAAATATGATTATTAATTAATAATCATATTAATATATGATATATAATATGATTATATTTTGAAAATACTGGTATTGAAATGGTACAACGTAAATATTTAAAAAACTTCGAGCCTTCGAGCTCTTCGAGCTGATTAAGCCTCATCAAATGTTATGAGCAAATATCAGAATACTCCCCGTATTGTCGAGAATGCAAATTAGGGACCATTTGGAGATTGAAGATGAAGCTGCGCCGCTGGAAGTGCAACGTGAGTCTAATAAATGTGCCTACTGTCCTAAGAGAAAAAACCGAAAGACTCAGACAAAGTGCTGTAAGATGTATGTATATGTGTAAACTGTGGCCGATTTGCAAGGAGCATACAAAAACTTTGTGTACTTCCTGTTGGGAAATAGACAGAAGAATCTGAGTAGATGTATTCGTTATCTATGAAACTTTTTACGCAGATTTGTATTATCATTAAGGTATTCACTTTGTTCTGGTAAATAAATATAATTAGTATGGCGTATGAGACTTTCTTTTATTTGTTATATGTACAAATAAAAGAAAGTCTCATACGCCATACGCCCTTTTATTTGTACATATAAGCTTATGTAATTTTGTGCATACTGATATTCATTCGCCCATTATACTATTTAAATTTATGTATGTGAGGGAGACGCTCACACGCGTGCAACGACGTTACAGTAAGGCTGCGGGCACGCTTGCGAGCGATTTATCGCGAGCGATATATCGTGGACGACTAAACGACAAACAAATATTTCAAACACATTAAATTTCATTGCAGTGGCCATACCAAAAAAGTCGTCCAGCGATAAATCGCTTAGCGGCTAAGCGTGTCGCTCTGTATTCAATTCGGTTTGATTTCTCAAGCGACTTTTGTTGCACTTTTGTATTGTGCGTAAGGAAAGTTGAGAAGCAATGGCGTGTTCTAAAGAAATTTTAATTTCGGAAGTTCAAAGTAGGCCCATTCTGTGGCAAGATACTAATAAACATTTTAAAAACAAAAGTGTAACACACAAGTTATGGGCAGAAGTCGGGCTTGCTTGCGGTGTAGAAGGTAAGGTTTACAAGAAATGATTTTGAGGTGATGTTATGCTACGTTTTGATGGATATTGACTTCGTTTTTAAAATTTATTGAAAATTAATTGAAATTCAATACTTATGAAAACGTATAGCAACAGTTTATCACTTTTATTTGTCAAAAAAGAACAACAATAAAATACAGGTGATCACTGATGTTCATATAAACATGTCCCAAAAATCTCTCTTATTTGTGTAGCTTCTCTGGATGATCGATTGTTATTTCTTCCTCCTTCTTGATTTAACGGAACCGCATTTTCGTATGTTTGTATAGTTAAGTTCTCCATAACAGTACAATAATCAAGATCGGTTTCACCGTCGTGAATTCGTATAAAATTATAAAGTATGCATGCACATTTTATTAATACGCAAGCTTTATCGGGATATGTCTCTATATCTTTTGATAAGAAGCGCCATTTTGAATAGAGAATTCCGAATACACACTCGATACATTTTCGGGCTGTAGAGAGGCGTGTATTGAAATATTCTTTTCTTGGTGTGAGTACTCTGCGTGGATACGGCCGCATTAAGTATTTTTTCAATGGGTAAGCTTCATCACCAATTAAAACATTAGGCATTTTTATGTTTGATCCTGGCAGTTCTTGATCTGGAGGGACGCAAAATTGTTGGCTTCCAATAGGTTGAATAAAATTGACGCGATAAATGTTCCACCATCACTTTGCTTACCCCTGCCTCCTACTTCTATTGGCAGGAATTTTTTATCAGCATCAGCCACGCCTTGTAGTACTATCGAAAAGTATTTTAAATAATTAAAATAACTCGATCCTGAGTTTGGCGGACATTTTATTTGACAGTGTTTGCCGTCAATTGAGCCAAAACAGTTGGGAAATTTCCATCGATTATAATAGTCTGATATTACTTTTTGTAAATGTTCCTCAGTAGGCACGGGCATATATTCTTGAACCAATTTACTCCAAATTATTCCGGCTGTTTCAAAAACTATCATACTTATCGTAGACTTGCCCATTCGGAATGAAAATGCTAGACTTCTGAATGAACATCCAGTAGCTAAATATCTAAAACAAAAACAATGGAATTAATTTTTCAAGGTAATACAGGCCATCAGGTTTATTGCCCCCTCCCCCGTCTATAGAATCCGCACAAGTTTTAATACGTATTCTATGCTGACCGACAAAAAAAAGTAACACAATCAAATTTCATACATACACCATTCAGAATATGCACTAGAATAGGTTATTGTTTTAGGTAATGTGGCGAAATCAAAGTGGAAGAACCTTAAGGATCAGTTCCGGCGCGAAAACCAAAAGATTCCTGTTTTAAAATCCGGATCAAAAGCATTACCAACTAAAAGTAAATGGCAGTACTTTAAAGCATGCAATTTTTAAGGGACTATACTACGCCTGCTCCAACTCAGGGTAATTTAAGTGATGTCGGACGTTCGAATGTCAATGAAACCCAATATGATAGTGAAAATACCGATGATGAAATAGAACATAGTACAAGTAATGACGAAAATGATGCAGATGTCACACTAAATATAAATACGTCCCTATTAGTGGCAACGCCATCAAAACACGCAGAATCAGCATCACGTAGGCGGCAGTCTGAAGCATCAACATCACGCTCGCAATCCCAGTTGTCAACATCGCACCCTTCAAGCAGTGCTTCTGTTAGATCAGATTGAAATTTCCAAATATAAGTAAAAAACTTATGAACTGGCAGTAAAGGTCCATTTAAAAATATGGCGCGAACCTTTAGTTCTGCCAGTAGGCCGCTTGGATCGCGACGGGCGCGTGTTTCCAAGCTTTAACATAGGACTTTTCATTTCTTTCAGTTAGTTATTCTGTGATGCACAGTTTCTCGGTTTATTTCATACGTTTTTTACTGTCCTCTCTTTGTTCAGTACATTATAAACGCATTGTACTCTTCTTACATACGGAAATATCGACCCAAGACTAACCTTTGCCAGCCCTTAGTATAGGCTTTTATAGGTATAGAGAATAGAGGACAACCGTTTAATTACTTGCTCGCATAAAAATAATAATCGGTTTTCAGATTAGTAATCTGCATTTTGGTTTAGTTTAGATGTAGGGTAGGAATATATTAATATAATATTGTGTGTCTCAGGCCAACATCTGAAACGGCTCCGCAGAGGCCGGAGAGCTGGCCTCTGCGGATCCTCGATATCAACCGTACCAAAGTTCATAGCAGAGCTAAGGTAGCAGGCCATATTCCATTGAAACCATGTCATAGAAAATATGAAACATAAACCATGCCTATTAAGAAGAAATATATCATTTTTTAGGAAACATTCTGAACAGGGCGTTTAAAATAATAAATATCAGACCAACAGATGGAGGACCAGCAGATGGAGCAACCAACACAAGAAGGTAATTTACACCAAGATACTCAAATGGTTTTTGACAGCAAATTTGTATGAATTATTTAACGAAAATTTATGTATTCCAGGAGAAGGTCCTCAAATTCTATGATCGAAGGAACTCCGCAGCGCCCAGCAAAAGATCGTACAGGTTTGTAAAAGAAATTAATATTTTATTATTAATAATATCTTTGGGCACGGCAGTACAGGAACGCTGTAATTCTACGATTTCGTAAAGTATTCAGGACAATAAAGCGGTCGTCAATTGCATTTTTCTTCCGGAACCCACTCGTTTGGTGAAATTTCCCGTTTCCATATACCGATTCCAGGCATCCTGGACTGTTCTTCGAGGTATACCCAGGGCATCGGACACATAACGTTGACTTCGATCATCCTCAATTAAAGTCATAATACGAGCAACATCCGTCACAGATAATGGCATTTTTTAATTTGACAATCGTTGATTGCAAATATTCATAAATCCCTTTTCGTCTATGTCGCCTTGATTATTTACAGATAAAACTTTCTGACTGTGAAGCATTTTTCCGAGTCGTTCGTTTAACAGCAGCGTATCTCCAATACAAACAGAGATAATGTCGTGATTAAAAAAATAAAATGCTCACAAAAGATGAGGCTACAATGTGATTTGATTTAGCAATAGCTACTACAGCTGCTACACCCTACAGGGTGTTACAAAGTTCGGGCAAAAAACTTCGTCTTATTGTTGTGCCCATGTAGAGTTTTTACAACGTCGCATCCCTCAAAAACGAAACGCCCAAAATCTCAACCATCAATACTTGGAGTTACAGAAAAAAAAAGTTACTTTGTTGGAAAAAGAAGTTAAGAGAGGCGATGAACCAGAAAGTGCAGATTTACATTTTTTCAGAAGTTTACTGCCATATATGGAACGTCTATCGCTTGTTGACAAATTAGAGCTCAGAAGTACTATAAAAACAACAATTAGTATTCGATAAATTTAAAGAAAACATGATTCAACGGCAGCCACCGGAGCAACAAAAACAGAAGTTGTTACAAAGCCAATCCCCATTATTGGATGAAACACCAACATATCATGAACTTTCACCCATCAGCCAAACCCAACTCACACCACAAGCGTTACCTCTACTAGCATATGAAAATAACTACTTCCCCAGGGACATGGAAGAAGACGAGTTTAACAAAAGTGTAAACTTTAACTAGTTTCTTTTTTACTTACCTTATTGTAACCACTAATCGTTCTTCAATAGAAATTGGTTTTCCAAAGTTGGTAGTTTTTTTCACAATACTCGTTTTAATTTTATCCAGTAGTAAATAAAATGTGTGTATACTCATTCCAAGGTACTGGAAAACCCTCTCTGGGTATTTTCGCAAATGTTTATACAAATGATGATATTCCCCGTATGCTTTTCTGTATCTATTGATGGGATGTACACCATATTTCCTTTTTTTCTTTAAAAATGGGTCTAAAAATACATCATCTTCCAAAAAAAGGGCAATTCGACGCGCTCGTGTGAGAGGCATGACGAAAACTAATTTGTAAATCGCTTTTCTGTGGACAGGTTCTCGCCCGTCGCTCGCTATATTGTCGTCCACGATATATCGCTCGAGATAAATCGCTCGCAAGCGTGCCCGCAGCCTAAAGCTTTGTCCTACGTGGGAGACAAAAGCGAGCGAGCGACGCGTGCGACAACAGAGGACGATGAGCGCGACTAGCTCGACATATTTAAATTGCCTACGATGCCGCTTCAGTCGCGCGACTCTCCTACCTAGGACAGTTTCGTAAGAAAACGTTATTTGATAAATATGCGTCGCTCGCACCGCCCGAATCGCGCGCTTTTGTCTCCCACGTAGGACGAAGCGAAAAATACCTCTCCAAATTATTGCCAGGCCTATTTTCTTTGAATTTTGCAAAGAATCACCAGAAAATACTAAACTAATTACCCGGAAGTACAAAAATTAAATTGGAAATTTAAATAATACCGTAATTTTATTTACTGATAAACAGCTTCATATTTGTCATAATTTGTCTTTCACTATGATAGACGGTAAAGTCGCCCAGGTCATAACAGAAACATTTTCTGCAACATGTTGTACAATTTGTAAAGTTAAACCGTCGGATATGAACAGCCTTAGTAAAGTTATGGAAAGAGCAGTGGACGAAAGTGCTTACCAATATGGCCTATCCAATTTGCACAATCAAATTCGCTTTATGGAGTGTATTTTACACATAATAGATTACCATTTAGAAGATCGAGTGCTCGTACCAAAGAAGAGAAGGATCTTCTGAAAAATACCAAAAAGAGAATCCAAAATGAACTAAAAGAAAAGCTTGGTGATGATGTACCGCGGCAAGGAGTAGGCAGTTCAAACGATGGCAATACTGCTAGAAGATTTTTTCGAGATTTTGACCTTGTTTCAGACATAACTGGAGTTAGTAAGGACATTATTCAAAAAATGTCTGTTACTTTGCAAGTTTTGGTGAGCGAACATCCTATTGACGAAGAAAAATTTAAACATTTTTGCTACGAAACTGCTCAACTTTATGTTTGTCAATACAGTTGGTATTATATGCCTTCATCTTTACACAGAGTTTTGATTCATGGTACTGCCATCATTCAATCAGCGACTTTACCAATCGGCCAGCTTAGCGAAGAAGCTGCGGAAGCAAAAAATAAATACTTCAAGATATTTCGAAAGGACAGTAGTAGAAAATGCTCAAGAACTGCAACGAATGAAGGTGTTTTGCACTCCCTTCTTATTTCGTCTGATCCGTATTTGGCAACTTTACGTCACAAATTTAAACAAAGTAAACATATGGAGTTGGACCAAGAAGCCAAAGAACTTTTGATTTTATAGGAATCCTGTAGAGTATTAGATAGGTAATAACCAAACCAAACCCTATATTATTTTAATTTTCTTTTTTGCATTGTTGCCGTTCGATTTTAATTATTGATAAAAAACATTTTATGCGCTTTTAAAAATCCCCTAGCAAATAATTATGATATATCTAAATGTTTGCAAACTGCTAATTTTATCCAAAAAAATCCTTATGGGTTTTTCGCCACTGCACTGCAAGAAAAATCTACAAAATAAAAAAAAGAGGCTTTTTTAATTCAATCTAATAAAAATAAATGTATTGCTCATGCATCTGTAGATGTTAGTAATGTATGGCAATCGCTTCTTTGATTTTAAAGAACATAAAAATCTACAAAATAAAAAAAATAAAAGAGGCTTTTTTAATTCAATCTAATAAAAATAAATGTATTGCTTATGCATCTGTAGATGTTAGTAATGTATGGCAATTGCTTCTTTGATTTTAAAGAACATTACATAAATAAACATAGCATACGTGAAATTTAAAAATAATCATACAGAAAGTTTGGACTTTTTGGTTTTACCTTATTAAGAGTTATTATGAGTTCAGATCGAACAGTCATATGAGACGGTCGTGCTTTCGTTTCGTTTGTGGACCGCCGGTATTGAACGTTTGTTTTGTTTTGTTTTGTTTGGATTTGTCGTGTGTTGTTATTCGGTCTTGACCCGACCCGGTTCAGTTCGCTAGTTTTCGCTGAACGTGCGTTTCTGCTTTATTTTATATAATTATTTTTATATAGATATTTTTTTAAACGTGACCTAGCTTCGTTGACATTGACACTGTTTTTATTATTGAACTATACTGTCTTGTTTAATTTAATATTTTCCGATTTTGCTGTTCCTTTACACTTCCAGATGGCAGATTTTAAGTGTGATTCGTGCCAAAAAACCATCTCGGAAAAGGACAAATATAGACTTCGTTGTAGTGGGGAGTGACCTGTACTGGGCTGGACAAGACAACCACAAAAGTGATCCACCAGCAAAAGTTCAAAAATATTAGGTTTTTCTGCAATGTTTGTGATTCTCCCACGATGAAATATCTCCATGACAAAGTTTCACAGCTTCAGAAATCACAGATCCCTCTAGAAACTGTTGAAGGTCTGGGAACCTGTTTAAAAAGGAACAACGACCTGCTTCCAGTCATAACTGAAATCTATGACATATTGAGTTATCATGACTCCAAATGGAAGTCTTTATACAAAAAAATGGATGATATTCACTGCCACCACTCCAAAATTTCGGAAAATGGTCAACAATCTTTATTTCATTCGATCAGTGAAATAAAACAAGAAATACTCAACCTATCATCCATTTTTATGGACTTTCAGGATGAGTCTGTTAGGGTCCAGGTTCATGACTCTTCAAAGGTAGATCTTTTGAAGGAAGTCAGTGAGCTGCGTAGGAGCGTAAATCAGATGGCAACCACAATAGAAAAGTTTGCTGCCCAAGGCAAGCAAAATAATAGGAGTAGCCCACCAGCAATAAAAAAGTCAACTTCGACTCAGACAGATTGCCAAGCCTCAGTGGGTGTCACTTCTTCTAAAGTCAGTACTCCCCCACCTCACAAACCCTCCATTAGAAAAGCCTGGCATTATGTCGTTGTGTCCAATATCCCATCTCCCTTTACGGCAAACCAACTGGCTCACTATATCAAGGATAAACTTGGAACTTCGGACTTTATTCGTTGCTTTCCTATGCTTAATAGTGAGGACAGTTCACTCTCAAAATTCAAAGTTGGAGTGCAGAATATAAGGCACCTAGAGCGGCTGCTTGATATAAGTATGTGGCCCCCAGGAATTGAAGTAGTCAATAGCAATGTCCAACCATCTTTGACTCCCTCGGAGGTATCGCCGCAAAAATCAAGATCTTCTGCCATGGGATTTCAACAGCCTAAGATTTCCACTTTGGAGAAACGAAGCCTTCCACAATCTTCCAATTTACCTACAGATCTAGCCAAGGAGGTCAAATACGTTAAAATTGGTTCAGACAGGGAGGCTATAGCTGCGAGTAAGTCCTTTGGGCAGCAGGAGGCGAAAAATATTATCAATAAGCATCCAAGGGAAGGTGAGGTGCTGAGTTTGGACCCAATGACTCCACCTATTGTGCGGTTATCGCGTGAATCGGACACGGCCAATGGACGTTATTTGTTGGCGAGACTAAGGGACCCTTCGATATTGAAAGCTGTCAGGCTATTCCTTGCGTACCTCCATGACCAACCCCCCAGTGCGTGTTTTGAGGGACACACCAACACCAGCATCAAGTTGGCGCTAGCATCGGAAGGTCTCCCATGCGACATGGACTCCCTGCGCAAGTTGTTTTATCGCTTCCACGACGCGTATGGCATTGGCGTGGCTGAGGTTGAGGCAGATCTCTCCGCCTTCAGGACCTTTTTCTCATCAGAGAAGCTATTTCACCTTCAGAAGTCTAGGGAAAGCCACAGCAAGTATTTTTCCAGTGGCTCTCCATCTAAAAATAAAAATTTTTAATTCATTTGACGCGAACAGAGGATCAAGCACCCTCTGATAAATCGGACGATAGCAAGCTAGGTATTTTTCTTATCAATGTTCAGTCCTTAAGACACAAAACAGATGAATTATTTCTTTTATTGGAACAGCTCAAATTTCCTGAAATCATTGCCATAACGGAACATTGGTTAAATACCGATGAGCCCGTGTTTGTGAAAAATTACACAACAATAGCTAGATTTAATAGAAGTAATTTATCTCATGGAGGTACTATGATAATGTCTACCAACAAAAACCTTACGGCAATAACAAAATTTGATCACTTATTAGCCGAGAAAATGTTTGAATTTTCTATCATCTACCACATTGCTTATGACCTCTATATTGTTTGTATTTATAGAACACCTGACGCAGATATGCATATGTTCTTTCAGAAATTACTGAGTTTGCTAGAGTCCCTGCCTGTGAATAGCAGGTTGATCTTGTGTGGTGACCTAATATTGACTTCTCCAGTGTGTGTGATGCTCGGGTATCTCTCCAGTCTATCTTCGAGACTTTTGGTGTAGTAATGCATGTTAATGCACCAACAAGAATCACTAGAACTTGTTCTAGTACTATAGACTATGTCGTGTCATCCTTTGATCCAGAATTGGTTGACTGTACTGTGTTGAACTCAGGCTTCTCTGATCATGAAGGAGTATTAACAAAATTTTCCATAAAATCCGAGAGTAGAAACACTTTTCGTAAATTAGGACGTATTTTTTCGGAAAAAAACTTTATAAATTTTAAGCAGCTTTGTCTAACAACAGATTGGCATGTCATCTCTGGTGATGTAGACACTGAAGTTTCCAGATTTACACAAACATTATCTGGTCTGGCATCCAAAGCCTTTCCTCTCAGGCCTGTCAAAATTAAACATCATAAACCCTGGACTATTAAGGGCCTACGTACATCTGCAAAAAACATGCGCTCTTTATCTCACCTAAAAAATTCTCGGATAGTGTCTTCTTTCACGAGTACGTGAAACTTTACAGGAAAATTTACCATAAGACTATAAAAGCCGCCAAGGACATCTATTACAATAGGAGGTTGACTGAGTCCGGTAATATTGCCAAAGAAACATGGTCGATTGTGAATGACTTGAGGAGTAAGGTTTCTTCGTCCAACATAACCTCAACTTCACCTGAGGACCTAAACAATTACTTTGTGAATGTGGCGAAGAATATAGTGAATACTATCTCACCCTCCCTTGATCCTCTATCATTTCTCTCTGACTATAATGTTAATTTGCACAGTTTCTTCCTTACGCCTGTGGGGTTGGCAGAGCTTCGCAATACATTAAATGATATTAAAAATAAATTTTCAGCAGGGACTGACGGACTTACTCTTAAAATGTTCTCTAGTATGCCGGAATGTACATTAAACCATCTTTCAGCCTTAATTAATATGTCATTTGAAGATGGTGCTTTTCCAAATTGCCTTAAGTCGGCGATAATTATTCCTTTGCATAAAGGAGGTGATAAAGAGCAAGCTTCCAACTATCGTCCAATTGCACTCCTTCCCACGTTATCGAAGATCATGGAGAGACTGGTTAAAAAGAGGCTTGTATCATTTCTTCTAAAATACAAAATACTCACCCCCTTTCAGTTTGGGTTCTTGAGTAACAAATGTACAAATGACGCTATGTTTTCGCTGTTTAATAATGTATACTCCAGTCTGAACAACCGTCTCGTTACAGCAACAATTTTCTGTGATTTCTCGAAAGCTTTCGATTGTGTTAATCATAACATCTAACTAACAAATTGCAGTACTATGGTATCAGGGGAACGCCTCTTGAATGGTTTAAGTCCTACCTTAACAACAGAAACCAGCGTGTGAGGGTTGATAAGACTGTGTCTTCTTGCAAGCCAATAGAATGCGGAGTACCTCAGGGCTCAGTGCTAGGTCCTATTTTGTTTCTGTTGTTTATCAACGATATTGCTAGTCTGGACATCAGTGGTAAAATCTGTCTCTTCGCGGATGATACTTGTTTCACATGGAGCAGCCCGGACACCACGGCACTTCATAGAACCATTTCCAGTGACTTAATCAACATAAAAACATGGTGCGATTCTAATTATCTGTGTCTCAACGTCTCTAAAACTAAAGTCTTATCATATAAAAGTACGTTGCTACCTTTTCAACTTGATAATACCACCATTGACGTCGTTGATTCTGTGAAATTTTTAGGCCTTGTTGTGGACAACTATTTAAAATGGGATTTGCAATCGATGCTTTAGCTAAAAAATTAAGTTCTGCCTGTTTCGCACTTAGATCAGTTGCTAATGTGCTTAATTTGTCAACATCTAGGACAGTCTATTATGCCCTTTATGAGTCGCATCTCCGATACGCACTTCCATTCTGGGGTGCGTGTTGTGCGACTCAATTTGAGCGTATCTTCAAATTACAAAAGAGAGCTGTGCGATATTCACTGAGGCTAACCAGTTGTGCTCACTGCCGGGACTTGTTTAGAAGATATAAAATATTAACTCTTCCTTCCCTATTCATACTCGAATCCGTCTGCCTAGTTCGCAAGCACGTATCGAGTATTTCTCTAGAGCCAGTTCATGGCTATCCAATTAGGAACGCAGAGCATAACATGTATCTGCCAACCCCTCACTCTGAGTTAGTAAAGAGTTCCCAATTGTACAATGCAAAAAAAAATGCACTATCATCTGCCATCTGAAATTAATTCCATTTCATCCTTTCCTGCATTTCGCAGAGCCTTGAGATCATACTTACTGGAGAAAGCCTTTTACGCGGTTAACGATTTTTTTATTAATATCTAGGGTTCTAAATTTAACACACATTCACTAAATTTAAGAAATGATTTTGTTTTCTATCCATTTAAATTTAGTATTGACATTATATACAGTTGTTTATTTACATGTATGTTTATATTTTATTTATATTTAATTAAATAAATTTTTGACAATGTACAATTTCTATAATTGTATAAAGTATTGTTTTAGTTTTGTATGTTTGCTGTTAGTTTTATATGTTTTTCTATTGTTAAGTGAAGTTTTGTATGTTTTTTATATTCTTTTTTTTTAAGCTTTGTCAACAAAATTGTAAAATTTTTTTATGACAATAAAGCAATTTCTTAAGTAATTATCAGGTAGTAATTGTTAATTTTGAAGTTTAACTTAATATAATGTCATTTTAACAGAACGTCAACGATTTCTTGTAGACGTATCTGTTTTAAAAAGTAAAGTGTTCTCGAATAGTTCAATTTAAATATTTTAAATAGTTTTTTTTCTTGATTCTTTATATTTTTTTGCTTCCGACGACGGAAAGAGAAAACTTTCCGAAACGTTAAGCATTTTTTTCTTTATTAGGCAAATTTTTATTACTGTAAACACAACTTCTGACAAGCAGCGTCCGTTTAGGTTTAACGCAGAAGTGTTTACAAAAAATAACTATTTTATTTTGTAGATTTTTCTTGCAGTGCAGTGGCGAAAAACCCATAAAGATTTTTTTGGATAGATGAATCCGCCACATAGGTATAGACATTTTTTGCTAATTTTATATTGCTAATAACCTTAACTCACTAGGTATATAAAAATAAAAATAACCTACAGAAATCACAGACTACGGGCAATGAAGAAATCATATAATTTGAAAAAATTATGTTTTTGACATTATTATTATTATCAATTTAACTTTTTAGGATTTTTAAAAATAATTTTGTTTTTTCAATTTTTAAATTATGCAGTGAAGTAGAAATCGCTTTAAGTAGATTAATTTTTTTTGTATTATGACCTTTGACAGAAGCCATCAACAAAACCAAACAAAAACAAAAGCCCTAATTTTCAATAATTAATTCTCCTTATATGTCTTGTATTCACATGTTAGGTTCGATATTGCAAAATTCATAGTTCTGACTTTCAAATATAATATATCAGTTCATATTATCCATAAAAATTCAAAATTGTTTAAAAATTTCTATTTTTCATTTATTACTTATTGTGTTGTGAAGATCCTTATTAGCTACCTGTTTTATAAATTCACTTAATACAATATGATAAAATTTATGACGAAGCGGCCGGCAATATAATATCTTAACAGATAGCAACCGGCAACACTGTTTCAAGACTTTTTTACGACTCATTTTTGGTTTGGGAATTACCGGAATGATTTGCATTTTATCTTTATCTTTTACCTAGTGAGCTAGTGGTATCGAGTCGCAACGGCAACTGTTTTTGCTTGAATAATGTAAATAGCCATGGCTTCCAGGAAAAAGAGTGAAATATGGAATCACTTCGATTTCGATGTGGATGAGGGGAAAAATAAAGCAAAAGCAAAGTGTAATTATTGTTCTGTTTTTATAAATGTTTCCAAGGGATCAACAGGAAATATGACAAGACATACGCGTTCAAAACAAGTAGGTATGGCAGTGCTCCTTTTTATATTATCACAAATAAAATTAACTTCTTATTGGTGTGTTTATTTTAGGAATAGCCATCAAAAGAGATACCTCTGTCCTTTCCCCAACAGTCCCAATAAATAGAAGTATATTAGATAACGATAATAGTGATGAGACCAGAAATATGCCTAGCACTAGCACGTCAACTACGGTTCATCCAAATTTAAGAACACAGAAAACGGAAAGTATGGAAAATTTTATAGTAAGTGTTAAACCTGTACCTATAAACAAATCCAAACAGTTTGATGAACAACTCTTGCGCATGGTAGTAAAAGAATATCATCCATTTTCGGTTGTAGAAGACATTGAGTTTAAAAGATTTGTGAACATGTTATGCCCTGGTTATTCTTTACCCAATCGAAAAACTGTAGCAGATAGTTTACTTCGACAAACTTTTAATAAAGTTACGGAAAGAATTAAACAACAAATACATAAGGCTTTTGCAGTATGTCTTACTACGAATAGTTGGACGTCAATAACCAACGAAAATTTTACATCCATAACTGCGCATTGGTTGGACGATAGCGACAATAAAGATCTGAAACTGCATTCTAATTTATTAGACTGCGTTGTCTACAATGAACGTCACACAGCTGAAAATATTTGTAAACTTTTACAAGAAAGAATCGGAGACTGGGGAATTGGATATAAGATTGCGTCAATAGCTAGCGATAATGCACGCAACATTGTCGCTGCTATTAGGCTTGGAAACTGGCGACAGTTAAGCTGCTTTGCACATACGGTAAATCTTATTGTACAAAAGGGAATTAAATAAATTGAATCTACTCTTAACAAAATACGAAAAGTTGTAGAATACTTTAAAAGAAGTTCTCATGGCTTAAGTAAACTCAACCAAAGTCAAGAACAGATGGGCCTGCCTTTATAAAAGGAAAGATGCCATAATATCAACTTTAGCCCTCTTGGAACACGAAATAACTTCTAATGCTAAGGAATGGGACATGATGCAGCATGCTGTTAATATTTTGAAAATTTTCAATGACGTAACTCGTGAAATAAGCGCAGAAAAAAATGTAACAATTTCAAAAATATTTTTATTTGTTAATTTGATGAATTAAATTGACCTATATTTAATAAAATAAGAACGGCAAAAGAGACATGGTTGAAGGAGAGATGTATAGAGGCCGAAAATCTCAGTCACCTTGGAGACAGTTTCCATCTTCACAAGAAAGTGAAAGAGATAGCTGGGTTACATCATAATAAATCAATAACCCTAACTAAAACTGATGAAAATAAAATTATAACGGAAACAGAAGAACTATTGCAAACTTGGAGAAATTATACCATTAATCTTTTCAACGACGAAAGATCAGAAAACCCTGCAACTGAGATTCCCATGCCATCAGGACCAAGCATATTGGAAAGTGAAATTATTCATGCGATTAGATTAATGAAAAACAACAAAACTCCTGTGATATGTATTCGGAAACGTTCCACTTAATTAATGAACTAAAAACTATAGTACACCTTTCAATAACATCAATAACACTTTTCAATAACATCTGTGACACCGATCACATCCCTGAAGACTGGCTTCGTTCTACGTTTATCACGCTGCCCAAGTCAAGTAACGCAACTTCGTGTAAAGAGTATCGTCTTATTAGTCTAATGAGCCACTTTCTTAAGCTCTTTTTACGAGTACTGCATACAAGACTCTACAAAAAATGTGAGGAAGTAAGTGGAGAAAGTCAATTTGGATTTAAGAACGGCTTTGGTACTAGAGAAGCCATATTCAGTCTTCAAACTTTAGTACAGAATTGCCAAGATCAGAGTAAAGATGTCTTCATGTGCTTTATAGACTATGAAAAGGCGTTCGATAACGTTAAACATAACCTCCTTATATCATACCTCAGAGACTTGGGACTTGATGGAAAATATGTAAGGCTCATCAGTAATTTGTATTGGAACCAAAAAGCTGAAATTTGTATACATAGCGTGGGAGTAACAGAAGATTTTGAAATAAAAAAGGGGGTAAGGCAAGGGTGTATTCTATCTCCAATGTTGTTCAATTTATATGTGGAAAGAGCATTCACTGAGTCAATCTCCGATAGTCCCATTGGTTTGAAAATAAATGGTATTCCAATTAATAATATCCGATATGCGGATGACACAGTGATATTGGCAGACAATGCAATTGATCTCCAAATCTTTCTAAATAAGGTTGGAAAATAAAATTATAACGGAAACAGAAGAACTATTGCAAACTTGGAGAAATTATACCATTAATCTTTTCAACGACGAAAGATCAGAAAACCCTGCAACTGAGATTCCCATGCCATCAGGACCAAGCATATTGGAAAGTGAAATTATTCATGCGATTAGATTAATGAAAAACGACAAAACTCCAGGGCCTGATGATATGTATTCGGAAACGTTCCACTTAATTAATGAACTAAAAACTATAGTACAGCTTTTCAATAACATCTATGACACCGATCACATCCCTGAAGACTTGCTTCGTTCTACGTTTATCACGCTGCCCAAGTCAAGTAACGCAACTTCGTGTAAAGAGTATCGTCTTATTAGTCTAATGAGCCACTTTCTTAAGCTCTTTTTACGAGTACTGCATACAAGACTCTACAAAAAATGTGAGGAAGTAAGTGGAGAAAGTCAATTTGGATTTAAGAACGGCTTTGGTACTAGAGAAGCCATATTCAGTCTTCAAACTTTAGTACAGAATTGCCAAGATCAGAGAAAAGATGTCTTCATGTGCTTTATAGACTATGAAAAGGCGTTCGATAACGTTAAACATAACCTCCTTATATCATACCTCAGAGACTTGGGACTTGATGGAAAAGATATAAGGCTCATCAGTAATTTGTATTGGAACCAAAAAGGTGAAATTCGTATACATAGCGTGGGAGTAACAGAAGATTTTAAATTAAAAAGGGGGGTAAGGCAAGGGTGTATTCTATCTCCAATGTTGTTCAATTTATATGTGGAAAGAGCATTCACTGAGTCAATCTCCGATAGTCCCATTGGTTTGAAAATAAATGGTATTCGAATTAATAATATCCGATATGCGAATGACACAGTGATATTGGCAGACAATGCAATTGATCTCCAAATCCTTCTAAATAAGGTTAACAGTGAAAGTCAAAGACTGGGTTTAAACATAAATACTACAAAAACAAAATTTATGGCTGTTAGCAGAAACAATATTCCGAACACCAGAATTTACTTAAATGGAGAGGTCATCAAGCAGGTCACACAATTTAAATATTTGGGATGCATGGTTAACGAAACGTGGGATCCGGATCAGGAGATCAAATGCAGGATCGAACAAGCAAGATCTACTTTTCTGAGACTGCGAAGATTTCCCACAGATAGGAATTTGAACTTCGGCCTTAGATACAGAATGGTGAAGTGCTATGTCTGGTCCGTTTTGTTATATTGTGTGGAAGCATGGACACAGGAAGGTAGCAACAATAAACCGAATTGAAGCCTTCGAAATGTGGACCCTACGACGAATGCTAAGAGTACCCTGGGTCAACGTGTTAGGAATGAAGATATTCTCAGAAGAGCTGGTCTGGAACAACGTGAACTCTTCGAAATCATCAAGAAGAGGAAAATAGCCTATTTGGGACACATACTACGTGGAGAACGCTATCACTTTCAGCGTCTGATTCTCCAGGGTAAAATAGAGGGGGGCAAAAGGGGGATAGGACGAAGGAAGCTATCCTGGCTGAGAAATATTCGTCATTGGACAGGCATACAGGACTTCCAAGCACTCCAAGTCGCGGCAGTTAACAGAACCATCTGATGAGGAAGAAAAAGATGAACGCCTACGCAGGAATCTGCACGGCACCTTAAGAAGAATATTTAGGACGGACATATCCTGTTCAATCCTGTCCAAACTTTGACTAATCTCGGTGCATTTCTTACATGGGGATCAGTTTGGAGGTACATGTTGACGAGTAAGCAGTGTTAGAACGGCAAAAATTGCAAAGGTGTAAAGTGAAAAATAATTGAATATCGAGAATTTGGCAAAAAGTCGGACTATGGCGTACGGTTGGAAGGTGAGTGTCTATTTTTTTGAATTTTTATTTTTTATTGCTGAAATTGCCATAAATGTAATCTTAAATGAATGTTACATTGTTTTTTTTATTGATTTCAAAAAATTTTTGCTATATAGAATGATCTACAGGGTGTCAAATGTTCATGTCCTATATTTAGGTCAATAGACATATAGGATACTATGAATTTTTTTAGGGGATTTTCCTTGCATGAGGCATTGGCAATGCTTGAGGAAGATAAGGTCAATGCTGATTCTATTACGTTGCTACCACCAAACAATGCTTGTGGCAACATCACGGATGAAGATTCTGGGGCTGAGGATCAACTCGACATAAATAATTTGCCACCAAGTATGATCCAAAGTCAGGTAGAAGTTAACATTCAGAAGGTAACCAAATACCTTTTTAATGAATCCGATTGCCAGCCTTCCACATCACGACAATCAAAACCATCGCTTTCAAAGCCAGTAGAGTTCTGGTATTGTTCGATATGTGATACCGACCAACAGATGGACATGCGGTTGTGCTCCACGTGTCTGACATACTACCATGAAGAGTGTGTCGGACTAACAGCAGATGAAGAAGAAGCTTGAAAACAGAAGCTTGGAGCCGATGAAACAGAAGCTTGGAGCCAAAAACTCATAATAAGACATTTAGATGCAAAAACAGCATTCTTAAATGGAGAACTAACAGAAGAAATTTACATGAATCAGCCCGAGGGATTTGAAAAAGAAAAAGGTCTTGCTTGCAGACTAAACAAGAGCCTTTACGGGTTAAAACAATCTGACAGAACTTGGAACCTGAAACTTGATGAAGTACTTACAAAAGATAAGTTTCGAAAAAGCAGTATTGATGCATGTATATCATCAAGAGTGTCAATGATCAAAGGGTTTACATAATAATATATGTGAATGATATATTGACTGCAGCAAAAGATGGCCGAATAATTGACACGATTGAAGAAAATCTTAAACGTTATTTTGAAATAACAAATTTGGGACTACTGAAGAACTACTTGGGAATAAAGTTTGTAAGAAGCGATCAAGGAACATACAGTCTCAATCAAGCGGAGTATATAGACAAGTTGTTAAACAAGTTTGGGATGAAAGATTCAAAAGATTCAAATATTCCGTTGGATGTTGGATATTATAAACTAGACAGGCTAGAACCTAAGAAAAATAATGAAATATACCAACGATTGATCGGAGGATTGTTGTACGTTGCCGTGAATACAAGAGCAGATATATTAAGCAGCGTAACAATATTAAGTCAACACAATAAGGATCCCAAAGAAGTAGATTGGAAGGAAGCAAAAAGAGTTTTAAGATATTTGAAGAAAACAAAATGCAAAAGATTGGTATTAGGAGAACGCAATACAGACAGCATATTATATGGATATGCAGATGCTGATTGGGTGGAAGATAAGGAGAATAGAAAATCGAACAGCGGGTACATATTCCTATTACGTGGTGCACCTATTAATTGGGGATGTAGAAAACAAAGTTGTGTGTCGCTATCGTCGACTGAAGCCGAATACATAGCACTAGCTGAAGGATGTCATGAATCAATTTAGTTGAAGCAGGCAGTAAAGGAGCTTACGGGTGTGGAACCAAAAGTAGTTATGTACGAAGATAACCAAAGCTGTCTAAAGCAACTGGCAAATCATAAATTCAGCAATCGAACAAAGCACATCGATACAAAGTATCACTTTGTAAAGGAGTTGTAAGAGAATCGGACCATTGATTTTAAGTATTGTCCGACTGAAGACATGATAGCTGACTTGTTGACCAAACCGCTAAATAGGGTAAAGTTGGAATACCTGAGTACCAGAGCTGGCCTGTTTGACTGATTGCAAATTAATTATAGTTGTGGGGGGTGTTGGAATCTTATATTCAACAATAATAATTGAAGTTTAAATAAACAGTTTTTGTGCGGCATCTAAAAATAAACAAGTTTATTTGATTCATATTTTTTATCAGCTATCGGTTTGTGAAACTCGACAAGAATGCATACCTATCAGTTCTTTTTAATATTATATTTTTTATTATTATAGGGGAATTTTTGTGTTCGTCTGAAAGAGTATCACGTACAAAACGTACACGATTTTATTTTCTTCATGTATTTTTTGATTATTTCGGTTAAATAAAAATCACATTGTTCCAAGTTGTACCTTTTATTATCTCTAATATCTAATAGTAAGTTCAGTTTATATTTTTTTTAAATAAAGTTTTGAAAAAATTCATGATTTTGCTTAGGTGGGCCATATACATTATACCCCCCCTACCTTACTATAATCCTATTACTATCCTACTTTCAAAAATATCAGCAATCCTATGATGGAATAACATAGAATCCTGCATCATAATACAAATGTAGTCAACATATTATTTGATGTTGTAAGAACGTTTGGTGTGTGTTGCAGAGTTTAGTGTTTCGTAGGCATGTCGAAAAAAAAGTAAATTTTTGTATAATTATGGAACGTATGTCAAGGCACATTTAATTTTTAACAGAGGGATTGATAATTCTAAAATGAGACTATATATTTAAGTGCACCTTTTCAAAACAAATTTATTGAACTTCTAGGTAAATTAGCTCAAAATTAAAAGAGAAAAGTTTCAAGTTTCTCAAGAAAAAATTGTAGCTGAAATAAATGAAGCCCAATTTTTTACAATTATGGCGGATCACACATTTGATGTTTCAAATAAAGAAATTTTATTAAAATTTGTAGGTAAAGGTGTCATCAATCAGATAATCAGATTTCATCAATCAGATTTGTAGATAAAGGTGGGTATTCGAAGGAAAGATTGTTAAGTGTCATTGAAGTTTGACAGTTCCTTATTACGATGAAATTGTCTTAGTGGGTGATTTTAATATTGATCTCTTGGGGCGATCCACTGGTAAAGCAAAATTTCTTCAACTGCTTAAAACTTTTAATCTTGTTCAACATATAACTGAGCCTACACGTGTGAGTATTACAACCTCTTCTCTTATTGATTTTATCATATCTAGTATAAGTTTAGGGTGTAGTGATAATCAGTCTTCACCTATATCCGAAACATTATCTGATCATTATATAATAAGCGGCAATTTTAGCATAAATATGATTAATCAGGGTCCCCGGTTTAAAGAATTTAGAAATTATACGAACATTGATTTTGATGCTTTTGATAAAGACGCTAAGGACCTTCAGTGGGATCGTATACTCTATGTGACAGATATTAATGACAAAGTGAAGTTGTTAAATGACAATATATCTTACTTAATGGACAAACATGCACCTCTCAATCGAAAAACTATCAAAGAAAAACCTTATACACCCTGGATCACAGATAATATAAAATTTTTAATAAAACTAAGAGATAGAGCGCACTCTAGGCACATAAAGAATAAAACTATATCTTGTCTTCAATACTATAGAGAACTCAGAAATTATACGAAACACGCAATTATTCGTGAAAAAAATGCATATTTTAGCTCATTATCTAAATCCAAGAATCGGGACTTATGGGATAAAGCAAAAAAATTAAAAATTGTTAGCAATACCATTTCTGATTTACCCGATGAACTTGCCGATGCCAATATCCTAAATAATTATTTTGCCCAGTCCACTCATATATCTGATACAGTGTCCAAAGATTTGATAGACTATTACAAAAATACTACATATAATAAGGTTAATTCAGAATTAAATTTTAAACTGATAGACGAAAATATTTTGGTTAATATAATTAAGTCAATAAAATCTAATTCAGTTGGGGAAGATAACATTTCTATTACTCATATTAAATTTTGCTTTCCTTTTTGTAAGGATGTCATAGTACATATAATAAACACTTGTATTTTGCACAATGTTTATCCGGAAGTATGGAAAAAGTCAGTTATTAGACCTTTAGGGAAAATACCAAATCCTAAAGCACTAACAGACTTAAGACCTATTAGCATACTTCCCAGTTTATCTAAAGTTTTAGAAAGACATGTCTATAATCAGTTATATACATATTCGGACTCTTGTAATATTTTGCCTAATTGTCAGTCTGGATTCAGGAAAAATTTCAGCACAAGCACATAATAATAATAATATAAGTTTATTTTGCAAGAAATAATATAATATACAATACCTGATTAATTTAGTTAATAACATCAGATATAATATAGACAATAAAGAGGTTACTTGTCTAGCTTTGCTAGACTTTAGCAAAACGTTTGATACGTTAAGCCATAGCCTGCTTTTAGCAAAACTTCATTATTTTGTTTTTTCTAATAACTCCATTGACTTTTTCTCAGCATATCTCAATAATAGATCACACTGTGTAGCATTCTCCCATACTAATACGATACATAAATCCAAATATACTAAAATTATATCAGGTGTGCCCCAAGGATCAATTCTGGGGCCTGTTCTGTTTAATCTTTATGTTGCGGACTTGAAGAAGTATGTAATATATTCTAAGCTGCAGCAATACGCAGATGACTCGCAATTATATATATCTTTTCCATTTGAGAAACTTAAAGAAACACAATCACTATTTAATACAGACTTAAATAACATTTATGAGTATGCTAAAAATCATAATTTAAAATTAAATGCTTCCAAGTCCAATGTATTTTTTTTCGGGAATAAAATTTGGTAGACCTTGCATCTAATTCTTTTGTAGCTCATATAAGTAATAATGTATTGCCTATAGTTAACGAAATCAAAAATCTAGGTATATATTTCGATAGTCAATTAACATTTCAGACGCATATAGCTAAAAAAATCCAATCATCTTACATTTGCATGAAAAAATTATTTTATTTAAAGAAACACTTGACATCAAAAGTAAAGTATTATTTATGCAATGCACTTATCTTGTCTCTGTTTGACTACGGAGATACGGTGTATGGCGACTCATTGAAATCTAGTACTTCCAGGTCTATAAAAGGTTCAGAATATTTGCATGCGTTGGTCATTTAATATTACATTTAGAAGCCATATAACTCCACATTTAAATAATAATTTAATTTTATGCATGGAATATCGGCGACTGTGTCACATGCATTCACTGATTTATAGATTAATGGCAACCGGTGAACCATCTTATTTAAGACAATTGTTTAGCCTACAGTCTCACGATTATCCGACACGCAGCGCAGGTAATTTTAGAATTCCCTTACATAAATCTGCAAATTTTCAAAAATCTTTTAGTTATGTAAATAACTTAACTAAAAAATAATCTTCCTACATTTGTTAAAGAAAGTTCTCTGCGCCAGTTTAACAGGTATGTCAAAGGTAAGCTACTAGATAAACAAATAACAGATACGTAGCAACTCAAATGGGACAACTATTATATGACCGACCGCCAAGATAAATTTATTACAAATGGGCGACTTCGCGCATGCGTCTGTTCGTTTTTGATTCCCATCTTCTTGTCTTTTTTCCCCCTTCTGCGCCTGCCCGTTCTGTTCCATATTTTCCTTAGTTTAAATTATAACTGATTATTTTTTTTTATTATATGTATTATATTTAATATTTTACTTGTAGTTAAAATTATAATTTCAAATTGTTAGGTATTTTCTTATTACTTAGTTGGGTATTGTTTGTTGTTATATTAAGATTCATTAAATATATCCCAAGTATATATTTTATGATTTAAATTATGTCAGGATACACCTCACAGGCCATTGGAAAATGTGCCTTGTGCATCGGTTTTAAAAATCGCGGTGTATTCCTTTTTGTCGGTATTTATATATATTACATTTGTATATTAAAATGTATAACATTTAATACTGATAAATAAATATTTTGATTTGATTTGATTTGAAATATGTGTAGCTACTTTAGTATTTAAAAATAATTGAATATTCTATTAATATAAGTCTTGAATTCATGGTTTAATCATTACTTCAAACTTATGATAATTTTTATACTTTTGATCTAAAATCACGAATTTTCATAAATTTAATATTCTAGAATAAGATGCCTTATATCGACTTAACTTTAAGTAGCTTTGAAAATCGTTTTCAAAATGACTGCCCAAACGTCTACATTGGTCAAACAACACGATATCCAGAAAACCGGTTAAAAGGACATAAGTATGGTAAAAAAAAATAAAACTGCTGACTAAACATGAAACCACGACAAATCACAAAATGAATTATCAAGAGACCAAAATTTTAGCCACTGAATACAACAAACATAAAAGAGAATTTTTGGAAATGATCTATATTAAAAAAGAACCTGAACCTCTATGAATGATAGAACTGACATAAAAAACTTGAATCAAGTGTATTTTAGTCTGTTAAACTAATTTGTTAATTGTTTTCCCCCTGTTTAAAAAAAATCATGTATACTATATAAGAAGTAATATTTTGGAAACCATAAAAAGAACAGTTTTTTACATTTTATTGACGAACATATTACAACGAAGTATAAATTAAGTTTAGTACGATTTCAGCCGTAGTCAATATACATATAGATACTTTTAGTGTTACGAATGATAATTTTAAAAAATATGTGGTCATCTTTTGACAAGTTTATTAATTATAGTAAACATTATGTTATGTGTGTTTGTGAATTTTTTGTATGAGTTATACAAGTGAAATCTGCTGACGTAGTGCCGGTGCCGAATAGTGAGTGCTTAGTGTGCATGTTACGAATCGTTTTGTTTTTCTAACAGACATTATTTGATTCAGACAGATATTTGATTTGAAGTAATTTAGATCTATTAATTTTAACTTGTGTGTTTCTAATTTTCTTGTAACTTTAATGTATAAGTAAAATAAAGCTTTTATCAAAAGAAGATTGTGTCGTCTCGTATTATAAGTGGCGCAGTCGTAGGATACTCAGATCGTGTCACATCGAGTTGAACGAGTTTGTTTCTACAATTTACTGAGTATTCCGTGGTGATCTCGAACATTTCGGCAAAAACTGTCCCGCAGTGGTTCTTCAGACATCAAGAAATCCCTTCTATCGTAGAACCGGGCGGCGACAAGTTGCAAAGAACGTGAACATCGGAGCATTGGGACCACATCGCCCAATCTCGCAAGGGTAGGTGACCATTGGAGAAGACCAAATTGCTGATCCAACCACCATCCTTATAGAAGAGATGTACAGAATCTTCGTTTTATTAATGTAAGTGCAATTTAATGACAAGTATTGAAGATTTATCTGATTTTTTAGAAAAATTAAGTTTAAGTAATACCTCTTTAAGAGACTCTAGTGTAAGTTCAAACTCAAGTAATCTGTCTCACATTAATAACAGTAATTTAGTAACTATGAATAACTTTAAGCCTGAATTTCTTAACTGCGTACCAAATTTTGACGGAAATCCCAACGATCTCAATCGATATCTTGCTACATGTCAAAGTTTGTTCGATAATTTCTACATAACTACCGAACCCAATAACTTTCAGAATGTTTATCTTTTAAATTGTTTAATTGGAAAACTAAGTGGAAACGCAAAATTAGTAATTAATATTAGTAACGTTTCTACATGGAAAGAATTAAAAGAAACTCTTTATCGAAATTTTGCTGACCAACGGGATGAAGCCTGTTTGAATCGAGACTTAGTAATGTTACGACAATCGCCTAACGAAAGTCCTAACCAATTTTATGACAAAATTTTACATATTTTAAACCTTTTATGCTCGTTCGTTGATATACACGAGACTGAACAAAATTCGAAAAATTTGAAACGCAAACTATATACTGATCTAGCTTTGAAAACTTATCTTTCTGGTTTAAGAGAGCCTTTAGGTAATACCATTAGGTGTATGAGACCTACAGACTTACCCACCGCATTGCAATATGTAACACAAGAACACAATACCAAATATCTTCAAAATTTTCAAAACATCCCTAAGTTAACAGCGCCAGTTCATAAACCACCATTTTTCCAACCCCGATCATTCCAAATGTCTAATTTCGAACCCCAAAATTTTCACAATAATTTTCAACCACAATTTTCGCAAAACGGCCCAAGGCAAATTGCATTTAATATACACAAATCTGATAACTCTTTTTCAGAACGTCCAAGTTTTCCTTCCCAGCCAATTCCAATTCAACCTAATTTTAATATTATACCACATAGATTTCCAACACATTCTCAGGTATTTAGAAAGCCTAATCAAAATACTCACACCAATGTTTTTAAGCCGAACCCGAACCAAACTTTTCCCAAACCTACCCCTATGAGTATGTCGACAAGGCAAACGAACCAAACTTTTTCCAAACCAATCCCTATGAGTATATCGACGAGGCAAACAAGCAATATAAAACCAAACTTTAGTAACAACTATCCACCACCACCAAAATTTGTTTTTGAAGAACTTTATAATACTCAAGCGGAAAATGTCAATCAAATCGACTATGAGAAAAATAATTTTGAAAATTTAGAAAATAACGATGAAAATAATTATTACGAATACGGACAAACAGACATATCTGAAAATGAAAATTATTCAGAAGAAATCCCAGCAGAGCGAAAACTTTTGTCATCCGTCGACAACCGACAAGAAAACTTAAAACCGACGCACAGTGGTTCCGATATGGCAAAAAGTGACGCATATCGGTTAAAATTCATATCTGATAAATCTCACTTTTAATAATAATTTCAAATACGCACCCAATAAACCATTTATCACTATCTCGTCTATGTTTTTTGTTGATTATTTTTTGATGGCGAGCATTTTTAAGATTTTTATCATTTGTACACTTTGTAAATCGAACGGAGGTCAGCATTAAGATAAATTTTGGTGTTTTATTAAATCAACAATAATACGTGTGAAAAGTAATACAACCATGGAGGAAGGCCATTCAGGTAAGTATTTTTTTAATAATCTGTATTTGTCTTTTGAGTTCAAATATCTTAAGAGCACCACCGAACACCACGCTAGTTTTTATTTTTAAAGTCTTTGTAGAATCCCTCCTACTTTTTAGTTCAATATTTAGACCCGCCATGACCCGCCGAAATAGAATTTTTACCTAATATTGTTTTCGTTTTAAAAAAAATACGAACTGACGACTCCCAATTTACACTAAACTAAATTTTTTGATGCCAGATAGAAAAAAAAACCATTTGGTGATTTCTTCTGGCGTCTATTCATCAATTGAAAAACACCTGACATTTTAGGTAACATCAGTCGTATGAATTTATGTAAACGTTTTCTTAAGAATGGATTCAATGGAAAATCGGAAGCTGAAATTTTGGAAGAAATTACCCTATATCTAACAAATTATTGTGATATTTAGAACACGGAGCAAGAATCCGCTAAGAAAATACTCAAATCATTCATTCAAAAATGGACCAAAAGATGGAGAGATTCATCTTATTCTTGGCAAAAATTTAGTTTGAAAAATGCTGATTGGTTAGAAAAAAATGTATTCAGTGACGTAGCTATAGACGAAAATTCGCAATGCACTGGGGAATCGGAACCCGGTCCATCAAAAAGAAAATGTTTTTCCGATTTATCCAAATCTCAAAAAGACAGAACTACGAAAGGTGATTTTTTTATTTCAATTTTGTGCACTATATTTACCATATATTAATTACTTCATTATAGACGTCAGAGATAATTATACTTCAGACATCCTTGCTTACGCAACCGTTTCTGTTCTTAAAAAGGAACATAAACATGATGTTGCTAAAGCAGTTTCAGCCGCTATTTCTTCTCCGGATGAAGTGTTGGCTGCTTTGAAACAAAATATTCCCAAAAAATTTACGCCTAATGAAGCCATCGCTTTATTTATAATCAACAGCAAGCAAACAAAGGCACAGTACCAAAACATGCGGTCAGCTACACTTTGGAAAGGTAATTTCATTAATTCGCAATTTGTATAAATATTTTTTTTTCATTATGTTTTTCATCAGGTACGGATCTGTACCCTTCATACCAGGAGATACTTAAATATAAAAAGTTGAGCTATCCTGTTTTAAATCCTGATGATTTTACTGAAACTGAAGCCAAAGTGACTCTTCAGAATTTAGTTGATACCACAGTAGAACGAATTTTAATTAATATTGCTGATCTGAATAGTACATGTGATATTATTGCCACACATAAATGGGGTATGGATGGAAGCAGTGGTCATTCGGAATTTAAGCAACGATTTATGGATCCAAAAAATTCCGATTCTACTGTATTTTGTACTAACTTGGTGCCTATTTCATTAACATATAGAGATGATTCTCAGAAAGATGTTATTTGGAGAAATGAAAATCCAAATTCTTCAAGGTATGATTAAAAATACTGAAGAAAAAGGGTATGAAGATTGGAAACCTGAAATTTATGAGCCTTTTTTCCTACCAACTACATCAATATGTTACTACATATCAAATTTTATCTAAATTTCGTCGAGTTATTAGACTTAGACTAAAATTTAGAGGAGCCTAATCTATATTTTTGATAAATTACATTTTCAAATTTTAGCTTATGTCGACCAATGAGAATGGCTTTCTGCAAGGAAGACTGTAATACAATTCTAACAGAGTATTCTAGAGTGATGAAGGAAATTGTGGAAATACAGGACAGTAAAATAAAAATTAATAATAGCGTAGAAGTCATTGTAAGACATAGATTCTACTGTACAATGGTAGATGGAAAAATAATAAATGCGGTGTGCAAAAATGCTGCAACTTCGGTAAATGAGTTTTTGTTAAATATAATATTTTAAACGTTCTGCATAATGTTTAAACCTATTGTACTTTTAGAGATGCCCTGTTTGTCTAGCTGGACCAAAAACTTTGAATAATTTGCCGAGCCAAACCAATGCAGATGTTTTGAAATTTGGAATATCCCCTTTGCATGCAAAAATTAACTCCATGGAATTTTTACTGAGATGTTCATACAAGTATGTATATTAGATGAGAGAATTAAACATTGTTAGTTAGATGAGAAGTTGCTGTCATGTCAGCAAGCATTATCCATCTATATTTAATTTATTTTTAGACTGGCCTCTACGAAGGAAGAACAAGAAACTAAAAAGAAAATAATACAAAAGCAGTTTAAAGAGAAAACTGGTTTAAACATAGGTAAACCAAAACCAGGGTTTGGTATTTCCCATGACGGAAATACAGCTAGGAGATTTTTTCAGAACTCGAAAGTTACATCTGAAATTATAGGGATAGAGTTACCTATTATTGAAAGGTTCTCGAATGTCCTAGCTGCGATATCATGCAACAGAATTATTTCACCTAGTCTTATGAAAATTATGCACGTGAAACTGCTGAACTTTTTCACAAAACCTACCCTCAATTCACGTTTTCACCAACAGTTCATAAAATTCTTTACCATGGACATGAGTACATGAAACAATTTCCTTTCATTCCAGTAGGTAATATTTCTTATAAAACTTTAATACCAAACAATAATTATTTTTTTAATTTAGGAGCATTGAGTGAAGAACCACAAGAAGCCCGCAACAAAGATTTTAAAAGATATCGTACAGACTTCTCAAGAAAGATTTCTCGGAAAGACACTTTAGAAGATATTTTTAACAGATTTATGTTAACATCTGATCCTCTATTTTTTTTCTTATTCAAGAAATTTCAGTTGTCATCAAAGACAACAAAAAAGGATGAAAATGTACACCTACCTCTAGATTTTCTCAATGAGGAAACTTCTGTTAACAATGCCATGATGGGTGTGGGGTACGATATGAGTTCTGACGAGGACAATTCTACAAGTAATGATGAAGATGACGAAATTACTAATGAGTTTGAAGATGGCGTTTTTTAACTAGCGATTCATATTGTTGCGGACCGGTGTGGACTCGACCTAACCTAACTATATGACCCGCCCTCGGATGACCTTAACATCGCATTAAAGAATAGACACCGTAATGATTCATTCGAAGATTCGAGAAGAATCAGTCCCACTGGAATGGAGTAGTACATACGAGAACATTCGAAACCTTCTCTATGCACCTAACGATCTATGGACTATTCTAGAAATCTTTAGCTGTAGGTATAAATGCCGGCGGCTGTGGCCTAGAGAGGGCAGTTATAAATAGACGAGTGCAGCTGACGCGTGGATGTAGAGCAGTCGTCCTGGTCTTGCGGATGTTAAGGACTTCACAATTGACGTTTTTTAATACCTTGAAACCTTAACTTTGTGCTCCACAAAATCAATTACAAAATGTATCCCTTAACCAAAAAATTACGTCAATAAAATCACATGCGGCACTTTTTCACCATTTGGAACCACTGTGCGACGTTAATATCATTCAATAACAATGGTTCTAACGAACTAGCCTATATTATTCTACCAGAGCACAATTTAAAATTTTTAATTGATTCCGGATCTACTAAATCGTTTATTGATCCAGATTTAACATATAAATATTTTCCAAATTTTATTCAAAGTGATCCATTTGTTGTTACAACTGTTTTTCAACAGTCGGCGCATCATTACAGTGCATTAATACCAGCCTCAAAAATTTTTAAATTACCCGGTAGTCAAAAATTAAAATTTTATTTATTTAAATTCCATAATATATTTGATGGTCTTATAGGACTCGACAACTTAAAGTTTTTGCAAGCTAATCTTAAGTTTGAGACCGGATACCTAGTAACACCTTATATAAGAATTAAATTACAATTCCAGACAGCAGAACACGAGTTAAATTCTATTACAGTAATTCCGAGATGTGAACAAGTTGTAAAAATAAAAACTAACATAAAAAACGGAGAGATAGTTATCCGAGAAAAATGATTCGACAATAGAGGAGTGCCTTTACTTAGTCTGGATTACAAAGTATTTTCGCCCGTTTAGAATGAATAAACTAAATTCTAAATTCTAAATGCCTGTTTTCACTAAAAGATCCGAATAGTAAACTACTACGATGGCGTATCAAGCTTCAAGAGTTTGATTACAAAGTCATCTATGAAAATGGCAAACTGAATACGAATGCGGATGCGCTGTCAATAAAAGAGTTACACACGACAACACATGAAGATATCCCTGAAACTTTTAGTTTAAAAAATTATGTTAATGAGTTTAATAGAGAATTAGAGGAAGAAATAAACCGCGAGAAAAACAAGGAAAATAATGACAACTACCCTGTAACGAAGTTACTATTTTTTTTATATATATTTAATTTTCTTTTTCTATTTTTATCGCCGATTACGAATTTTCTTTATTTAATTTATCTTTCTACTCTTCCATACATTAGAAAAATTTGATTCTTTTTCGAGAAGATAGTACTTTTTAAATAAAATTATATTTGTTGGATTAACGTACGAACCGAACTCATTAATTAGCTTAAAATGCGCTAATTAATAATTGAACGCATTCCACGCGCTCGATGCAGCCCGCTTGGTACCGCTGGCACAACCGCTGGTACTAGATCGGGTATCGAGACGCGCACACCGCTCGGCACACGCCGCCACCACGACGGTTCTCAACTGGAGGGAAGGACTGGGGAAAATAAGAAGCGACGCGCCAGCCAGAGGAAGCAGTGCTGCCAGACCTACCGTTTTCACCCTAGTAGTTACCGTTCTACCGCACAGACTACTAATTCTACCGCAATTTTAAAAGTAGAGAAAGTTACCAGAATTTATTATCGAATTTTTAAAAAATAAATTAAAAAGCATATTATAATATTATTATAAATCTACTATCGATAAAACTATGAATAACGATTCGGTGCCTCATCTCTATGCAGACGTCACAAGTCACATTGAAGTAGATATTTCGGGAATTCCCAGAAACGACCAGCCAGCTGAGTTCATGTTGTTTCGTAATAGTATACATAATCAAGGGTAATAGTAATATATTTTATCCCTTGATTTTGATTCGTATATGATTCGTATCGTGTAACGTAGCTTGTGTGCGGTTTTTTAATATTTCGACCATGAGGTAAGTAATTTAATATGCAATATCGACATTCTAAGCATCTATAATGTATTATATTATTAGTTCTGATGAATCTTATTTAACTGATGACCCATCGGTTCCTACCTCCAGTAAGGCCAAAAGAAAAAAATATGCACAAAAATTTAAGAGCGAATGGGAATCAGAATTTAAAAACTGGCTAGCACCTGGGAAAACGGATACTGAGGGCTATTGCAAAGTTTGCCAAAAGAATATTAGCGTCAGTTCGGGAAAATTACAACTTGTAAGACATCAAGACAGCGAGGCACATCGGAAAAAATGCAAGTCCGTAAAAAAACAGCCAACTTTAACATCGCTTATAAAAACTGGAAAAGAACGGACGAGTTTAGATGTGGCCACAAAAAGAGCAGATTTGTATATTTCTGCTTTTGTGGCAGAACATAATTTGCCATTTACTGTCACGGAACACATTCCTCAACTTCTGGCAAAAGTTTGTTGCGACTCAGATGTGGCCAAAAATATTAAATGCAGTCGGACCAAGACCACATCTATAGTAAAAAATATTATTGGGAAGCTAAGTTCGAAAAATATTTATGACATATTGAAATCTGTCAAATTCTCACTAATAATAGATGAATCCACTGATTTAAGCACTACTAAACATTTAGTTTTAATTTGCCGATATTTTGATGGCAACCAGTAAGTGTTATTTTATATTTTAGTCTCGAATATATCAAGTTATTATTTATTTATTTTAGAATACGAGATCGATTCCTAACTCTAATAGCAATGAAGAGTTCCAAAGCTGTTGATATTTACAGGGAGATTGTAAGTTTTCTAAATAAAAATAATGTACCTTTTTTAAACAACTTAATTGGGTTTGCCTCAGACGGTGCCAATGTGATGGCTGGGGCACACGAATCAGTAATGGCAAAGTTAAAAACTGACATTCCTCATATTTTTTTAATGAAATGTGTTTGTCACAGTTTTGCGTTATGTTCATCAAGTGCTTGTATGAAACTTCCAAGGGCAGTTGAAGACTGCATTAGAAATATTTATAATTACATAGCAAATAGTCCCAAAAGAATTGAAACCTTAAAGGAATTTCAAAATTTTACGCATACAAAATCCACAAAAATTCTCCACCCTTCTCAAACCCGTTGGCTTTCTTTAGAGGCGGTTGTGTAGGATTATTGAACAATTTAATGCCCTGAAACTCTATTTCATTGATGCTGTCACAAATGACAAATTGTTGGCAGCAGAAAATGTTACGAAAGTCCTTCAAGACCCTTTAACCTTGGCTTTTTAATAGTTTAAATAAGGAGATGCAGTCGATCGAACCAAAATTATACAATCTACATATTCGCATGTGTGAAACTTACAGAACCCTTCTGGATTATTTTATTAAAAAAAATGTACTGGAAAGTAATACCCAATTACAAAAAATAAATGTCAAAAATCCAGAGAATTATAAGAATATCGAAAACATATATTTAGGAGCCAATCTTATTCAATATATCCTAAATAATAATTTATCGGCTGAAGAAATACATATTCTTCGCGTGCGTTGTCTAGATTTTTATATAGAGGCCGCAGAGCAATTATCTAAAAGATATGATTTTGACAATGATGTATTAAAATCTATGTGTTTAATAAATCCGGAATATATAATAAAATGTAATGATGAGTCCCTAGTCCCTCTAGCCGTACATTTTCCTAATTTAGTTTTGCCAAATGACCTTCAAAAATTGGACAATGAGTGGAGACTTCTTAAAAATTCAGATCTAATTCGAAACTTTAAAAACGATGAGTCCGTAATATCCTTTTGGTTAAAAGTCCAGGAACAAAAATATGCCGATAAAACACAAATGTTTCCTTTTCTTTCATCCTTTGCATTTAATTTGCTAAGTTTGCCGCATTCTTCTGCAAATGCAGAAAGAAAGTTTTCCCAAATTAATCTGCTTAAGACGAAGCAGAGGAATTCGTTGTCAACAAGCACTATAGTTGGACTAATGCATAGCAAAGAATATATCGAAACAAAATGTTATGACATAAATATATCCAATGAGTTGTTGTCATACCATAACAGTAATCACTTGTATAAAAAATCTGATGAATATTCCGATTCGGAATAATGTATTAAACTATTTTTCTTTATTAATATTACGTACCTAAGTTTTATTTTGTTTTAGATTATTTAAGTGTTGAGTTTTTATGTTAAGATATATTATAAATTTTAAAAATTATTTTTCCTTTAGTCTAATAAAAATTTAATTAAACATATTACCAGTTTTTAATTTCTCTTGCAAAAATATTAAATAGAAAAATTTACGAAAATATACTAAAAATCTTGCTAGATTAGTCGATTTTAAAAGCGTATAATTGGTTATGATTGACGTTGATAAAACAGAGATATTAATGATTTAAACGTCCTTTGTTTATTGATCGTTTGACAACTGACGTTTAAGCATTGTTTGTTTGTGAACCTGAACCATAACCTTAAGTTATTCCTGTTATTCGCTTAAAATCGGCTATAGTGTGAAATAGGTCGCGGAATAGGTTTCGGCAGGCACGAAATTATGACGTCATGTTATCATAATATGATGGCTACCAATCGAATCTGTTTCCTGCGTTAGATCTACCGCCTTGGCCATTTAGATCTGGCACTGAGAGGAAGACAGTTCCTACACCACCACCACCACCGACAACACCAGCACCAGCTCAGCACCAGCACCAGCAGCAGCCAGTCGCCACCAGTCCGCCAAGCAAGCCAGCCCCGAACACCGCCGCCGCCTAGCAGTTGGGAAGCCTGCCCGTCCTCCGTCGTTTAATTAACCGTCACTCGAAACCGCCCGCAGGTAACCTTCAGGATTAGTATGGTATAGTATTGAGTATCGAGAATTCATTGTTTATTTGGTTTTAATTTTTTTTTTGCAGAAGGAATCCTGTACCGTGGCAAGGTCTAAATAGTTTGAATAAATTCCAAAGTAAAAAAAATATATTTTAAATATCAATAGCAAATCCTGCAAAATCAAATACGCTTGAGTTATCAATAGGGACTGGAAGAGCAAGTAAACTGTGAGTGTGATAAATCGGCGTTGCTTCGAACTCTAATTCCTTATTGATAATTTAATTAAAAATCATTAGGTCAGCTCTTAGATTTTTTTTTAAATCATAAAAACATATCTGGGTCGTTAATGAGGACTTGGTAAAATAAGTAGAAGTTGTGAGTGTGATAAATCCCGGCAAGTTGCTTCAATTCAAGGGTTCTTCATTTGAGTGCTTAGATAAACTGTCTCTAGTTTAATTTTTTTTCCGAAACAATCCGCAGTAAATCCTTCTGTCAGTTCTCTTAATAATTAAGCGGTATATCTCCAGTGAAGATTAGGAACGTGGGAAAGTTGTGAGTGCGATACATCCCGGCAGTTTTCTTACACACCGATCCCTTCACTATAGATACACTTGCTGAACTCTTATAGTTTTCCGCATTTCCTTTCATTCGTAATTTAATTTTTTTATTTTCTTTTCGTTGTCATATTTAGACCTTAGCCCCGCCGTACTTTTTAATTTTAAATAAATAATTTTTTTTAGTATTTTCTTATTCTCCCCGACATACCTTCAATTTAAATAAATAATTATTAGAACAATTTCTTGTTAACTCCAAAACACTTTTAATTTAATTAAATAATTATTACAACATTTTCTTATTGACACACCCGTATTTGTTTTAATATTTTGATTAAAACCTTTAACAGAATATTTTAAATTATTTTCACTAACACTGTCAAGTAAATTTTGTTTTCTTTTCTCTTTTTGAATTTATTGACAAGTTCTAACATTAATTATTTTTTTTTATTTAAGAATAAATTATTTTTTATTAACGTCGGGTGTCGTCCTTCCCCCTAACAGTCAGTAGTTTTATTAATATTCTTTTCTGTAGATTTACTCAACCGGTGACGAGACTCTACGTATTGGAGCCAATTTAAGCGCTGGGGTCGCAACCAGCCACCTACACATCGCCGTGCTATCTGACTTTCCGAAAGAAGACAGACATTTTTTTGCATTTAAAATAAAGCTTTGACTTGTAAATAGTTTTGGAAAACACGACCTGCCCTTTATTTTACCACTGTTGATTAGAGTTTAATTTATTTTCCCCACCTCTGAGCTAAAAGAACTGTAACACTGCCATACTTCTCCACTGTTTAAAAGCTACCCGAACCGGCACTGGTGGGCCTCTAACCACTTATTAACTAGAGGTGGCGCCCGAGATCTTCTAAGCAACAATACAAGAAACTTAAGCGTCAGTAACGCAGCTAAAAAAAAATAAGTTACGTTGCAGCCCTGATGACGTATCGATGTTAATGATACCCGACGATGAATGTCAACAACCTAGAGAAAAATCTGCTGATGATAACACTATACGTTCGAATTACGACCAAGACCCTATAGTCGGTGTTCCCATCCTAGAAACAGCGGTTAATTATGACGCGAACCAGATACTATTTTCTAGATTGCAACACAGTCCTAATAAAATAAAAACATTAATTTGGTTCAAAAAGAAAAGACGATTTTTAGTACAGCTTTCAGAAAATAATTTTGAAACAGACATTCTCACTTTTATAAAAGAATATTTTATACCGGACAAGACCTATTTTATATATTTCGAATCGAAAAAGTGATTGAAAGATTTAACTCTACAATTCAAAAGATAAATTTAAATGAAAAATTTCTCGACAGTAAAATCGATCAAATAGCATTTATTGTTAACTACATACAGCGGGAATTCAAACTATCTTAAAGATATATTAAATCTGTTTTTAAACGCTTATGAAATAATAAATTCAATTTTGCAAGATCTCGAGAATTCGTTGGCATTTTCAAAATTACAAACTCTACATCCTTGTATAATTAAAACTGAAGACCTTCTATACGAATTAAAAAATATAGAATAAATAATTGGCCAAGAAAATATGCCTTTGCCAGTTAATATCGAAAATATCTTTATTTTTGAAAGAATTATTGCTCTCAAATGTTTTATTGTCAATAATAAGATTACTTATCTATTAGACTTTCCGATCACTTTTCGAAATAAATTCGATTACTATCATTTATTCTCAATACCAATATCACACGAAAGTCTCTTCAGGACGGTTTTAACCCAAAATAAGTTTTTAATAAAGAATATATTGCACTATGCATTCAATAATGAGCCCTGTACGAAGACATTACCACGACAATTCATCTGTAAAGATTCACTAAAGGAAATTAAAGAAACCAGTCCTTGTGTGTGTGTGTGTGCGAAGTTCAGCTTCTAAGAACTACATCCAACCAAGACACCTGCCAACAAGTCGAGAAATTACCCAACCGATTGTCAACCAATTAGACAATATATATATATATATATATATATATATATATATATATATATATATATATATATATATATATATATATATATATATATATATATATATATATATATATATATATATATATATATATATATATATATATATATATATATATATATATATATATATATATATATATATATATATATATATATATATAAAGAAGAATGCAATTATTGGGCAACCCACAGTAAGATTAGCCATGAAACATGGCTAAAATACGACTACCCGTAGACACACAGTGTTTCTGCCTTCCAGCTTCATCAATACGGGAGGAATCAGCAACGATGAACTAGCGATCCTGAAAAAAAAAGGGGGAAGCAAACGAGGCACTAGGCACCATTTGCAACCTGGTTAAGCAGTAGCTCACAATTCGCAAGCGTTACTACCAAAAAACCGTTGCGGAGGTACTTATACATACCTCGCCGCTATCACCTTAGCCCAGAGAACACTGTGTGTCTACGGGTAGTCGTATTTTAGCCATGTTTCATGGCTAATCTTACTGTGGGTTGCCCAATAATTGCATTCTTCTTTTTTATTATAGTCCCCACGATAACATCTTTTCTTTTATATATATATATATATATATATATATATATATATATATATATATATATATATATATATATATATATATATATATATATATATATATATATATATATATATATATATATATATATAAAATATATAAAATGAAAATTGAATATCGACCGTACTGTTTTAAAGGATTGTTTGGATTATTTTTATAGTGTATCTTACAATATACACATTCATTACACCATTAATATACTGTTCAGTTATAAAATTTGACGGACAAAACAGACCTACACTGCATGGTGTTTAAGTTAAAATGAAACTGACAAAAAAAACTATCAACAATCAGACAAAACTAACAAACAGTAAGATAAAATTGTTATAAATTTGGACAAAACAAAAAGAAAGAGGACATCAGTTCATTACTAGTTTTGGTTTAATGTTTTAACAAATTGCAATATATTGTATTTAACTGGTTTGTGTCGGACTTAAAATTAATAGATTCTTTATTTTTATTTATAAAACACATTTCCATGAATAAACGGCTTATAATTTGATTCCTGTTTTAGAACCTTTACTTTATCTATAGTGAACGTGTGTCCCGTTTCCAAATGATGGTCCACCAATGCACATCTCTTTTTATGTGTACGACAGTCACTTTTATGCAATGATAGTCTCTGTTTTAGCCACTGACTAGTTTGTCCTATGTATGTTCTTTGGCAACCGTCACATGGTATCTCATATATTACATCAGACTTGAAAAGTGTTGGGGTTTTGTCTTTGATTTGGCTGTATAGATGGGATATTTTAAGTGTGTTATATTTTACCATTTTTATATGTGGAAAATCCCTGAAACTTGATATGATGTTGTTAGTGAGTCCTTTTACCAGTGGGATTCTTCTATAAGTTGTGTAATCCATTTCATCCCGTGGTCCGTCGTGTACGTTTGTGTTATAAATCAGTTTTTTCAAAATATTCCTCGGATAACCATTATTTTTAAAGATGTTAAATAGCTTATTTAAATTGTTTTGTATTCAACTTTTGTGTGATATATAACTCACTCTGTTTTTTATGGCTCTTATAGTATTGTATTTTTGCGATGTAGGATGGTTGGAAAAGAAGTTAAGGTATCTACCCGATGCAGTAGGTTTCTGGTACCAATCCAGTATGATTTCCCCATCGTCCTGTCTTATTAATCTTGTGTCTAAGAATGGAACGCTATTCTCTTTTTCACATTCGACCGTAAACTGAATTTTCTCATTAAATGAGTTAAAAATGTTCACTGTTAATTCGATGGAATCCTTTGGGACTGCAGCAATAATGTCATCGACATACCTGTACAAAAACGGAAATTTGAATGGCAATTTAGTTAGCACCTTATCAAATGTGTAGTCCAAAACCATATTGGCTAAGACTGGACTAATGGGAGAACCCATTGGAGTTCCGTAGATTTGTTTGTAAAATTTGTTGTTGAAAATGAAATACGTATTATCGAATATGAAATGTAATAATTTTGTAAAATTTTCCTTGGATATCTTAGAGACTTTTTTTATTTGTTCCCACTTGTCGTCAACGATTTCGAGTGCTAACTCCATTGGTATGTTAGTAAACAATGATATTACGTCTAAGGAAATCAATACATAGCCGTCCGGAACTCTTTTGGTTTGTATGTCGTCCACAAATGCGAAAGTATCTTTAACGCTATAATTATTACTGTTCTCAAAAGCCAATTTTAAAATATCAGCCAACTGCCTTGAAATGTTGTATGTAGTGGATTTTATTGAAGCTACAATGGGTCTAAATGGTATATCCTCTTTGTGTATTTTCGGTAAGCAATACAGCTTAGGGGTGACTGAGTTATAGATGGTCAGATTCTTTGCCTCCGCATCGGTAAATTCTTTCGCGTTTCTAATTTTCTTTATTAGATTATTATAAGCCGTTTGTATTGAACTGGTTGGGTCTTTCTTTAATTCAATGTAGGTTTGACTGTCTTTTAATAATTCCTGCGTTTTCTCTATATAATCTGCTTTATGTATAGCGACAGTACACCCTCCCTTATCCGATTGTACTATATACAATTCAGGATTTTTACTTAGAAAGCTTTTGGTTTGTTTATATAATACATTAATAGTTGTTGGTTTATTGTTATTCGAACCCTGTAAGAAATTTGTTGTAATATTTGTAACCCGTGCTCTTAATGTATCTTTTGATTCATCTGGAATGGCTTCAATTACATTCTCTATGTCTGCGAGGAACGTGTCCAGTTTAATATCGTTTTTTTGGCAAGGTATTCCAAACCTTGGTCCAAGAGATAGAAAATCGGCGATTTCTTTAGGTATATCAATATTTGAAAGATTCTTAAACCATTTTGAATTATCATTAAAAAAATTCATATGCAATTCCTTACTATTCAAGTTATCAAACTTCCTTATATTCTGTTGTTTGACTGAATTAAATATTTTCTTGTACTTAAGGTTCTGTCTTTTGTCGTACTCTTTAAAGATGTCATCCGGGATTTGTTCTTTTAAAGTGCGCTTAATCCTGGTAGTGCTGTCATTCAGCTTCTTAATTGGTACCAGAAACCTACTGCATCGGGTAGATACCTTAACTTCTTTTCCAACCATCCTACATCGCAAAAATACAATACTATAAGAGCCATAAAAAACAGAGTGAGTTATATATCACACAAAAGTTCAATACAAAACAATTTAAATAAGCTATTTAACATCTTTAAAAATAATGGTTATCCGAGGAATATTTTGAAAAAACTGATTTATAACACAAACGTACACGACGGACCACGGGATGAAATGGATTACACAACTTATAGAAGAATCCCACTGGTAAAAGGACTCACTAACAACATCATATCAAGTTTCACCTCACTTATACTTCGATAAAAACCCATCGTAAACAATTAGTAAAAAATGAATATATATATATATATATATATATATATATATATATATATATATATATATATATATATATATATATATATATATATATATATATATATATATATATATATATATATATATATATATATATATATATATATATATATATATATATTAATTTCTTATTAATAATATTTTTTTTTAATAATTTAAATCATCGTCTCTTCGTATTGCATTTTTTTGGATTTTGTTTTTTAGCACGTGCAAAGCAATAAATAATTGTCTGATGGAACCACGTTTTTTAAAATTTATCTAATAGAATCGTACCTGTAGTGTGGTAGTGGTCTTGATATTCTTTTTTATTAAATTGATTTTACATTTTTTAGAGAGAGAGACAGAGAGAGAGAGAGAGATACATTTTATCTTTACCTATTTTTAAAATAATTTGGACGAACTATTTAATTCTTAACTTGATTTAAACGGTTATAACCAGATTTCAGCTCAATGCTACAACTTGAAACATTCCAACAACTATACGGAGAAGATGTTGCCCAGAATATCAGGGAATACAAAAAAACATCGACAAAAATAATTAATCAAAAAAATAGAAGAATATTCCTATTGAGATGTAAACACGAAAATTTAAAACCCACCTTTTTAAATATTAAAACTTCACACATTCTTTTTCAAGATGTAAACCTTGAACGTAAATTTAATTGTTATCTACTAAGTAACTTCATATTTGCAGTTTTAAACTTGTTAATTTCAGACACTTCAATGTATCTTAAAAAGCTAGAAAATAAATTAAGTAATTTAGAGGAGAATCTCAGGAAGAAGATACCACTTTGTACTTTCGAAAAATTTAAAACTGTGTCTATTGCCAATAACGAAAAACTGTTTCAAAACATAAAATTAAAAAACCAGAAAAAAATTCAAAACCTCTTGGAAAAAAACAAAAAAACCAGTAAAGCAAATAGTGTTAAAAATTCTGGAACTGTATGTGGCTGGATTGAAAATTTAACAAATACTGCCATTCCTGATTATGCTAATAATGTTTTGAGTTATGGACCGAACTTTGCCATGGAAATTGTGAATAAAAAACAACTACCTACAAAAGATATCATAAGTAATATAGAAACGGGCTTTCAACACCTTACAAATAATCAAAAAGATGAAATAAGAAGTAAAACTAGTAACATTATTTCAAATTTTAAAAACAAAATAGAAAACCGAAAGAAAAATACGGAAATTCACAAAAATCTATATAAAACAAAAAAATTTCTTAACCAAAATTCTCATTTAAAAATTCTAAAAGCTGACAAAAGTAACAAAACGGTAATAATGACGTCACTTGACTATAATAAAAAAATGAAACAACTATTAAATGATAAAAAAACATATAAACAAATCAAGCGTGACCTAACAAACACACAGCAAATTAAAAATAACGAATTAATCGATAAATGGGAGAATAACCAATATATTTCACCCAATGTTGCAAAAGGGCTAAAAATTCGCAATGCTATCCCACCAAAAATATACGGACTCCCTAAATTACATAAAGATGGCATCCCATTGCGCCCCATTGTTTCATGTACCCAGTCACCATTTTACTCACTTTCAAAATATCTCAAAAATATACTTAACAATATAATATACAAAAACGATTATTATCTAAAAGATTCTTTTCAATTTAAAGAAAAACTAAAAATATTAAAATTCCAAAAGATTATGTACTTGTCTCCCTAGACGTTGTATCTTTATACACTAATGTTCCAATAGCTCTAGCACTAAAAATCATTAAAAATAAGTGGAATAACATCAAAAAATATACTGACATCCCCTTTGACGAGTTTATAAGCGCAACTGAACTCACATTAAATTCAACTTTTTTTCAATACGAAAATGAACTGTATAAACAAATAAAGGGTTGCGCAATGGGTGCTTCGATTTCAAGTGCAGTAGCACAAATAGTAATGGAGGACTTAGAGGAAACAGTACTCTCAAAAATCACCTATTCGATACCGTTTTTCTTTAGATTTGTTGACGATTGTATAATGGCTGTCCCAAAAAATCAAGTTGAAAACATCTTAACAATATTTAATTCTTATAATAAAAATTTACAATTTACCATCGAAATTGAACAAGAAAATAAAATAAACTTCCTTGATTTAACATTACATAACATAAATGGAAACATCAGAACCGAATGGTATACCAAAAAATCATGGTCTTCTCGTTATTTAAATTATAATTCTCATCATCACATAAACCAAAAAAAATCTGTAATTATAGGGCTAGCAGATCGTGCAATACAACTATCAGACCCAGAATATCGACAAAACGCGATAATTAAAGCTAAGGATGCTCTTAAATTAAATAGCTACCCACATGACATAATTAATAACATTTTTAAAAAACGAATTCACAAATTTTACAACTCACACCAACATAGTAAACCTATAAATAAGGACAATAAAAAATACATTTCTATCCCTTTTGTGAACGGACTGTCACAACAAATAAAACATTTACTTGGTAGTTATAATCTCAATGTATGTCACAAATCACACAATTTATTGGCGAGTAACTTTTCAAGGCTCAAGACAAAAACACCGAAAAACAAAAAAAGCAATCTAATTTACGAAATACCCTGCAAAAATTGCAGTGGAGTTTATATAGGACAAACCAGTCAGTATCTTGAAAACCGTTTAAAAGGTCATAAATACGACAAGAAAAATAAAACAGCCCTAACTTTGCATGAAATCCAAAAAAATCACAGTTTTGACTTTGAAAGTACAAAAATAATTGGCACCGAATATAATACCAAAAAAAGAGAAATTCTTGAATCTATTGCTATCCAAAAAAACCAACACTCTGTTAATGATAGGATAGATATAAACAACCTGAGTAAGATATATTATTCAGTGTTGTAAAATCCATTAAATGTGTATGTCTCTGTGCAAAAATTGTGACGACTTTATTGATATGTTTGTGTTATGTGTGTGGAAACCAATTTGGATATATTTTCTTCGCTAAGGTAGGCTTTTTATATATTTTTTTTCTCTCATGCCACCTTATAAAAATAGATTTCAGAAAGAAAATGATAAGTTGTAATAAGTAAACAATCTACGTTCAAGGTAACAAAATAGAATTTTTATATATATATATTACTATTATTTTTAATTAGTACGTTCATAATGTGACTATAAAATTTTTTTTTTTAGTAATAAATTTTGATAAAGACCCTACCAGGTCGAAACGTCATGAAATATTTAATATAAAAAAAAACGTTTTTCTCATTTTACCTGACCTAAAGCGAAGAAAAAATTAAATAAAATATATATTGAGAGGTCAAAGAAAAGAAAAAAAAACACATATATATATATATATATATATATATATATATATATATATATATATATATATATATATATATATATATATATATATATATATATATATATATATATATATATATATATATATATATATATATATATATATATATATATATATATATATATATATATATATATATATATATATATATATATACATAATAACAAATAATGCCGATAATAAAAAAATAACGCCAACAAATTTATCTACACACTAATACCATAATCATAAAAATCATATTTCAAATTAAAAAGTTATGAAACATCGAACAAAGTCAAAATTTTGGGTGGCGGAATGTTGTGGAACTGTTGTGGTGGAATGTTGTGGAAATCTAAGGAACTTAACTTATCAACCTCTAGTATAGCCTATTATGCCCTTTTTGAGTCATATCTTCGTTATGCCCTTCCATTCTGGGGTACTTGCTGCGCAACAAAATTTGATCGTATATTCAGACTTCAAAAGAGAGCAGTCCCATATTTATTGGGACTGAACAGTAGAACTCACTGGCAGAATTTCTTTAAAAATTTCAAAATACTGACTCTTCCTTCTTTATTCATTTTTGAATCCGTTTGCTTAATCCGCAAGCATATATATCTGCTATTCCCGAAAGGCCATCTCATAACTATCCACTTAGCAATGCAGAGCACGATCTTTATCTGCCAACCCCGAGCTCAGAACTACTTAAAGGTTCAATATTGTACAATGCCAAAAAAATGTACAATCATCTGCCTTTGAATATCAAGTCGCTTTCATTCTTTTCCGCATTTCGCAAAGCTCTGAAATTATACTTACTGGAGAGGGCCCTATATGCGGTAAACGATTTTTTTGTTGATATTTAAGCATGAACAATTTTGAATTTTAAAATTTTGATCATCTCACACACTGGTCAAAGGTCAAGTATTTAATATTTTATAAGTCTTAAAATTATATCTATTTACAAGATTGTAAATAGATATAATTTTAAGAGTTGTATTGTAAAATTTTATTGATACGCCTTTTTTTGTGTTCTGCAATTATTATTATTATTATTATTATTATTTACACAATAGAAAGCGGTATAAAAATACCGATGAGTCTACTGTCTTTTTATGTTGCGCGTAATTTTTTCGAGTTTACTGGCCGTAATGCAAATGTACAGAACTCAAGGTATTCATTTCTTGATCAATTTTGTTTTTAAATAAGTTGAGAGTTGGTACTGAAACACTTTCTTCTGACAGCGAGTTCCACGGGTACACTATGCGGTTAGTCAAAAATTTTTTTCGCTGGAGTTTGGACGATCTTTCCTTTTCCAGGCGTCTGCTGTGGCCTCTAAGTTGTGGAGTTTGGCAAGGATGGTATATATTTAATGGGCAGAATTAACAAAATAATTTAAATTTTGTAAGTCTCTATCAAGTCCCCCGCAAACGCCTCTGTTTTAATGTGGTGTGATTTAACATCGCAAGACGATCTTCATACTCCAGATCCTTAAGTTCATGGGGCATTTTTGTCACCTTGCGTTGAATTTTCTCGATGAGATCAATATCCTTCTGAAAATAGGTACTCCATATTATTAAGCAATGCGTAACTT